>NW_027185419.1:1512994-1537994 GCF_022577435.1 Embiotoca jacksoni | reverse complement strand
TGTTGTTACTGTGTGTTGTTGTTGTTGTTACTGTGTGTTGTTGTTACTGTGTGTTGTTGTTACTGTGTGTTGTTGTTACTGTGTTGTTGTTGTTACTGTGTGTTGTTGTTGTTACTGTGTGTTGTTGTTGTTACTGTGTGTTGTTGTTGTTACTGTGTGTTGTTGTTACTGTGTTGTTGTTACTGTGTTGTTGTTACTGTGTTGTTGTTGTTGTTACTGTGTTGTTGTTGTTACTGTGTTGTTGTTGTTACTGTGTGTTGTTGTTACCGTGTGTTGTTGTTGTTGCTGTGTGTTGTTGTTGTTGTTACTGTGTATTGTTGTTGTTACTGTGTGTTGTTGTTGTTACTGTGTTGTTGTTGTTACTGTGTATTGTTGTTACTGTGTGTTGTTGTTACTGTGTGTTGTTGTTACTGTGTATTGTTGTTGTTACTGTGTGTTGTTGTTGTTACTGTGTATTGTTGTTACTGTGTGTTGTTGTTACTGTGTTGTTGTTGTTACTGTGTTGTTGTTGTTACTGTGTGTTGTTGTTGTTACTGTGTTGTTGTTGTTACTGTGTTGTTGTTGTTACCGTGTGTTGTTGTTACTGTGTATTGTTGTTGTTACTGTGTGTTGTTGTTGTTACTGTGTATTGTTGTTACTGTGTGTTGTTGTTACTGTGTTGTTGTTGTTACTGTGTTGTTGTTGTTACTGTGTTGTTGTTGTTACTGTGTGTTGTTGTTACTGTGTGTTGTTGTTACTGTGTTGTTGTTGTTGTTACTGTGTTGTTGTTGTTGTTACTGTGTTGTTGTTACTGTGTTGTTGTTGTTGTTACTGTGTTGTTGTTGTTGTTACTGTGTTGTTGTTGTTACTGTGTGTTGTTGTTACTGTGTTGTTGTTACTGTGTTGTTGTTGTTGTTGTTACTGTGTTGTTGTTGTTGTTACTGTGTTGTTGTTGTTGTTACTGTGTTGTTGTTGTTACTGTGTGTTGTTGTTACTGTGTTGTTGTTACTGTGTTGTTGTTGTTACCTCGTAGATGGTGAACTGTGCTCGTAGGTCTGGCTCCGCCCCCTTGTTGTTCATGTGTTTCTGGATGATGGTCTCCATCCCCAGCTGCTCCAGACAGTCGGTGACATCGTAGAACGAGTCCTGGTCAGGGAGCACCGCCAGAGTCTGACACACACACACACACACACACTTATTTATACTACTGAATATGTTGACTGTTTGTTTACCTTCTTGACTGTTTGTTTACCTTGTTGACTGTTTGTTTACCTTGTTGATGAGCGTCATGGTGAATATGAGGAGCTCCGTGTCGGAACCGTTTCTTTCCTCCAGAACATCCATCACGTAACTCCACGGCTTCACACCTACAACACACACACACACACCTGATGACATCACCATAGCAACAACTCTGACGACACTTCTGTGTGTATCAGTGTGTGTGTACCTCTGTATGTGTGTGTATCTCTGTGTGTGTGTGTGTGTGTGTGTGTGTGTGTGTGTGTACCTCTGTGTGTGCACGTGTGCGTGTACCTCTGTGTGTGTGTACCTCTGTGTGTGTGTGTGTGTGTGTGTGTGCGCATGTGTACCTCTGTGTGTGTGTGTGTGTGTGTGTACCTGTGTGTGTGTGTGTGCGCGTGTGTACCTCTGTGTGTGTGTGTGTGTGTGTGTGTACCTGTGTGTGTGTGTGTGTGTGTGTGTGTGTGTGTGTGTGTGTGTACCTCTGTGTGTGTGTGTGTGTGTGTGTGTGTGTGTGTGTGTGTGTACCTCTTTGTGCGTCCACCATGTTGACGGCTCTGATCAGTCGAGGACTGTTGGACTCGGAATACTCGACGAAGACGATGAGCAGCTTCAGAGACGTCTTCACCACCAGACGAGACTGGAGAGACACAAGAGACACGCTGAGAGTTTGTCCACTGGGAGGCGCTCTGGGACACATTAATGCATCATTTCAGAATAAAAACTTTCAGCAGCAGCTTTGTTCTGAAGGTTTAAACAAGACATTTATTTTGACTGGTTGTTACATTATTTTTGTCTTCTGATGAATCAGGAGGCGACTGATCGGGTATTTGGTGGAATTGTGGCATTTTATTTTGAAGGACTCACCAGACTTCCTGTTAGCGTGTAGAGCCACTGAACCGTCTCGTTGTGGTTTATCACGCCGTTCATCCCGTCCACAAACAGCATGATCTGACTGAGAGCTGAGGGACAGACGGACAGACAGAGAGATGTGACGCAGGAAGCAGCACTAAGAAGGAGGAGAAGCCTCGTGGTGGGTGGAGCCTGCTCTAATGCTGGCCGTGTGGGCGGAGCCTCACCTCTCAGGATGTAGTTCTGGTAGTTGTGGTCGGCCTCGGCTCCGACTTTGATGAAACATGCGAGACCTTCAGACGCCACGAACTCTGGAACCAGGTCTTTATCATCCTGCAGAGACGGGAGAGCTCTGTGAGAGACCTGTCCCCCCCGCTAGAGGCGGAGGTGTCTCCACCTCTAGTGGTGTCTCCGCCTATAGACACCTGTCCCCCCGCTAGAGGGCGGAGCCACAGAGAAAGAAATGATTCATGTTCTGAGACACAGGAAGTGACAGCTGTCCTTTTAATCCTGCAGGTAAACTGGTCTGACTCCGCCTCCAGCTGCTGGTCAGGTGGTCACAGAGGGGGTCAGTGTGTTACCTGGAACAGCTGTTTGAGGGAGAACAGGGAGCGTCGGAGCTCTGGACCATGACAGTTGTACAGCTTCTCTGAAACACAAGAAGAAGAAACAGAAAGTCACTTCACATCAGCGAGAGGGTGCTCCGGTCAGGAATGAAACCATTTCCTGTTTGTTTCCATTAGAAGTCGCGACCTCTGACTCACTCCGTGTTTAAAACTCAGCAGATTGGAACGACAACACTTCAAAGTTTACCAAACAAGAGCAGAACAAGACATTTTTACTGCAGCAAACACGCACACGTCTCCAACTGAAAGACCAAACTCCATGAAAATATCTGCTGATTTAACATCAGTCTGCATTACTGCAGAATCTAAATCCCACATCAGAGCAGCTGATATGAATCTGCACCAAACTCCATTCAAATATCAGTCGATTTTACACTGTTTACAATAAATCAGAAGAAAGCTCTTCTCGTCCCGAGTCACTTTTTACTTTGACGGGGAGGTTCAACAAACCAGCTGGTGTGTTCATCAGACAAACAGCAGGTGGCGCTGTCGATCCAGAGCAGAGGAAAGAGGGCGCAGGACGTTAATCTTCATCATCTGTAACTGGATGGCGAAGATGAGGAGCTGACTCCCGAAGGTTCGTGAGAAAATGACTCCGGGAACATTAAACACAATAAATAGAAATGGGACAATTACCGAGGGCCGTCTGGCGTGACAGGAAGTCATGGGTTGTCATGGCAACGGGGACCGTAATAAATCCGTGCCCGACTGAGAGTTTGGCCACCAGAAGCTGCTCGACACAACAAAACACTGCGACTGTCATGTCACAGGAGTATGCGAACGTGAACTCTCCACGCCGCCCTCGAACGCCTCACTGTGGAACAAACAGTAGAATCGCACTCTGCTGCGAGAACACTTCAGGAGTCAGAAGGTTTTAAGACTTCCTGTTTCACTGCTTCAGCTCAGGTTGTTTTCCTCCCACAAACCAACCTGCTGTGATGTCACTGTGACGTCCCCAAATTATAATCACCTCGTCAGTCTAATCTTTCCTCCGGCGCCCCCTTCAGGACAAACTTCACATTTCTAGCATCCACTTCTGGTCAGAACCAGAACCAGGTCCCAACCTGCCATGACATCATGCGGCGGTTTCTGACATTCAGCCGTCGCCATCTTGTTTTTTGACCATATTTGGACGAGCTGGGGGCGGAGTGAGGATACTATGCCCCGCCCACCCACACCGCAAACCTGACTGCATGGTTGAAACTGTGTTTAGGAAAGAAAACCCGTCTGTGTCCATCCTTCAGCCGACTTTCTGATTCTGGTTTGATTACTGATTGGTTGATTTGTCCGTCCAATCAGATATGAAGCCGAGAACAGCAGGAAGCTTCATCCTGATGAAGACTCTCCGTCTACTGCCGCGTGACTCAACGAATACTTCACGGCCTGACGTGACATTCTGAAACCGATCAAACCCATAAATCTGCTGTCGGCTGCACAACGACACGGTTTCCCAACCTGCGGGTGGAGACCCTACAGACGGACGCTCGATAACCCCACGGGGGTCCATCAAACGTAGAATTATGAAAATATGTTCCGTATAACTTGTTTTCAGCAGCAAACAGACGAAGCGTCACTTCTGTCAGCGGTTTCCGTCCAAAGATTCAATTTTTTTTAAATGTTTGTTAAAGTGTCAAATACACAACAATTTTTATATATTTTTTGAAATGTTATCTGCTTTTAATGTGTGATTTATTTTTTCATTGTGTTGTGTTTGATAATGGTTCAACCTATAAAGTGCCTTTATAAAGCACTTTATAAATAATATGCATTATCATCATCATCATCATCAGTTATTTAAAGACACTGAACATCCAGTTCTTACAATACAACTTTACAGCAACAGTTTACGTCAACAGCTGAGGATTAAAACGAGCTATAATGTTCACTGATGCCAGCTGCGTGTGTGTGTGTGTGTGTGTGTGTGTGTGTGTGTGTGTGTGTGTGTGTGTGCGTGTGAGAGATTCCTGTGTCCTGACTGCATCTCCTCAGACCGAACTGTTCATGTCTATTTTTAAAGTTTCTGTTTTTTCTAACTCTTAAAGCAGATATTTGTTTTTCATATTTCACTTCCTGCTGCATTTTAAACAACAACTCTTCATCATAAATATGAACAACCAGTTTATCGAGCTAGTTTACCGCCGAATACTCAGAGGTCAGAGGTGACGAGCTCTGAGTGCAGATGTTTTCAGAACCCGAACAAGACGTTTTTTCCTCGTACAGTTTAAACGTCTCCCTCCGTCGCCATGCCAACCGCCTGCTCGTCAACCGACTTGGAGCTCACCAGTTCCCTGTACACATGTTGGAGGGGAGTCGTGTTCACGTGGAACACGCTACGCACACAGAACTCCTCCAGCATTCGTATTCATCTGCGGTCTATTCGATCAGGTTCACCTTTAAACTCCGTCAGTGTGACCTCTGACCTCTGAGCAGAAGTCCATTCAGAAAGTGAACACTTCCAGAGTAACTCCTGGTGATCAATCAGTACCATCAGAGGGACACAGGAAGGACTCCGTGTTTATCCTGCAGACAGGAAGTGAGCCACTTAAACCCAGTGTGGTATTTCCTGTTAGTCGCAGCTGCTAATCGAGTGTGACTCAGCAGGAAGTTGTCTGTTTGGAGGAAACCCGTCAGGTCACATGACCTCCGCAGCGCCGATCGATAAACGCCGATCGGCGTGATGGTGGGTCCGTCGGATCGATCAGGCTCTGAGGATCTGAGTCGGAGCCGGACGCTGCTCTGAGGGCAGTGAACGCATCGTTACGCGTCATGCTGTCGTGGTGTGTTTACATTCCTGTCAGAAAACAAGACGCTCTCGTGATGCCTTCGAGTGCTCCTTGTCACGTCGTCTCTCTACCCCGGGATGACATCCGACACCTGAACGCACCGCGAGACAGACGAAGAGACATTCGACCTTCTTCGGTTTACGGCTCGATGACTTCACGTCTCATTAAACTTCAGTTTAAATTTATTTTGATGATTTATTTCTTGCTGCAACCAAAAACCAGCAGCTCTGAATAACTGCTGTCAATCATTAAGGAACAACTTTTACTTCAGTGGTGGTGGTGGTGGGGGGGTGCTGGGTCAGATGATTAATCTAATCCTCAAACAAACACACACACACACACACGACGATCAACACACACACACACACACACACACACACACACACACACTCTAAACAAAACTGGGAAATCCCCTGTGGAGCAGGAAGGGCGGGGTCATGCAGGGCGGGGGTAGTGTGTGTTTCTGTGTTTCTGTTTCTGTCCCAACTTTTTTTGGAAACAGGCTTCTGTGTGTCTTCATAATATCATTAAAAGATTCAGAGAATCTGGAGAAATCTCTGAACACAAGGGACAAGGCTGGAAACCAATATTGGATGGTGGTGATCTTCGGGCCCTCAGGCAGCACTGCATTAAAAACACACTATTCTGGAGTGGAAATCACTGCATGGGCTCAGGAACACTTGTGAAAACCATCGTCTGTGAACACAGTTCATCGCTGCGTCCACAAATGATGTTAAAACTCTCCAAAGAAGAAACCAGATAGAAACATGATCCACAAACACCGCCGCCTTCTCTGGACCGAGATCATTGAAGATGGACTGAGGTGAAGTGGACAACTGTCCTGAGGTCTGATGGATCACAATCTGAGATTCTGTTTGGAAATCATGGACGCTGCATCCTCCAGGTTAAAGAGGAGAGGGACCATCCAGCTTGTTATCAGCTCAGTTCTAAAGCCAGCATCTGTGATGGTACAGGATGCATTAGTGCACATGACATGGGTAGCTTGAACATCTGGAAGGAAGCATTAATGCTGAATGATATATTCAGGTTTTGGAGCAACATATGCTGCCATCCAGACAACGTCTCTTTCAGGGAAGGTCTTGTTTATTTCAGCAGAACAACGTCCAACCACATTCTGCACGTATTCCAACAGCATGGTTCTCTAGTAGAAGAGTCCGCTGATAAACTGGCCTCCTGCAGTCCAGACCTGTCAATCACTGAAAACATCTGGAGCATCAGGACATGGACAATACAACAAAGGAGACCCTGAACTGTTGAGCAGCTGAAATCCTCTATCAGGCATGGGACCACAGTTCACTTTCTAAACTCCAGAAACTGGTCTCCTCAGTTCCTCTCGGTGAGACGCTCCCGTTTCACACTCCGACTATAAAAAGCTGCTCACATTGTTTCGGAGCCTCAGAGGAAATAAAAGTGACGCCTGTCGGGCTTCAACTCGCTGCTCGGTGTCCAGCTGCAACACAACGAAACCGCAGAGAGACGGAGAGCTAAAAATAAAAACCCCAACATCAGACTGAGGTCTGCAGGAATGAGGATAGCAGAGGACTGTTCTGGAGTCAGCAGCAACAGAAGAATCACAAACTCTGCTCACTTCCTCCACAGAATGTCCCTTCACAATAAGAGCACGGAATAGTTTCTGAAGGCTCTCACTGTCGGGCAACGGTGTTCTCTAAATACTGCCCTGCTTTTATTTTGAAATGGACAGACGGGGGGACAGACGGGAGGACACACACCAGGAGACCCCACCGGTTGAAGGTCAGAGGTCACAGAGACACCGGTCTGGATGCTGCAGATGTGCTGAAACATCACGAGGAGTCAAAGACTCGTACTGATGCTCGGTCGGCTCCACGTCAGCCCGTTTCCACGGCGACGCCGTGTGACACACAAACAGGGAACAACACGAGGACGCGGCGATAAGAGGCCGAGACGCCGCGGGACAGCAGATGATGAATAAAGCCGCTGTGAGCCGAAGACAAACCGCTACAGAGACGTCCTTTAAAAACGATGAAGACTTCTCGCTCTTCATCGCAACACATTCAAACACTCAGCTGGAGGAAATCCTCCCGCTGACGGCGTCACTGCGGTCAGACTGAAAGAGGAGAAGTTCTCCTGACTGAGAGTTTCCTCTGAGTCAACACCAGGAGGGGGAGGGGGAGGGAGGAGGGGAGGAGGTAATTACCCAGGATGCAGTGGACGCGGACCGACAGCTGAGTCCTCAGGATCAGAAGAGGCTTCTTCCCTTTTCTGTGGAAACATCAGACAAACTGTTACAGAGTCTTCATGACAAACAACGGCTCAGTTTTATGGATCAGCTGTGAGATCAGCTGTGAGATCAGCTGTGAGATCAGCTGATCGGTGCTGACAGACAGTCTGAAGAAGAAACTGACCCCAGAACAGTTTCCATATAAAATGAAGGCAGCAGAGTGGAAACTACGACAGTATGGAGGGAGTGTGTGTGTGTGTGTGTGTGTGTGTGTGGGGGGGGGGGGGGGGGGGTATGTGGGAGAGAGTGTGTGTGTCACTGTTCTTACAGTCTTGTCATACACTGTTTCCAGAACATGACGTAAACAGCTGATTTTAACCTCGCACACACACACACACACACACACACACACACACACACACACACATACACACACACACACACACACACACACACAGGTAGAGTAAAGCAGTTCTTACGCTACGTCCTCGTAGAAGTTCTCCAGCTCGTCTCGCTGCTCGGACAGAGATGAGTCGAGGTCCAGATAGTTTCCATTGGAGGAGAGCTGGAGGGTGGAGTCCTCCACCTGAGGGGGAGACGTGAGGGCGGAGGTGAGATCAGGAGACGTGAGGGCGGAGGTGAGATCAGGAGACGTGAGGGTGGAGGTGAGATCAGATCAAGAGATGTGAGGGTGGAGGTGAGATCAGATCAAGAGATGTGAGGGTGGAGGTGAGATCAGGAGACATGAGGGCGGAGGTGAGATCAGATCAAGAGATGTGAGGGTGGAGGTGAGATCAGGAGACATGAGGGCGGAGGTCAAAGGGCATTTTCTAAAATGTGTAGTTTTCCTCCTGCAGCAGAAACCTTCATCATCTGCAGCCTGAGCTCGGTGACTTCCTGTCATGTGACTCAGAGCCGGCTGATTGGACGTTTTAAATTCTCCGTGTGCAGGTGAGTCACAGCGTCGGGTATGAAGTTGAAAACAATCACGGACTGAACCTGCAGGAGAACACGGATCCTCCCCGTCAGGAGGAGGAGGAGGTGGAGGAGGAGGAGGAGGTGTGTGTGTGTGTGTGTGTGGGGGGGGGGGGGGGTCATCAATGTCGCTGCTCCAGTGAAGCAAACTGCTCCATTAATGTTCCGTCTTCTGCAGGATGATTCTGCTGAGTTGTAATCAGCTGTTGTTGTTTCCCATCCGTCCATCCTGTTTACAGGCTCCACCCTCAGAAGTGGAGGAGGAGGAGGAGGAGGAGGAGGAGGAGGAGGAGCAGCAGCAGAACGGCCGTCGTGGCTCGTATCACCTCTCTGCATCTCGGGGTCGTGCCCCAGGGCATGATGGGAGCAGTTAGCGGTCAGCAGAGGAATGCATCGGCGTGGGACTCTTCTTCTTTTATCTGATGCTGCAGATTCCCAGCGGGACCTGAACGCCTCAAAGCAAAGGGGGGGGGGGGGTCACTTGGCGAGATTCTGCTTAAATAAAACAAATGAAGAAGAAGCTGCGAGGGAAGCCGAGCAAGTTGAAACATAAAAACTGCTGAGTCATCGTCTTCATCCTGCTGGTTCAACCCTTTAATGTGACTTCTACACAGGAAGTCACTGTTCATCTTCATCATCTTCATCATCAGTCTGCCTGCAGAGTCTCGTACGCAAGATAAACTCGCCGTCAGTCACGGAGGATGTTGAGGAGCTTCTCCGAGTTAAATGATGTCATGGATGATGTCACGGATGATGTCACATGAGCCTTCCTTTCAGGAGTGTCCCACAGCAGATGAGCTTTTCTTATCAGCGTTTGGACTCTGAACTCTGACAGAAGACTGAAGCTGCGACTTTATGCCGAGTCAGCGCTGCCTTCACTTCCTGTTTGGGAAAAAAAACAATACTCCGGACACAAAGCAGCATCATTAGTCAGGCAGCCTGACAGGAAACAGGAGCAGAGAAGAAGTCACTCTGCCCCCCCCCCCCCCCCCCCCCCCGCTCTGAATCATCCTGATAAACAGTTCTTCTTTCACTTTTAATTTGGCGGGGCAGAGCTGGGCAGAATAAGTATTTTATACTTCTACTGCACCAGAGAGGAAAACTGCACTACAGTCCTCACAAGGCGCAATACTTTTCAGAATAAGAGTTTTCAGTCCAGGTAGCTGTTGAGAGTGACACATGTCAATCAAATGTGATCTGTTTCAGATGAAACAACCCAACAGGAATCAATAATAACCTCCAGCTGCTGCTTCCTGTTGGAATACCAAAATAAAAGCTTTGGTCACTTCCTCCTCCGCTGAACTGTTTTTGGCCCGGGACGAAAAGGTGGAACACAAAAACTCCTGCTGGTGAACACGGAGAAGAACCACCGGAGAACCTCTGGTCCACTGATGTTCAGCTCCAACACAGAACCGGTTCTGGTCTGGAACCTGAATTAACAGTTTCCACTGGAAAAAAAGACAAAGTTCTGGAACTCTTTTCAGGTTGATGAAGAGCAGAGCAGAACTCTGGCTCAACAGAACCAGAGCAGAACTCTGACTCCACATGTGACACCATGTGACTCACTGTAGGACCTTCAGAGCCGTTCATCCTCTGAGGAACATGAATGTCCAAACCTCAGGCAGATGTTTGAGACCTGCTGCTCAGTGAGACCCGGTTCAGACACAGTTCAGACCCGGTTCAGACCAGGCCCAGACCCGGTTCAGATCTCTCAGGTCATCTCTGAGTCCACAAAACCAGACCCCAAAAAGCATCATACCAGACTCCATTACAAAATAGAGCATTTTTCCTGAGGAACACATAAATAAAATCAAGTCTTTTCAGCTGAAACTCACATTGATTTCTATATTAAATGATAACAGAAATACGTGTTGCTGAATGTTTTAGATGTTTGACACATGAGAGATTCATTTTAATGTAAATTATTCTCTACATGGTCCAACATTCAAAGACACATTAAATCGAATGATTTTTAAAGGGACTTTGGCATGTGATTATTTTTGCTCTAACGTCTTGGAGCTCTCTGGAAGTTTAGTTAGTGTCGTTAACCGGTTAGTTTCTGTCAGTAAGGCCATGTTATAGTTAGTTAATGTTACTTAAAGTTATAGTTAGTTAATGTTACTTAAAGTTAGTTCAAGTTAATTAAAGTTGTGTTTACGGTCCTGTTCCTCAGCCAAACCCAGTTTAACCAGCTGGACTGATGTTAACCAGGTGGTAACCAGGTAACCAGGTAACCAGGTAACCAGTGACCCACCTTCAGCGGCGCCTCCAGGAGGTTTTGGATCCCGGCGATCTGCTCGCTGAGCGGCGTGTCCTCTTCCAGGCTCACCGTCGGAGGTCTCCGGGGTTCGGGAAAGTTCGTGCAGATAAACGGATCCGAATCCTCCAGGTACTGGACCCGGCAGATGATGGACGCCATGGCCGAGTGACCGCGACCCGACTGCGGCTGAGAGAGAATGAGTGGTCGGTGGGGCAGGTCCGTCCTCCGCGTAGAGAGCGCTTTAAATGAGGCGGACGGCCCGGAGCTCCCGGACCTGAAATAGAGCAGGGCTCATGTGAACCCACTTCCGGTAAGACATTTCAAAATAAAATCCATGTTTAAATTTTTCTGTGAAACAATTTGCAATAAAAGAACAACAACAACAACATGTTTTTATAAGAGTCAGCCCTTCTATGTATGAACCACAACAGTGTTGAAACTTCGTCCGAACCTCTAAAGAACTTCCTCTGACTGTTCGAGCTCCACGACTAAACGTAGCAGTTTTATTTTGAAGGAAATGTCACAGTTCATCCGGTTTGATGAGCTGGAACTTGATGTGTGTGTGTGTGTGTGTGTGTGTGTGTGTGTGTGTGTGTGTGTGTGTGTGTGTGTGTGTGTGTGTGGGAGGGGGGGGGCTGGTGACGTCATGAGTCCAGCATGGAAATACATAGATGAGTGGAAACACTGAGGAGCTGGAGCTGCTCTGAGGTCGGTTTACAGCTGTGAGTCTGCCAATGACAACACAGCTGAGCAGCTGGCGGGTCAGCATCGCCCTCTGGTGGCCGACTGGCTGCAGCACAGACACCACACATGGTGAGGTGAGAGATGTTAATAGAGGATACCGCTTCTTACCTCAGTCCTCACACTCTTTGGAGAGGGACAATCAACATTCAGGGATCCGGCCTGAAAGATCCAACGGTAGATACAGGTGTAGGTACAGGTGTGAAGGTGTAGGTACAGGTCTAAAGGTGTAGGTACAAGTGTGAAGGTGTGGGTACAGGTGTGAAGGTGTAGGTACAGGTGTGAAGGTGTAAGTACAGGTGTGAAGGTGTAGGTACAGGTCTAAAGTTGTAGGTACAAGTGTGAAGGTGTAGGTACAGGTGTGAAGGTGTAGGTACAGGTGTGAAGGTGTAGGTACAGGTCTAAAGGTGTAGGTACAAGTGTGAAGGTGTAGATACAGGTGTGAAGGTGTAGGTACAGGTGTGAAGGTGTAGGTACAAGTGTGAAGGTGTAGGTACAGGTGTGAAGGTGTAGGTAAAGGTGTAGGTACAGGTCTAAAGGTGTAGGTACAGGTCTAAAGGTGTAGGTACAGGTGTGAAGGTGTAGATACAGGTGTGAAGGTGTAGGTACAGGTCTAAAGGTGTAGGTACAAGTGTGAAGGTGTAGGTACAAGTGTGAAGGTGTAGGTACAGGTGTGAAGGTGTAGGTACGGGTCTAAAGGTGTAGGTACAAGTGTGAAGGTGTAGGTACAGGTGTGAAGTTGTAGGTACGGGTGTGAAGGTGTAGGTACAAGTGTGAAGGTGTAGGTACGGGTGTGAAGGTGTAGGTACAAGTGTGACGGTGTAGGTACAGGTGTGAAGATGTAGATACAGGTGTGAAGGTGTAGGTAAAGGTGTAGGTACAGGTCTAAAGGTGTAGGTACAGGTGTGAAGGTGTAGATACAGGTGTGAAGGTGTAGGTAAAGGTGTAGGTACAGGTCTAAAGGTGTAGGTACAGGTCTAAAGGTGTAGGTACAGGTCTAAAGGTGTAGGTACAGGTGTGAAGATGTAGATACAGGTGTGAAGGTGTAGGTAAAGGTGTAGGTACAGGTCTAAAGGTGTAGGTACAGGTGTGAAGGTGTAGGTATAGGTCTAAAGGTGTAGGTACAGGTCTAAAGGTGTAGGTACAGGTGTGAAGGTGTAGATACAGGTGTGAAGGTGTAGGTAAAGGTGTAGGTACAGGTCTAAAGGTGTAGGTACAGGTCTAAAGGTGTAGGTACAGGTCTAAAGGTGTAGGTACAGGTGTGAAGATGTAGATACAGGTGTGAAGGTGTAGGTAAAGGTGTAGGTACAGGTCTAAAGGTGTAGGTACAGGTGTGAAGGTGTAGGTACAGGTCTAAAGGTGTAGGTACAGGTGTGAAGGTGTAGATACAGGTGTGAAGGTGTAGGTACAGGTGTGAAGGTGTAGATACAGGTGTGAAGGTGTAGATACAGGTGTGAAGGTGTAGGTACAGGTGTGAAGGTGTAGATACAGGTGTGAAGGTGTAGATACAGGTGTGGAGGTGTAGATACAGGTGTGAAGGTGTAGGTACAGGTGTGAAGGTGTAGGTACAGGTGTGAAGGTGTAGATACAGGTGTGAAGGTGTAGATACAGGTGTGAAGGTGTAGGTACAGGTGTGAAGGTGTAGATACAGGTGTGAAGGTGTAGGTACAGGTGTGAAGGTGTAGATACAGGTGTGAAGGTGTAGATACAGGTGTGAAGGTGTAGATACAGGTGTGAAGGTGTAGGTACAGGTGTGAAGGTGTAGATACAGGTGTGAAGGTGTAGGTACAGGTGTGAAGGTGTAGATACAGGTGTGAAGGTGTAGGTGAAAAAGTGTTTTTTTTTTTAACAGTTTTACGTTTTTCTGATGATTCAGATTTTCGTCTCTGATAAAGTTTCCTCAAAACTTTTAATTGAGTTTCAGTGTTTCAGATGCACCGACCAGTTCCAGCCAGCAGGGGGCAGTGTGTCTCCACAGTCAGACTGAGAGCAGCTTACAGTGTGGTTGCATAAGAAAGGTGATGAAACAGGCTGAAACACACACACACACACACACACACACACACACACACACACACACACACACACACACACACACGCACACACACAGACTTTGGCCGAACTAAAACACAGAGCCTGTTGTTGGTAATTTCCTGTCAACTGTCAATCAATCAATCAATCAATCAATCAGGCGGTGGCAGTGACACGTCGTGCAGGTCACACTCAAGTGCTTCCACTGCAACCAGTCTGTTGCCATGACAATTGTGTCAATCAAAGTCAAGCGTGAACACGGTGAGTCATATATTCTTTCCAGTGAAAACATCATCTGACTCCTTTAGGGAACGAGGAGCTGAGGAAGGAAAGGAGGAGCTGGAGAAGGAAAGGAGGAGCTGAAGAAGGAAAGGAGGAGCTGAGGGAGGAAAGGAGGAGCTGAGGAAGGAAACGAGGAGCTGAGGAGGGAAACATGGAGCTGAGGAAGGAAACGAGGAGCTGATGTCTCCTTTCCCTTCCATTCACTCCTCCGACCTTTGACCTCTGAGGTGAGAACCGACAGACGGGCCCAGCATAGTGAAATCTGGACCTGGTCGTGGTTTTGGCTCCGTCGGTGCTGCTACAAGCCACGGTCGCCATGGTTACTGGCTCCGACTCCCATCACTGCAGCTGTTTCGTGTTTAAAGACTCCACCCAACCCAACGCGGCCTCACTGGGACCGGTTCTACCAGAACCTCCTGAACCGGGTTCTTCACACACACACACACACACACACACACACACACACACACACACACACACACACACACACACACACACACACACACACAGAGAGACCACTTTATCAGGAACACCTGTGAAGAGCCTCCTTCATGTTTGTTGTTTGATTTATTGCCTCGTTGCAGCAACGTGTTGCTTTTGTTGTAGATGCGCCTGGTCCTGGTCGCCGTGGTAACCGGAGTGACAGCACAACGTTCGAAGAGCTGGATGTTGAAAAGGAAAGATGAAAGCAGCTGCTCGCGAAAGGAGCGCAGCGCTCTCTGTGACCTACGGGGGGCGACGTCCTCCGAACACGGAACCAGGAACGTGACGTGACATCACGAACACGCCAACAACACGGGAACGCCGTCGTCGTCTTCGTCTGCTGCTCCGATCGGAGGATGTTCTGGATGTTTTTCAGGTTCTGGAGATCGCTGAGCGGGTCGTCGACGGTTCCGGTGTTTCTTTCGGGTCCTTGAGGAAGTCGATTTTTGAGGTGGTTCTCCTTTAGGAAGTTCTACTGAACACAACAGGTTGCTTACGGCGTTTGAGGTGACTGAGGAGGTTCTTCAGAACCACTGAGGAGGTTCTTCAGAGCCACTGAGGAGGTCCTTCAGAACCACTGAGGAGGTCCTTCAGAGCCACTGAGGAGGTCCTTCAGAGCCACTGAGGAGGTTCTTCAGAGCCACTGAGGAGGTCCTTCAGAACCACTGAGGAGGTCCTTCAGAGCCACTGAGGAGGTCCTTCAGAGCCACTGAGGAGGTTCTGGGTGTTTTTTAATGTGAAAGAGGTCCTCGCGGTGTGATGAAGGGTCTGTGAGGAGGTTCCTTTACCGGGTTCCTGCTGTCACTGAGGGGGTTCTGTGGTTCCACTGGACTTTAAAGAGAGACCGGCTCTCGCTGTTAGAACATGACACGCGACCGTGTTGTCGTGACGACGGCCCGTTCGGGGAGGCGGAGACGTCCTGCGGTCAGCGGCTCTTCCTCTGGTCTGCGGCCAGCTTCGTTAACCTCCGTGCTGAGCCAGCGGTTTACTGCCAGAACGCCCCGTGAAGCCCGACACCTCGACCCGCCAGCTGTTTCACAACATCTGGATCTGTTTCCAGAGAGGAGACGAAAATACACAGAGATCAGATAAACGCACAGCAGCGGGCCGAGCGGCGGGTTATGCAAGCGCTGCTGAGCGCTGTGGGGAGGACATGAGGACTGATGGACGACCCCCCCTCCTCCCCTCCCAAGAGGCCCCAGGGGGGAGGACAGTCCATCACATCTCTTCATTTCTGCTGCGTCACCACATTAAAACAGATTTTTTTATTCATACAGGATGTTTTAAATTTATTCCAGCGGTGACAGGAACCCTCCGATGAGCTCCACCTCCACCGATAACACAGTTCGACACAAACCAGTTCTTTTGATTCGATTTCAATGTTTTAAATTTCTCAGTTTTCTCAAATTATAATTTATGTTTTTATGTAAATCAGTCGTGCTGCCGTCCGATTGGTCGGCTGGGAAACAGCTCAGCTTCCTGTCGTTCACCTGCTGGACCTGAACGGACTTCTGAGGACACCCGAGTCATCACGTGTGTGTGTGTGTGTGTGTGTGTGTGTGTGTGTGTGTGTGTGTGTGTGTGTGTGTGTGTGTGTGTGTGTGTTTGTATGTGTGTGTGTGTGTGTGTGTGTTTGTATGTGTGTGTGTGTGTGTGTGTGTGTGTGTGTGTGTGTGTGTGTGTGTGTGTGTGTTTGTATGTGTGTGTGTGTGTGTATGTGTGTGTGTGTGTGTGTGTGTGTGTGTGTGTGTGTGTTTCTGTTATGTCCATTGTGTCTTTGATTGACAGCTGCGGAGCCTCGTTGTTCGTGTTCCGCCTCTCGGCTGTAATCGGATCGTTTCCACGGCGATCTGCAGACGAAGAGCATGTCGATGAGTGTGAACCTGCAGCTGGTCGCGGGCCAGGAATTCTCTGGCTTCAGCTTTCAAACAACAGCCGGTAAATCCGTCCGTCAACGGGACCGTTATTGATAAAACAAGCGGAGTGTGTCATCCTGCAGGTGTGTTAGGATACACACTTTCACAATTACTGCAAACAGACCCCAGGTGAGTCCAGGCTACACCTGCAGGTCGTCACCTCGACAACCAGAAACTGAACGGAGCTTTTGGGAAACACATAAAATTACCAAAGAACAAACGAGAAACCAGCTGCTCGTTGATAACGTTAGCTTAACAACATGTCGTCACCATGTTCACACAGGCTAACGTTAGCTTACTGTGACCTTTGACCCCCAAAATGGAACGAGTTCCTCCGTGGGACCGAGCGAACGTTTGGGCCAAATCTGAAGAAATTCCATCCGAGCGTTTCAGCTGCGGCCTCCAACAGGACAGTTCAGAAGCTGCCTGAGAATCTGTCTGATTTTAAGTTTCCTTCTGAAGTCACGGTGATCGGTGATGTTTGGCTGAACTCCCATGATGCACTGCAGACAGGAGCTGCTGGCGCTCAGTTCTGCTGCCGTTAAAGGGAAAGTTCCACTAAATGTGAACAGATGCAGGTTAAAAACAGTTCAGAGAACAGCAGGACCTGCAGCTGGTTCCTGAACAGGCCTGCATGTTGGAGTATGAAGCACCCGAGCCGATGTGTCAGCAGAATGTTTATCTGATTTATTTGTGTTGCATCATGGGAAATATGCGACCGGCTGGCAGAGACCTGAGCGCACGCAGCGGCATGCTGCGCTCTGTGAGCCGCTGGCAGGAGTTAGGTGTGTTTGTTTTAACCTGTCTGCAGCCCAGGAAGGGTGGAGCTTGGATCGGGACTCGTTCACCTCAGATGTTCCTGATCCGTTGGGGCCTCGGACAGAGACCTGGTCCTGATATGAGACCACTCCAGTTCTGGATGAGCAGATCTGAAGAACCAGCAAACCAAGAAGCAGCTTTGATTGACGCGTGTTTTTCCATGACGACCCCGAGCATCGCCGCTGCTGTACCGATAGTACACCGTTACTACACTGATACTGCACCAATACTGTACTAACAATGCACGCTCCTCGTGCTGAACGGCCCTGTGGGGATTTGAACCCTCGACCCTGGCAGCACGTGTTAATCTGAATCTCGGTGGGCCGCCACTCAGAGGGGGTCGCACGCAGCTCGGCCACCTTCCCTCCACATCCTCGGCGCACCAACTGGGTGAAGGGTGGCAGTCGGGCCTCTGCAGTTGCTCAACCTGGCGGCTCGTCGTCCTCCTCCTTCCTCCCGCTCCTCCTCGCACAGCGAGCTGCCTGATGTGTGTTTCTGGCGCCGCTCGCGCCTCCACGCTCCCCGGAGGAGGGGTTTCAAAACGAGATGATGCAACAAGCAGCGGAGTTACTGCAGCTCCACGGACCGAACGGACAGACGCGGAGTCGGTGATTAATGAAGTGCCACTGACTGAGCGGGGTCAGCCGAGGTAGTTCTGTTCAAACCGGCCAATAACAGAGCTGGCACGGCTTCCCACCAATGACGGACCACCGCGGACTGAAACTGTTCATCTGCAGGACAGTTGATGGTTTTATTCTGTGTTTCTGTGTTTTTAAAGTCTGACTGTATTTCAAACTGTGTACTTACACACTAACACTCACTGCTCTGAGTGCATCAGTGTGTTCACACTGTCCAGTACGGAAACATGCAGCAAAGAAGTGTGACACTGGACACTTTCCACTCCAAACGGACGCCATCTTGGCTGCCGAAAGGAAGGGGGCGGGGCCATAAAGAATTTTCAAATTATGACGTCAGGAAACTGCAAGTGTTTTTTGGTCTCATGTCAGTATCATCACTGCTGCTGCAGGACAGAAGAACCAGTGTATTTACTGTTAAACAGAGCTGCAGATATGTTGGCATGCGATGCGTTCAGGGGACTGTATGTAAAAAAGAGTTCGTAGCTTCAGGTCTGTAAAATGGTTCTGATCCAGAAGTGTCTTCAGCTGCAATACCAGCGAGTGCCACTAGAGGTCGGCTCCAAAAAGCCTCCGGCTCCATAGACTCCCATTCAACTTCTGTCATCAAATCCAAAGTGAATAAAATGTGTCCATCAGTTATCTCGGTGTTGTTAGCTAAAGTCACTCCTTCTTATTAGTTTTCTGGAGGTCCATCTGAAAATAATCCCTCATTCATTAGAAAAGAAGATTCAAGAAGACCTGTTTTTGGGGGCGTGTCTGTTTGATTGACAGGCCTGTGGTGCAGTCAGGTTACAGCTATCGGTGGGCGGGACGTAGTATCGTCAGGTTTCCGATCAGATCGGTCAGATCCACCGCTGGCTCCTCCCCCAGCTCGTCCAAATATGGTCACTTCCTGCTCCGAACCGCTCCGAACTAGCAAAGATGGTGACGGACAGAATCTGAACTGGAGGATTCATAACGTTCACAAACCAACGATGACATCACTGATGGATGATGACATCACTGATTGTTGATGACATCACTGCTGGTTGCCGCCTGTGACCCGTACCTGCTCTGCTGCCACGTGATTGGCTGATCGGCTAACTGCATGGTGAAACTGTATTGGTGTTTTTCTCTTTAATAAAAGGTAAACAGCTCAGTAAAGTTGTTCCTGCAGAACGTTTTGCTGTGAATGTTGTTGTTCAGTGTTTAAAGAGTCCGTTTAGTGAAACTTCAGGCTGCAATGAAGAGCTGAGTCTTCTGCTTCAGGACGCCTTGCTGCCTCGTGTCTCTGCGTCTCCTCCTTCCTTCTCGTGATTGATGGGAGCACATGAATTTAATCAAGTGCTTCTCCGTTGCCTCGGTTTTAATTTACTGTCTCTCATAACGAGTTTAATTCACTCACATGTAATAATTCATGTTTAATTGATCTGCATCTAATCCAGCAGAATAAATCACAGCCTCACTGCCTGACGTGGAGTTTTCTGACGCGGCCGCCGGTGCCTGAACGTACCATCTCTGACTGCATGTGCGATGTAATATTAACACGGCGCTGCAGGTGGGACTGAAGTGATGATCGCTGTGATTGGTGCAGAGGTTTGGTGACCTGACGACACAGAGCTGCAACCGCCGGCCTGTCTTAAAGACTGAATATCAAAGTGTTTGTAGCTTCCGGCTCTGATAAATGAGGCCAATGCACAAGTGTCTTAAGTTGCAATACCACTGAGTGCCTCTAGAGGTCGGCTCAGATCGGGTTCAGATTCCTCATTTTTCAGACCTGGAAGCTACGAACACTTTTATAACCAGCCTGTGAGTGAAGCGTGTTTCCAGCCTCCATCACCAGGGTGGATGACCTGCTCGGTCTGAGGCAGCAGACAGATAAAGAGCCGTCTAATGGGGCCAAAGGTCCGACAGCTCATATCTGCAGATAACAGAGAGTTGAAACTCTTCGGTTTTATCTTCCAGCCATCAGCTCGCTTTAATTTGTGAGCTGCGCTGATGAAAGGGAGGCCGGTTGAGCAACGGGCTGCTGGACCGGCGCCAGACCTGCTGCCAGAAACATTTCATAACCAAACCTGACCGGAGCGGACGGCTCGCAGAGGCCGAGTACTCCCTGACCTGACATCAACTCCCGCCGCTCCGAACACACACGCCGATGATCCGATCCGGAGCTCACCTGGAACGGAGCTGTCTGAGTGACATTTGACCTCCGGCTGGTCCACCCGAACATTTAACTCCTAAAAACCCAGAGTGTACGAGTCCTCGTCACACTAGCGGGACACAAAACTGTTTCTGTGCTTCTATCGACCAATCGCTGCTCAGGAGGGGCGGGCGTTCAGCCAATCACATCGGATTAGGATCCTGATGAAACTCACAAAAACAGACAGGAAATCCTGGAAGAACTTCAAATTAATAGTCGGTAAAAAGTGAATAAAAATATTTAGTGATATCAAATATCATCAAATGGATATTCACATTTCAGAAAATGTGCAGCTTTTTTTTTAAAAAAACCTAAATACTGAAAACAGTAAAATGTTTCCAGATGTCCTAGAAACCCAAAACTACAAATATAAAAATTAGTCTGATCAATTCCTGTAACAGAATATGAAACAACTGACCAGGTTATCACTAACCAGGTTATCACTAACCTGGTTATTATACTGACCTGGTTATTAGACTAACAATCAGCCAATCAGAGCGCAGAAGGAGCTTCAGCCGGTCAGACTCTGCGTCCAACTTTGATCCAAGTTCCTGCTGGCTCGCCGGGGGTGTCGCCATCCTAGGCAGACGGCCAACCTGATTGGCTCGAACAGGAAAGATGGAAGACATGTGGACGCCGGGCTTCCACTGTTGCTCAACGGTCTCTGGCACTCCCCCTCCCCCTCCCCCCTCCCTCCCCACTAGGAGCTGGCTCTAAAAAAGGGGTAGGCAACCCTTGCTCCTCCCAGCTGTTGCCTGGCAACAGTTCTCACAGCGACACGCCTCCTACTGTAGAAAGTATCTGTACACAGCAGGCCTCTAATTCAACACATGCGACTGCCGGTGTCCCGTTGAGAAAACACGGCACAGCACGGTATCCCAGCGGCATCGTCATCAGAAGGAAGAGACGCGTCTCCACAACAACTTCACAACCATAAAAACACGTCCGTGGCTGGATGTCGTCAATCATGTGACTTCATGGCAGCTTCCTCTACCTGCTGCGAACCTCCCCGCCAGGCCGCAGCCTGAGTTACGGTTCATTTTAATGTGACGCTGCAATTAAATACCCATAATTCATCTGTGCAGCAAGTCCTCATCCCGATCCTTGTCCTCGTCTTGATCCGGGTCCTCGTCTTGATCCGGATCCTCATCTTGATCCGGGTCCTCGTCTTGATCCTGGTCCTCGTCTTGATCCGGATCCTCATCTTGATCCGGGTCCTCGTCTTGATCCGGGTCCTCGTCTTGATCCGGATCTTGATCTGGTCCTCGTCTTGATCCGGATCCTCGTCTTGATCCGGGTCCTCGTCTTGATCCGGGTCTTCATCTTGTTCTGGATCCTCGTCTTGATTCGGATCTTGATCCGGGTCCTCGTCTTGATCCGGGTCCTCGTCTTGATCCTGGTCCTCGTCTTGATCCGGATCCTCGTCTTGATCCGGGTCCTCGCCTTGATCCGGGTCCTCGTCTTGATCCGGGTCTTCATCTTGATCCGGATCCTTGTCTTGATCCGGGTCCTCGTCTTGATCCTGGTCCTCATCTTGATCCGGATCCTCGTCTTGATTCGGATCTTGATCTGGTCCTCGTCTTGATCCGGATCCTCGTCTTGATCCGGGTCTTCATCTTGATCCGGGTCTTCATCTTGATCCGGATCCTCGTCTTGATCCGGGTCCTCGTCTTGATCCTGGTCCTCAACTTGATCCGGATCCTCGTCTTGATCCTGGTCCTCGTCTTGATCCTGGTCCTCATCTTGATCCTGGTCCTCGTCTTGATCCTGGTCCTCGTCTTGATCCGGTCCTTGTCTTGATACGGATCCTCGTCTTGATCCTGGTCCTCGTCTTGATCCTGGTCCTCGTCTTGATCCTGGTCCTCATCTTGATCCTGGTCCTCATCTTGATCCTGGTCCTCGTCTTGATCCTGGTCCTCGTCTTGATCCGGTCCTTGTCTTGATACGGATCCTCGTCTTGATCCGGGTCCTCGTCTTGATCCGGGTCCTCGTCTTGATCCTGGTCCTCGTCTTGATCCGGGTCCTCGTCTTGATCCTGGTCCTCGTCTTGATCCGGTCCTTGTCTTGATACGGATCCTCGTCTTGATCCTGGTCCTCGTCTTGATCCGGATCCTCGTCTTGATCCGGGTCCTCGTCTTGATCCGGGTCCTCGTCTTGATCCTGGTCCTCGTCTTGATCCGGATCCTCATCTTAATCTAGGTCCTCATCCCGATTCAGGTCCTCATCTTGATCTAGGTCCTCGTCCCGATTCAGGTCCTCATCTTGATCTAGGTCCTTGTTTCGATCCAGGTCCTCGTCTTGATCTGGATCCTCATCTTAATCTAGGTCCTCGTCCCGATTCAGGTCCTCATCTTGATCTAGGTCCTCGTTTCGATCCAGGTCCTCGTCCCGATCCAGGTCCATAAATGGCCCCTGATGGGTCCCCGGACCACAACTTGTGAACCGTTGTTGTACAGGTCAAACTCATTGGTGCTAAGAAACAAAGCAGGAGACAAATTGGCCACCAACGACCTCCTCTTAACGAGGCCAACGTCCCTGCCGGTTAATGATTGCACCGTGTGTCAAGTCTGTGAACAGCAGTGAAGGTCAAAGGTCAGCCGCTTCGCTTTCAGACACATCAGTCTGAGGAGCAGCTTCACCTTCAGCCCACTTCAGCAGCCGGTCACTGAGTGCACACTGGGAGGGTTTGCACATGCTCAGACGAGGGGGGGGAATCAGAGCCGGACCTGGAGCCGGACTGAGGGGGAAGTACTAACATGCCCTTTCAAAAGAAAACACTCACAGCAAGGATGATGTCGCTTCTACAAACATTAAATCACAACGAGAATGTGACCCGTGGAATACTGGACCCACAGCAGGGGTCAAAGGTCATGTATGATTTCATGATGCTTTGTTACACACACACACACACACACACTCCTCTTCCATCTTTCTGGGGACCCACGGTGATGTGATGCATTTCCAGACCGCGAACCTAAACCTGAACACAAACCTGAATCTGAACCTAAACCTGAACCTAAACCTGAATCTGAATCTGAACCTAAACCTGAACCTAAACCTGAACCTGAACCTGAACATGAACCTGAACCTAAACCTGACACTCTGTCCCTCTGATGTTTTACAGGGACACATTATCTCTCCGTGGTTGTGAGGGACATCCAGCTGAGCGTCCTTCAGCAGGATCAGGTCCAGCTCAGGTCAGGAAGTGAGATATTCCCGTCCTTGTAACTCCGGTAGACGGAGCTCAGTGAGACCGGATCCGGATGGATGTCGGCCCGCACCGAGCGTTCATCTTGTTTATGACTTGTGAAGTCTGGAATAAATCAGCGGCGTGGAGAGCAGCGCTGCCAAGCTGCCGCTGACGTTATCGTCCTCAGCCATGAATCAGGAGCTCGGGAGGCGTTCCCGCTGCTGCTGCTCCGCTCGTCTAATTCATCCTGACAAGCGAAGCCCCAACCTGTCAATCACGCTGACCCTGATTGCTTGCAGATATCTGGAGGTCTGACAGCTCTCTCGGGGCTGCGGCTTCGTGATCGATCTTCGGTATAAACGGCTTCACCTTCGGCCTCCTCTTCCTCGGAAACATGTCTTCGACTCGCAGGAGGTCCCTTTGTTCAGTGTTCGACCGACAGGGAGACTGTTGATCTCTCGGTTCACTGACCGACCGCTGCATCTGGTTCAAGTAAAGAGGGGTTGATTTTATACGAGCGGTGTCAGAGCAGCTCCTGTTAGCAGGAAGATCGACAGACCCTGAAGAGGACTGTGTGGTCAGAGAGGTCAACACGTCAACACGTCGTCAACACGTCAACATGTTAACACGTCAACGTGTCGTCCACACTTCGTCAACATGTTAACACGTCAACACGTTCATCGCGTTCAACACGTTCAACACGTCAACACATCGTCAACACGTTCAACACGTCAACATGTTTAACACGTCAACACATCGTCAACACGTTCAACACGTCAACACATTCAACACGTCAACGAGTTCAACGTGTTCAACACATCAACGCGGCAACGCCTTCAACACGTAAATGCGTTCAACGCGTCAACGAGTTCAACACGTCAACACGCTCAACACGTCAACACCTTGTCAACACGTCGTCAACACGTCAACACGTTCAACGCGTCAACACGTCAACCCATTCAACACGTTCAACCCGTTCAACACGTCAACACGTTGAACACGTCAACACATCGTCAACACGTTGAACACGTTAACACATTCAACACGTCAATGGGTTCAATGCGTTCAACCCGTTCAACACGTCAACACGTTAACACGTCAACACGTTCAACACGTCCAACACGTTAACACGTCAACATGTTCAACACGTCCGACACGTTAACACGTCAACATGTTCAACACGTCCGACACGTTAACACGTCAACACGTTCAACACGTCAACACATCCAACACGTTAACGCGTTCAACATGTCAACACGTTCAACACGGTCAACACGTTCAACACGTTCAACACGTCAACACGTCCAACACGTCAACACGTCCAACACGTCAACGCGTTCAACACGTTCAACACGTTCAACACGTCAACGCGTTCAACGCGTTCAACACGTCAACACGTCAACACGTTCAACACGGTCAACACGTCCAACACGTCAACGCGTTCAACACGTTCAACACGTTCAACACGTCCAACACGTCAACACGTCAACCCATTCAACACGTTCAACCCGTTCAACACGTCAACACGTTGAACACGTCAACACATCGTCAACACGTTGAACACGTTAACACGTTCAACACGTCAACGGGTTCAATGCGTTCAACCCGTTCAACACGTTAACACGTCAACACGTTCAACACGTCCAACACGTCCAACACGTTAACACGTCAACATGTTCAACACGTCCAACACGTTAACACGTCAACACGTTCAACACGTCAACACGTCCAACACGTTAATGCGTTCAACACGTCAACACGTTCAACACGGTCAACACGTCCA
>NW_027185419.1:1502994-1507994 GCF_022577435.1 Embiotoca jacksoni | reverse complement strand
CTGTTCTGCATGTTCCACACGCTCTGTTCTGCATGTTCCACACACTCTGTTCTACACGCTCTATTCTACACATTCTCTGTTCTACACGTTCTGTTCTACATGTTCTGCACATTCTGTTCTACACGTTCTCTGTTCTACACGTTCTCTGTTCTACATGTTCCACACGCTGTTCTACATGTTCTACACATTCTGTTCTACACGTTCTATATGTTCTACACGTTCTCTGCTCTACACGCTCTGTTCTACGTTCCACACGCTCTGTTCTACATGTTCCACATGCTGTTCTACATGTTCTAAACGTTCTCTGTTCTACATGTTCTACACGCTCTCTGTTCTACACGCTCCATCATCGTCATTAAAGAAGAATCGGGAGACGGACGAAGTTTTATATCAACTTTTAATTTAATGTGACCCAGTTCAGGTAGAAAACGCTGAGTGACAGAGAAATGCTGCCCAGCAACATCCACACAGACCGGCCCGCCTCCTGAACAGCAGGAGGCTCCGCCCCTTCCCTCCGCCCCTCCCCCGCCCCCACCACCACCATGCAAACACATCCCCACAAACATCATGCTGCTGTCGAATAAAAGTGAAAAAAAACAATAATAATCGAACGATAGAAAAGTGACAAAGTTGGCGGCGCTCATCCAGCCGAACGTTCCCACGACGACGCCAACAACAAACATCGGCTGATAAACAAGATGATTTTAAATGTTTAGAACATCTGAAGCTCCTCGATTAAACGATCCAAAGGACATTAATCAGTTAGAAGAAGCTGCTCACATTAACGCGGTTTCCTTAAAGGCTTAAATATTTCATGTGGTAAAACGTTGTGTCACAGCAGGGTTTAAATCCAGAGAACCTGATAGAACCAGACAGAACCTGGTAGAACCGGACGTTTTATCACCTGCACACCTCGTTAAAAAACAAACAGCTGGATGAAAGGGTGGGTTCTAATTTCATTCACGGTAAGAAATCCTGAGAACAGCGGAGAACGTGACAGAGGAGATCACAGAACGTTGCGGGAACTTTAGGAGAACGTTATGGGAACGTTGGGGGAAACGTTAGGACAACATTGGAAGAAATGTTGAACGTTGTGGGAATGATGGAGGAGACACGAAAAGAAGGTTGTGGGAACTTTAGGAGAACGTTGTGGGAACGTTGGAACGCTGGGAGCCGAAGCTCCTGACAGACAAACTCTGAGGCAAAACCTGCCCACTCACACCTAGATCTGACAACAGCCCATGATGGCCACGCCCCTCTCCAAAGGCTCCACCTCCTCTTCAGCCCCGAGCGATGTCGTATTTTTAACGTTACCATGGTAACAGTTAATTTAATTTGTAGTCAGTTTAGAGTCATCTGTGACGTAAACAGGAAATGATGCAGCCGCTCTTCGTCGTCTGATTGGCTGCAGAATTAATTAATTAAATTATTAATTAAGAAAAATGTTTGTCTTTAATGTCGGGAAGATAAATATGATTGAGTTTTTCTGAGAGGTTTTGGCGATAAATGTGGAATCGGCCAATCACGTGACAGAAGACCAACCAAAGGTCGACATGAACGTTACAACTCAAAACACTTTGTTCATAAAACACCTGCTGAAGTCTGAGTGTGTGTTTCTGAGTGTGTGTTTCTGAGTGTGTGTGTTTCTGTGTGTGTGTGTGTGTGTGTGTGTTTCTGAGTGTGTGTGTGTTTCTGAGTGTGTGTGTGTTTCTGAGTGTGTGTTTCTGAGTGTGTGTGTGTTTCTGAGTGTGTGTTTCTGAGTGTGTGTGTGTGTGTGTGTTTCTGAGTGTGTGTGTGTTTCTGAGTGTGTGTTTCTGAGTGTGTGTGTTTCTGTGTGTGTGTGTGTGTTTCTGAGTGTGTGTGTTTCTGAGTGTGTTTCTGAGTGTGTGTGTGTGTTTCTCAGTGTGTGTGTTTCTGAGTGTGTGTTTCTCAGTGTGTGTGTTTCTGAGTGTGTGTGTGTGTTTCTGAGTGTGTGTGTTTCTGTGGACCTCAGTGCTATATTCAAATATCATTCAGGTATTTTTCAGTAAAAACACTGAATCGTCCTTTAAAACATCGACGTAGTGGGAAAAAAACTCTTTGCAGGTTTCACACATTTTTTTTTTGACTTTTCAAAAACACATCCTTAAAAAAAGGTCATTTTAATAGTTTACATCCTTGTCCTGCAGCCGGACAGTGACGTTCAGGGACGTCAGGAGACGTTCAAAGACATCCCGAGACGTTCAGGAGACGTTCAGGAGACGTCAGGAACGTCCGTCCTATTGGACTCTGGATTTAAAGAGGCAGGAAGTGTCCGTTTGATCCTGAAGGGACGACGTCTCAGTTTATAGGCGTTCATATCTCATTGTGTTCCTCCTCATCAGTCAATCAATCAATCAATCAATCAATCAATCAATCAATCAATGGATCAAAACCACAGTCGGCTGTCGAGTCAGTTTAAAAAGTCTTCTCGAGTCCAGATTTAAAAATCATCCTCCAGAACTCATTTGTCCCGGAGGATTGTGGGAACCATGGAGGGGGCGGGGCATCAACAGATTAAAAAAATAAGCGCTGAGAAGAAGTAAGAAGTTTCTAAAAACAAAACAAAACAAGCTGCAGATATCAAACGACCCCCCCACCCCCCCGCGCGCGCTCACTGCCCATTGGCAGAGGTGCCGTTGGGGGCGGGGCTCGCGCCCTCGGCGCCAGCGGGCGGCTGCACGTTGTCGGCCAGGTTGTGGGCGTGTTCCAGGAACAGGTCTTTGAGGACGCTCAGCTCTTTGCTCAGCAGCTTGATTTTGGCCTCCAGCCGCTCGTTCTCCTCCTTCAGCTCGTTGACGCGCTGCTGCGTGTCCATCGCCTTCTGCTTGCTGCGCATGCGGCTCTTCTTCACCGCCAGGTTGTTGCGCTCGCGGCGCTGGCGGTACTCGTCGCTGTCCTTGTCCGCGCCGGGCTTCTTCATCTCGCCGGTGGGAGGGGGCGGGGCCTCGTCGCCTCTCGAAGGGTCGGCGGGGACGAGCCGGGGGACCTGCCGCGGGCCGACGAGCGTCGCCGGGAGGGACGAGGAGGAGGAGGACGAGGAGGAGGAAGAGGAGGAGGAGGACGCGTCGGCGGCGTGCGCCTGGCTCTGGATGACGCTCACGCCGGGGTGCTCTGCGTTGGTGAGTTTCGGCTGAGACGGCCGGCTCATCGGATCCTCCGCCTGCAGGTGAGCTGGTGTCTGAGTGTCCTCAGGTGGGAAAACAGACGAGATCCTCCAGGTGGGCGGAGCCTGTGGGACAAGATGGACACGCTTTTACCTTCAGACATTAAAACATCCTGGAAATAAAAGACTTACAAAAATAATAATTGGGAGTAAATTAAAAATGTATTTAAACAGCTCAGACAGAACTGATTTATTTGATCAAAAAACCGATCAAGCCGAGTCATCCATAAAACGTCCGATCGCAGAAATGTAGAAATATTCTGTCGCTCGTCTTTCAGGATTCAATTTCACTTTTCAATAATGAATTATTATCAATTATCAAAATATCTGTATATTTTTCTGTTGATTGATAAATTGATCAGCTGTGAACCTGATCGTGTTCGGCTCTCTGTACCATCCACATGTTTCTGAGCCGACCTCAATCTGTCAATCAAGAGTGTGTGTGTATATATGTATATACACACACACACACACACACACACACAAGAAACATCTAACATGATAATTGGTCGTCTTTTTGTTTTATTCCGTGCAGCCAATTATCACCGCCCGGTCTGATTGGTCGGCGCGTTGCTATGCAGCCAGTCAGCTGTGTGCGCAGTGAAAAGTGCTCCGGGTTGGAACGGCATAGCTGTTGCCCGGTGTTGCATCATCACCATCATTGGCTGTCTTTGTGAGGACGGAGGGGGAACTCCGGAGTCACGCGGAGCTCCAATTTTTTAACCGAACTTTCGACTCGACAGAAAAACACCTGACCCGGTCCCGGTCCCGGTGAACCGGACGCTGAGTTCTAAAAGGGACACGTCGCGTCCGTAAAGTTTGAATTTCCGGCCACTTTTAACAACTGTCGGTTCAAGTCGAAGCGTAAACAGATGGCTCACGAGCTCGTCCCTCGTTTTCCCGCCCTGAACACAGACGGTCGCACGCGCTTTAAAGCGCGAGCGTTTCCGCGTTCTTCCTCACGAGCTCGTTTGAGACAGCCTGCTAGCCTGTTAGCTTCTGCTGCTAACGAGCCCTAACCCTGCGCTAAGTCTCTTTTCGGCAGTGCCTGACGGTAGAAAGCCCAGTTTACCTTCACAGGGCGGCGGCGGAGTCAACCATCCGTCAAAGGAGGAAAAGTTGAGGCAGAAAGTTGGAGTTTAATCCGTCTGTCGGAGCTCTGAGTGTTTTTGTTTGGAACATGGAGAGGAGCCGATTGCGAAATATCTTTTACCATGTACGGCAATGTCCGGGCTCAGCCAATCACAGGCCAGTGGGAGGCAGCGAGGAAGGCGTTTGTCTAATCGGAGATGAGTGTGCGGCAAAGTGATGCAACGCTCGGTGTGATTGACATGTCCTCGGACCAATGGGGCGCGGCTGTTTTCTGTCGGTTTGTTTATATAATAAGAAGCTGGTTGAAACATTCATGACTTCATCTCTGAATGACGCGAATTCATCAGAATGAAACTATCGATCGTACGTTTTATATTTGTGTTTCCTCAGGCATATAATGACGATGGTGATTCATGATCATTGTTGTAGAAATAATCCGTCCAAAACACTGAGTAACGTTTACAGGTGAGGTGTTACGTCAGACAGGAAGTCAGGTACAATCTACAAACAGAATGTCAAATACACATCAAAACAAAACATTATCAATCATGTATGTTTCAATAAAATAATCTGTTTCAATAATATGATCGATCAGAGGTGGATCAATGACCACAGAGACACAAACCCTGGGATTAGTGATGTCACGTCACATGAATGTTATCGGTGCTGGAAGAAGTAATCAGATTACTGCATAGTAAAAAAAAATAGTCCATTACAAAGTAAA
>NW_027185419.1:1477994-1497994 GCF_022577435.1 Embiotoca jacksoni | reverse complement strand
ATGCCTGCCCGGGTTTAGGTTCTCCATGGAGCTGTCTAACCTGTACGAGGTCGCGCCCCGGCCCCCGATGAGCAGCCTGCCCCACAGCCAGCCGCCCTCCTCCGGCTACAGAGACCCGGCGGACCTCGGCGGTGAGATCGGAGACAACGAGACCTCCATCGACCTGAGCGCCTACATCGACCCGTCGGCGTTCAACGACGACTTCCTGGCAGACCTGTTCCACCACAGCTCCCGGCAGGACAAGCTTAAGATCATGAACGGGGAGTACGAGTCGGTGCCGTGCGGCCCGGGCCCCCCGCAGCTCTACATGTCCAACTACATGGAGTCCAAGCTGGAGCCGCTCTACGAGCACAACCCGCCGCGCATCCGGCCGGTGGCCATCAAGCAGGAGCCCCGGGACGACGAGGACCTGAACCCGGGCATGCCCCCCACCTACCACCACCCGCATCCGCATTCCCAGCAGTACTCCCAGCATGCCCAGCAGCAGCAGCAGCAGCAGCAGATGCCGCACCTCCAGTACCAGATTGCGCACTGCGCGCAGACCACCATGCACCTCCAACCGGGTCACCCGACCCCCCCGCCGACCCCGGTGCCCAGCCCGCACCAGCACCACCACCCGCATCACCACCCGCAGCAGGGCGGCCTGAAGTTGCTGGAGCAGCAGCGGGGAGGCGGGAAGCACAAGAAGCACGTCGACAAGAGCAGTCCGGAGTACCGGCTGAGGCGCGAGCGCAACAACGTGGCCGTGCGCAAGAGCCGGGACAAGGCGAAGATGCGCAACATGGAGACGCAGCATAAGGTGGTGGAGCTGACCACCGACAACGACAGACTGAGGCGGAGGGTGGAGCACCTGACCCGGGAGCTGGATACGTTACGGGGCATCTTCAGACAGCTGCCCGATGGGTCCTTCAAACCCATGGGCAGCTGAGAGACTACTGAGCCGGAACCGGGCCGGAGCCGGACCGGTGCACTGCTGGATTTCTCTGTGAGAGCTGAGCGGACCGAGGCAGCTGCTGTTCACTGCACAGACTGAACGGACGAGTCTTTAAAACTGGAAAAAAAACAAAACAAAAAAACCCGCGAAGCTTCTCTGAACCAAAGTCCAGAAATAAAAAGACTTCTGACTTTTATTGTGAAAGAGGAATGCTGCTTCCTGTGGTTGGAGACTGGAAGCAGGTGAACTCTGCCCCGACTCACCTTTGTGCCTTCTTCAAAGTTTGTGTTATAAGCTCGTCCCCCCCGCAGATCCACTCTACCGAGGACTGCCGGTTTTTTGTGCCTTTCGAGAGAACGAGTGGATCGGCGTCATGTATGTTCGTCTGCACACACGTGATCTCGCTGTATGGATTTTATGTCTCCTGCTTCTCCTCAGGAGGAGGAGGTGCTGCAGGGCGGCTAGTTGGATGTCACGTGACTGAGACTCCTTCATTCCTGTCAGATACAAGGATTTTAATAAAAAAAAAAAAAGAGACAAGAAATGACGTCATTCTCAACAAAATGTTTAATATGTTTTTATTTTAATTCAGAACAGCAGGAAGAAAGCTCGTATCTCCACCGTGTCAGTTTTAAGGCGTGAAAACAGAGTTCCCCCGAGTCCTCCGAGTCCTTCTAAGCTCTCCTGAGTTCTCCAGAGTTCTCCTGAGTTCTTCTAAATTCTTCTAAGTTCTCCTGAGTTCTCCAGAGTTCTCCTGTTCTCGTGTTTCTTCTGTGGAACTGAATGAAGTCGTGGAGATACGAGTTTTCCCGTCGGTGTGTTCTGGTTCTGGTCGTTAGAACCTCTGTCTGGCGATACGGTGGCTGCATGACGTCACTGAGACCACGAGTCCCCCGCCGGTCTGACGATGCGTTTAAGGACCTGTTATTGTTGTTGTTGTTGTTGTTTTGTGACGCAGCTCTTGTGTTTGCACTGTGATGCACCATGGGTACTGATCTGAGACAAATGTGAACAGGGTTTCTATGCAACACGTTGTCTTCCATGTCCTCCGCTGTCCAAATCATTGCCATCGCTCACACGGTGCCTTTCCAGATCCTCGGCGATGACCTTTGACCCCTTGCTGGTCGTTGCTCTGTTTTTAAAGATGTGTCAGCGGAAGACGGAAGCACTTTTTTTTTTTTTTTTTTACTCTCTGATGTTAAACAAACGTTTGTTTCGACCTTTATGTCTCAGTTGTAAAATAACCTCTATATAAATATATATGAATAAATATAAATAAAACAAATGTATTATAATAAAGAAACTTGTTTTATCACATTCTCTTGTTTTGTGTTTATTATTGTTTATTTCTTGATGTTTGATTTTAAAAACTGCAGCAGTATCAGTGAAGTTAGAGATGAACATGTTTCCACCCGCAGCAGGAAACACTTTCGACCTGTTTTATTGTGAGCTGCAGCGACGGGATATTTGTCCCTCAGTTTCTCCTTAAAGGCGACTTCAGTGTCAGTTTGAGCTCCATCGAACTGCTGTGACGTAAATAAAAGTAAAACATCAGTCTGAATATTTTATAAAAGCAGCTCTGCAGAGTTTTTTTAGTTTGTGTCGGACGTTTTCAGGCTCTGTTGCAAGTACGAGGATGATGCACTCCAAATGGTCCAAAAAAGTATCCAGAATTGTCTTCAGCTGCAATACCAGCGAGTGCCACTAGAGGTCGGCTCCAAAAAGCCTCCGGCTCCATAGACTCCCATTCAACTTCTCTCATCAAATCCAAAGTGAATTAAAACTGCAAGCATTGATATGTGGCCCTCGCGCGCTGCACGTCGAAATGCAGCATGCGAGGGTCCACATATTCCCGCTTGCAGTTATAATTTTTTTTCTCGATCTTATTCCTTATTCTTCTTTAAAAAAAAAATAAATAATAATAATCCTTTTTTTGGTGGCTTTAACATCTTTACAAACTCATGAAAGTTGGTGCCTGATGCAAAGTTTCATGAGGTTTGGAGCATCGTTTGACCTTAAACATCAACTTCCTGTTTCATGCCGAAACATCAAACTTAGCCGCATTGCCCTGGCTATACTGTATACTCTATACTCTATACTATATACTTTATACTATATACTATATAGTCTATATTATAGACTATATACTCTATACTATATAGTCTATACTCTTATAGTCTATACTCTATACTATATACTCTATACTATATAGTCTATACTCTATACTATATACTATATACTATATAGTCTGTACTATATACTCTATGCTCTATGCTCTATACTCTATACTCTATACTTCTCTATACTCTATACTGTATACTGTATACTTTATACTATATACTATATACAAAAATGAATTTTGGGTCACTTTTTGGACGACATATGACGACGTATTACTTTTTTTAAAATATTTCGGATGACAGTTTTTTTTATCATATTTTGGAGTATGACCTTTTTCTGAACTGACATGCATGCCTCAAGTTACTTCTCACTGTGAGGCAACTGCTCTAACCAGTGCACAATGAAAAGAAAAAGTCTGTTTTGGACTTTTTTTTTGTATTAGTATGACTGCAAGTACAAGCACAAGTGGCTTCCCCTTAGAGGGATTCACTCTCTGTGAACAGTGTGACTTATTAAGGGGACTCACCCTCAATAAACCTCAGCGGGTAAACCGTGAACCTCGTGTGTTACCTGGGCGGGTAAACCATGAAGCATGTGTGTTACCTCGGCGGGGCTCGAACCTGTCTTCGTGAGGTCGTTTCCAGCTGGGAGTCATCGTCGTAGACCGCTGGAATATCTTCGGTGCTGGAGAATGAGTCGTGGCAGGAGAAAGTGTACAACGGAGTTCACTGAGAGCTTCTAGAGACTCAGCCGACAGTCTGGTTAACTCAACAGGTAAAAGATTCTGCTTCACCAAGGTTGATATTAATGGTTCAGATTCCACCTGTTCATGGTGATTCAACTTTTAGTGAAGTTGAAAGGTTTGGAGAAATTGAAAAAGTTTTGCATCCACAACACATTACAGGAAGATAGTTAATATCACTGCAGACCTCCTTGAAAACATGTATATCTACTATCCAAAGAATGTCTGCGGCAATTTTGGTCCATTTGAACGAATATACAGTGGGTACGGAAAGTATTCAGACCCCTTTAAATTTTTCACTCTTTGTTTCATTGCAGCCATTTGCTAAAATCAAAAAAGTTCATTTTATTTCTCATTAATGTACACTCAGCACCCCATCTTGACAGAAAAAAACAGAAATGTAGAAATTTGTGCAAATTTATTAAAAAAGAAAAACTGAAATATCACATGGTCATAAGTATTCAGACCCTTTGCTGTGACACTCATATTTAACTCACATGCTGTCCATTTCTTCTTGATGCTCCTTGAGATGGTTCTACTCCTTCATTGGAGTCCAGCTGTGTTTAATTAAACTGATTGGACTTGATTAGGAAAGGCACACACCTGTCTATATAAGACCTTACAGCTCACAGTGCATGTCAGAGCAAATGAGAATCATGAGGTCGAAGGAACTGTCCAAGGAGCTCAGAGACAGAATTGTGGCAAGGCACAGATCTGGCCGAGGTTACAAAATCATTTCTGCAGCACTCAAGGTTCCTAAGAGCACAGTGGCCTCCATAATCCTTAAATGGAAGAAGTTCGGGACGACCAGAACTCTTCCTAGACCTGGCCGTCCAGCCAAACTGAGCAATCGTGGGAGAAGAGCCTTGGTGAGAGAGGTAAAGAGGAACCCAAAGATCACTGTGGCTGAGCTCCAGAGATGCAGTAGGGAGATGGGAGAAAGTTCCACAAAGTCAATGATCACTGCAGCCCTCCACCAGTCGGGGCTTTATGGCAGAGTGGCCCGACGGAAGCCTCTCCTCAGTGCAAGACATATGAAAGCCCGCATAGAGTTTGACAAAAAACACATGAAGGACTCCCAGACTATGAGAAATAAGATTCTCTGGTCTGATGAGACCAAGATTGAACTTTTTGGCGTTAATTCTAAGCGGTATGTGTGGAGAAAACCAGGCACTGCTCATCACCTGCCCAATACAATCCCAACAGTGAAACATGGTGGTGGCAGCATCATGCTATGGGGGTGTTTTTCAGCTGCAGGGACAGGACGACCGGTTGCAATTGAAGGAAAGATGAATGCGGCCAAGTACAGAGATATCCTGGAAGAAAACCTCTTCCAGAGTGCTCTGGACCTCAGACTGGGCCGAAGGTTCACCTTCCAACAAGACAATGACCCGAAGCACACAGCTAAAATAACAAAGGAGTGGCTTCGGAACAACTCTGTGACCATTCTTGACTGGCCCAGCCAGAGCCCTGACCTAAACCCAATTGAGCATCTCTGGAGAGACCTGAAAATGGCTGTCCACCAACGTTCACCATCCAACCTGACGGAACTGGAGAGGATCTGCAAGGAAGAATGGCAGAGGATCCCCAAATCCAGGTGTGAAAAGCTTGTTGCATCATTCCCAAGAAGACTCATGGCTGTACTAGCTCAAAAGGGTGCTTCTACTCAATACTGAGCAAAGGTCTGAATACTTATGACCATGTGATATTTCAGTTTTTCTTTTTTAATAAATTTGCACAAATTTCTACATTTCTGTTTTTTTCTGTCAACATGGGGTGCTGAGTGTACATTAATGAGAAATAAAATGAACTTTTTTGATTTTAGCAAATGGCTGCAATGAAACAAAGAGTGAAAAATTTAAAGGGGTCTGAATACTTTCTGTACCCACTGTATGTGGACGGTGGACGTATAGGTTGCAGTGAGCCAAAGATTTGTCATAATGCTGTCTAACTCCTGGGAAGATTGGTGGCGCAGTGGTTAGCATTGCTGCCTCTCAGCCAGAAGGTTTGGGGGTTTGATTCCTCCCTTTGTTACAACTTTTAAAAAAAAATCATACTATAGTATGTCATCCAAATTATGAACAAAAAAAAGTCATAATACAGCAAAAAGTAACCTAAAAGTCATTTTTGGGTCACTTTTTGGACAACATGCTATAGTATGACTTTTATATCACACAGCATGAGTTTTGGGTCTCCACACTACAGGCACACCAATCGATGAAAACTAATTCTTATGATAACTTTTAATCCCAAACATGTTAAGAGTGCAGACTAAATTTCAAGTTGGTCCGACAAAATCTGAAGGAGGAGTTTGTTAAAGTACAAAATGTGTGAATCACCCAAAATGGCAACTAAATTCAAAATGGCGGACTTTCTGTTGAGTTGACGTAACGGTGTGTTGGAACTTTTTTGTACGTGTCGGTGTGATACACATGTCCACCGAATTTCGTACATGTAGGTAAATGGAGCGGGGTATCTGTATAGGAGGCGGTAGCGAGCCATTTGGCCACGCCCACTCACGACTCACAAATTTTTCGCCAGGAGAGACGGGTGTACCAACTTTCAGGAGTTTTTGAATATGATAAAGCTTCCAAAAATGCAGTTGTTTACGGAGGATCATAATAATCACTTGGACAACAATAAGGCTTTTGCACCCTCGGTGCTCGGGCCCTAATAAAATGTGTCCAGCAGTTATCTCGGTGTTGTTAGCTAAAGTCACTCCTTCTTATTAGTTTTGATCTGATCGGAAACATGACGATACTACGTCCCGCCCACCGATAGCTGTAACCTGACTGCACCACAGGCCTGTCAATCAAACAGACACGCCCCCAAAAACAGGTCTTCTTGAATCTTCTTTTCTAATGAATGAGGGATTATTTTCAGATGGACCTCCAGAAAACTAAGAAGAAGGAGTGACTTTAGCTAACAACACCGAGATAACTGATGGACACATTTTATTCACTTTGGATTTGATGAGAGAAGTTGAATGGGAGTCTATGGAGCCGGAGGCTTTTTGGAGCCGACCTCTAGTGGCACTCGCTGGTATTGCAGCTGAAGACCTAATTTTTCAGACCTGGAAGCTACGAACACTTTTACATTCAGTCTGTGGTTTTTAACATGTCAGCGTACTAAACGTGTCTCAGATCAAACGCTGATGTTTGGGATCGTTTCCCTCCAGAATCTCTGCAGCTTTGTTTTCTCGGGTCGCTGAAGATGTTCGCAGGAACACGACGAAGCTGCAGCTGCTTCCAGGTTCAGAGCAGCAGCTTCTGTCAGTCCGGGAGGGTTTGATGATGACATGATGATGATGATGATGATGATGATGATAATGATGATTGTAGTCTCTGTGAGAGGAGACGTTTCTCCCGTTTCTTTCGCTCGTTAAAACAAAGCGAGAGGTGAAGTTTGTCTGCTGTTTGCGGCTCCGCCTCCAGATGACCTGACGAGCAGCTGCACACAACTGTGGAGGAAACGGAGCCAAAGAAGCTCCATTATGTATTTATGTGTTTCAGCTGCTGCCAGCGGCGAACAGAGCGAAGAATCAACAGCACGAATAAACATAATAAACGAGAGTTTATCTGCCGAGAGCAGCTCCGTGGGAAACAAGACAACAACCGGCGACCTGCTGCGGTAGAAAACCAGAGAAGAAGTCGAGAGGCAGGTTGATGGGCAGCCGGCAGAGAGGCTGATGACTTCCACATGTTCCCGTCAGCCGCTGACTCACTGAAATACGACTGATTCGACGTGAAGTATGCGGCTGTGAACGCATCGTCCTGAACATGGAAGCTGCAGGAATGCGGATGGGCCGGATTCAGGCTACGTAGCGAGGAAGATGAGTCCGTGAGGAAGGTCGCAACCCAGATCTGCACGTAAAAACATTCAGTTTAACTTCATACATGTGCAAATCAATTGATCAATTAATAAATAAGTCAACAAATAAATATACAACTGGCAGCAGACCATAACTGCTAGCGTACCTTAGCACAAACACTGGCAGCAGATGGAAACTGCTAGCGTAGCACGAGCTAAACAACTCCAGCTGTTTCGTAGCTAACAGGTTGATCACTGATCTGGCAGTCAGGACAAAGAAACGATTCTTCTTCCTTCATCATTTCTTTCCTTCCTCCTTTTCCTCTCCTCTTTGTCACTGTCCTGTGTCACTGACAGAATTAGGTGTCTTCAGGTGAGTGTAACGTCCTCGTCGGCCTCCATGTTATCCTCAGTGATGGCTGTTTGTCTCCAGGCGTCTCAGCGTGTTGACACACCACGGCCTTTTGTTTGGTTTTTGGACCCGAGGACCGTGTCTGATGTTGGCTGCAGTCGTCCTGTGGATGGAAGACATTAGTCTGCTGCAGCAGCTGGAACTGCACCTCCACTTTCTGTCTCTCTGCTGTGATTTATTAGAATTTGAGGGCCAGAAATTCAGCGCTGACCGAGTCCACGTCCAAGTACAGGTCAGAGTCCAGCTCTCCTCGGTGAGTCCAGTCCATGAAGCGTTGGACATGAAGCGTTGGACTGTTGGACATGAAGCGTTGGACTGTTGGACATGATGCGTTGGACAGTTGGACATGAAGCGTTGGACTGTTGGACATGAAGCGTTGGACTGTTAAACATGAAGCGTTGGACTGTTGGACATGAAGCGTTGGACTGTCGGACATGAAGTGTTGGACAGTTGGACATAAAGCGTTGGACTGTTAAACATGAAGCGTTGGACTGTTAAACATGAAGCGTTGGACTGTTAAACATGAAGCGTTGGACTGTTGGACATGAAGCGTTGGACTGTTAAACATGAAGCGTTGGACTGTTAAACATGAAGCGTTGGACTGTCGGACATGAAGCGTTGGACTGTTGGACATGAAGCGTTGGACTGTTAAACATGAAGCGTTGGACTGTTGGACATGAAGCGTTGGACTGTCGGACATGAAGCGTTGGACTGTTAAACATGAAGCGTTGGACTGTCGGACATGAAGCGTTGGACTGTTAAACATGAAGCGTTGGACTGTTGGACATGAAGCGTTGGACTGTCGGACATGAAGCGTTGGACTGTTAAACATGAAGCGTTGGACTGTTAAACATGAAGCGTTGGACTGTTGGACATGAAGCGTTGGACTGTTGGACATGAAGTGTTGGACAGTTGGACATGAAGCGTTGGACTGTTGGACATGAAGCGTTGGACTGTTGGACATGAAGCGTTGGACTGTCGGACATGAAGCGTTGGACTGTTAAACATGAAGCGTTGGACTGTTGGACATGAAGCGTTGGACTGTCGGACATGAAGCGTTGGACTGTTAAACATGAAGCGTTGGACTGTCGGACATGAAGCGTTGGACTGTTAAACATGAAGCGTTGGACTGTTGGACATGAAGCGTTGGACTGTCGGACATGAAGCGTTGGACTGTTAAACATGAAGCGTTGGACTGTTAAACATGAAGCGTTGGACTGTTGGACATGAAGCGTTGGACTGTCAGACATGAAGCGTTGGACTGTTGGACATGAAGCGTTGGACTGTTAAACATGAAGTGTTGGACTGTTGGACATGAAGCGTTGGACTGTCGGACATGAAGCGTTGGACTGTTAAACACGAAGCGTTGGACTGTCGGACATGAAGCGTTGGACTGTCGGACATGAAGCGTTGGACTGTCGGACATGAAGCGTTGGACTGTTAAACATGAAGCGTTGGACTGTTAAACATGAAGCGTTGGACAGTTGGACATGAAGCGTTGGACTGTTGGACATGAAGCGTTGGACTGTTAGACATGAAGCGTTGGACTGTCGGACATGAAGCGTTGGACTGTCGGACATGAAGCGTTGGACTGTTAAACACGAAGCGTTGGACTGTCGGACATGAAGCGTTGGACTGTTGGACATGAAGTGTTGGACTGTCGGACATGAAGCGTTGGACTGTTGGACATGAAGCGTTGGACTGTTGGACATGAAGCGTTGGACTGTCGGACATGAAGCGTTGGACTGTTAAACATGAAGTGTTGGACTGTTGGACATGAAGCGTTGGACTGTCGGACATGAAGCGTTGGACTGTTAAACATGAAGTGTTGGACTGTTAAACATGAAGTGTTGGACTGTTAAACATGAAGTGTTGGACTGTTAAACATGAAGTGTTGGACTGTTAAACATGAAGTGTTGGACTGTTAAACATGAAGTGTTGGACTGTTAAACATGAAGCGTTGGACTGTTAAACATGAAGTGTTGGACTGTTAAACATGAAGTGTTGGACTGTTGGACATGAAGTGTTGGACTGTTAAACATGAAGCGTTGGACTGTTGGACATGAAGTGTTGGACTGTTGGACATGAAGTGTTGGACTGTTGGACATGAAGCGTTGGACTGTCGGTCCACAGGAGGATGTCTTTGTGTCTCTGTGGTTCTGCAGGAGAACGTGTTTTTTTTCCAGCCGGCCTGTGTTTGCCGTCGTGCCGTGCCATTGTCTCGTGGACCTGCTGTGTGGGGAGTGTGTCCTATCTGTCTCTCTGCTCTGTTTGTCCGTCCACTTCTCGTGTTTGGTTTGTGTCAAACATTAACGTCTCTTTTCAGCGTCTCCGTGTGGGCGGAGCAGCGCTTCGCTCAGCGTCACGCCGGAGCTCCAAGGACACGCGGCGCTCTGTTTGCTCTTCGGTCACACAAGAGACTCGCGTCCGCTCACGTGGACTCAAACGGAGACGCTCAGAACCGCCTCCGTCCTTGTCCATTTCAAAATGAGACTCGGTCCACATCCCAGCCTCAGCTAGTGTTAGCATGCTAACACGCTAAACGCTAGTTAACACGTAGGTGCTCGGCAACAGCGACGTGGGAGCCACAGAGGCTAACAAAATTAGCGAGCTAACAGGGTGGGCAGCGAACGAGGAAATGTAAAGACACGGACGGAAAAGACGAGACGAAGAGCAACGTCTTCCTCAGACGTCGGCTGTTATCTAAGTTACGAAGACAAACTCTACGTGACTGAAACTACAACATATCAGCTGAACGTCCAACCAGACGTGAACCTCCGCGACCTCTGACCTTTCTGGAAACGTCAGCAAACAATGTCACAACTGGTGAACTCAAAGGCTGATAGAACATTTGAATTTCCGACGTCGTGGAACCCACAAGAGGAAAGCAAATTTAGCTGTTAGCCATTTGTTAACCTGAAGTGTCGCTGTTTGTTAGCAGGTTGTAGCGTTGTTAGCATTGTTAGCTGTTTGTTAACTTAAGTTTTGCTGCTTCTTTTAGCTTTGTTAGCTGTTTGCTGCAAACCACCTGAACTGCAGCACCATGGCAACACGGTTCTCCAACGCGACCCAGAACCTCTTTCGGTACTCGGTACCCGTCGCTGCGTTTCCACAGTTTGAAACACTCCGTTTAATCTGTCTGGCGTCGGCGTGCGTCGGGAACCGGACAGAACGTCTCCAGAAAGGTCTTTTTTAACGGAGACATTTCTACCGAGGCGGCTGCGAAAAATGAAAAGATGATGGACGTCAAAACAAGAGAAAACTCGTCAGTCAGTCGGATCTTTAACACATATTTCCTCCGCAGAGCTTAATCCTCCGATACCACAGTTATTTGTAATTAATGCTGGAGGCCTCGCTGTGGGAACAGAGAGAGGAGTGGCAGCATATATCTCCTGTTTGTTCAGACTCCGAGCCGGCTGGCATTTATTGGCTCCTCGGAGGAACGTTCGGAGGAGAAACTGTTTGTTTTGGTGTCTTTGGCGCTTTACGAGCCCGTCAGCAGGAGATTGATGGCAGAAGCGCCATCAGCTACGTCCACGCTCCTTTTGATGGAGGCTCGTCTGAGTGCCGGCGGCCGCTCAGGTCGTCCCGCCGCCGACACGTTAGAGCCGCAGGTCTCCGCTGCGTGTTGCGACTTTGATCGTCACGCCTTCGCCGACAGCTCAGACTCGCAGAGCGGCGATAAAAAGATCTGCTCTGATTTATGACGCCTCATTAGAGCCAGCTTTGATTTCTTTGTTAGATAATTTGGAGTTTGTGTTGTTCGACTCTTTCTGGATGTGGAATCGTCTCCTCGCTGCCAACAGTTCAAACAAACTCCTCAAAACAAAGCAAGGCATTGTGGGAGAGCAGGAAGTTTCTGTCCGAGTGTGTAGAACACCGATAAATAGATAAATATTGATTATACTGTGACGGCACGACGGGCCATCGGTTCTTAATGAACAGCTGGAATAACTAGAAAATGCATTTCCAGCAGAAAATGCAGTTTGAATGCTGAAGCTGAAATGAATTTCTAAAGCTGAGCTGAATTTGCTGAAAATGTCAGAAATGCAGGTGTAAAACTAATAAAGCGGTGAGCTGAAGATAATTGATGAAGCAAAACTGAACACGGCTGAAAAAAACAGTTAAAACGCAGAACGTCCAAATTTGAAAGCCAAAAGGAATTTTCTGAAACAATATTGAAAATGGCAGAACAAAATTAATAAATGCAGAATCAAGACTTTGAAGCTGAAAGTTGAAGGATGTTGCTGAAACAATGCAAAATGGCTGAAGGAGTGAAAAGTAGAACCTTGTGAGTTCAACACTAAAAGAAGTTGAAAACTAAAATGCCTTCAAGCATTCACTCTAATAATAATCATAACGACGTACAAAGTTCAGCCAGTAGAAAACATTTATTCACTTTGGATTTGATGAGAGAAGTTGAATGGGAGTCTATGGAGCCGGAGGCTTTTTGGAGCCGACCTCTAGTGGCACTCGCTGGGATTGCAGCTGAAGACACTTCTGCATGGTAGACTGCTAACCCACCAGCCACTGGAGGGGGGCGGGGCTGAAATGTCGGCCATCTTGATCTTCATTGTTTTTTTAAACAGTCGGAGTGTGTTTTCTCTAAACAATAAAAACGATCACGACAGCAGTGAGTTCATGTTAATGTTAAACGGAGACACTTCAACCTTCTTCCTGTTTACTGCGACTTCAACACCCCCTCCCACACACACACACACACACACACACACACACACACACACACACACACACACACACACACACACACACACACAGTCTGACGTGTTATTGATATGAAACCGAGCGATGTAAACACTGAGATCAACATCTGCAGCTTCTCCCAATAAAACTCCACTTTAACGGACGAGCGATCCTCTTCTGTCAATCAGAGGGATGATGGACAGAAGCGCAATGATGTCACAGGGAAGCCGACCTTTGACCTGTGGGATATAAACCGTCATGTTGTGGATGTGGTTTATTCCTCTACGTTCTGCCCCCGTCAGACCGAAGCTGCAGCCGCTCCGCTCCAGACCGGGTTTGGACCTTTTCCAGAACAAACGGAGCTGAGCGGGTGAATAAACGTGGAGTATGTGAGTGCAGCTCTGACCTGGATCTGAGAAATGTTCCTGCACACTCACACTCCGCGTTAATAATTCACAGCAGTGCGAGCGGCGCCTCTGGCAGCCGGCCGCGGAGGAAAACTCCCAGAGTGCTCTCTGGCTCCGGCGCCGGACCAACAGAAAAGTGTGGGAAGAACAGCTGGAGCCGCACAGACTCCGCTGTTATCTGATCATCTCTGCGTTACCTTGAACACAACACGATGCATTCAGGTTCCAGCTCTGCCAGCTTTCCACTCCTCTTCACCGCTCTGCTGTTATTTCTGCTTCACGCTAATGGCTCCTGATAGACCAGGGACTACCAGGACCCAGAGCCATACAAGGAACCAGGGACTACCGGGACCAGAATCCTAACAGGAACCTGGACCATACCAGGGCCAGGAATTAGCAGAGATGGGAACCTACCAGGAACTATGATCCCACATGGACCAGGAAATACCAGGATCCAGGACCATACCAGGACCAAAAACTACCAGGAACAGGAACTACCAGGACCAGGCACCAGAATCCTATCAGGAACAAGAAATACCAGGAACCAGGACCATACCAGTACCAGGAACTACCAAGAAGCAGGAACTCTCAGGAACCAGGAACTTCTAGGACCAGGAACAACCAGGAACAGAAACTACAGGACTAAGAAATACCAGGAACCAGGATCCTACGAGAGACCAGGGTCCTACCAGGAAGAGGAACAGGAACCTGGACGAGTCGTTCTAAGCTGCTCACTAGATTGTTGCACACCTTTTTTGTTACCTGTATGACATCACACTCAGGTGTGACCTGTGACCTCCTGCTGTCTCTTTGCTGCCAAACAGGACCGTTGTGATGGGGCAACATTTCTGCTCTGAAATGAGGAAGCTGGATGTGACTCGGCAGACAGCGCGATGTCCGAGAGGCATCCCAGAATGCAGCGGGGCCGACAGGTCACTGCGGTACTTCAGGCATGAGCCAGCAAATTTGTCTGCAAAAACCAAAACGCTGAGTTCCCACGAAGAGAGTAGGGAGGGGGTGGAGGGAGGGTAGAAGGTGGTGGTGGTGGGGGGGGTTCTGGAAGCTTCTTCTTCTATTGTTCTCTCAGATGGTCACTCAGAGTCTGGATCAGAACCGCAGTTTGGTTTCTGACCAATCAATTCATCTTCTTCTTCTTCAAAACAAACACAAACGTTTCTGCAGAAACACATTGCCATGGTGACAGAAGACTTCCTCTCATGTTTAGTGTTTATTCACTTCCTGTCTCTCTTCCTGTTTCTGTCACCTGACCGAAGGCGTTAAACCAATCAGAGCCCGTCCACATTTAAACCTGCTGCTGTCTTTTCTTTGAATATTTCAAATATGAAAAACAAACAAATTATCATTAAAATATATTACAAATTATTAAATTAAAGTATTATAACAAATTATTATTCTCATCAGGATGAGAACAATCTGCTGCTGGAAATCATTAAAAAAATATATTTACTGGCTGACAATAAAGATATCAAATAATCTGAAGAGAATCATCTGAATCAGACATTATAAAAGTTTAATTTTAAAAATCTAAACTCATAAAAACAGACGTTCTCATATATTTCGAATTTTGATAATTTTTTCAATCCTGACAAATGTTTTTTTCCTCCACGATATAAAACAATGTCTAAAACTATCAAAACAAGAACCCAAGTTCTGATTTAACATATTTATAGGAAGTTAAAAAGCTTAAAGATTATTTCCTGAATGAGATCAGAGGTCAGAGGTCAAATCCACACCAAAACAGGGGTAGCCATTTCCAGAGCGGCGGGCGGAGCCGGGCCTCCGTCAGGTCCAGATCCTGTCGGGGAGGTGCTGCTGCTGGCAGCGAGCCGCGAGGCGCTGATAAGATAAAACCCCTCGAGGAAGACTCCTCTTCATCACATTCCTCCACTGCTCCACAAAAAAACGTGAACTCCACCTTCAACACAACCTCTGACCTCTGACCTCTGAGGAGGAGGCTTGACACCATCACTTCAGGGAATCTAAATGTTTAATTCGTAAAAGTTTAGTTTTTAATTTTGAGTCTTTTAAGAGTGTTTCTTCACATTTCAGTTTGAGGATTTTGAACAAAAACAAACAAACAAACAAATAAACATCAGGCTTAATTTCAGATCCAATTTATTTCCCCAGAAATGGTTCAGCTGGCAGCGAGGAGCCTGACGGAGGAGCGGGGGCCTGACGGAGGGGCCGCAGCGGTCAGAGTCCTCCTGCTGAGTTTATAGTGGGCGGGGCCTCCTGCTGAGTTTACAGTGGGCGGGGCCTCAGTCACTCCCCAGTCAGGTTAAAGTCCGGCTCAGCTGAGGAGTGTCCTCAGTGTTTGCTGGGGTCTGATACCAGCAGATAGAGATCTGAGTGTGTCGGGCGGGTTCGGAAGATGGAGTCCAATCAGCCTGACCTGTCTGGGAGGGGCCACAATGACCTGGGAGAGGAGGGGGAGGAGTCATAATGAGGTGTTTCAGTCTGAAGTGGAAGATGTCAACGATAACAGCTGGAAACCTGCTCCACCTGCTAACTTCCTGCTCCACCTGTCAACTTCCTGCTCCACTTATTTACTTTCTGCTCCACCTCTCAACTTCCTGTTCCACTTATTAACTCCCTGCTCCACCTGTCAACTTCCTGCTCCTCCTCTCAACCTCTTGCTCCATGATGATGTCATGATGATGTCATGATGATGTCATGTTTCCCTCCATCACAGTGCTGCCGAGTCAGCAATGTTCTGCTGGAAAGTGAAGGCCGGAATCGGACCATCGTTCCATATCTGCAGTGTGAACACACACACACACACACACACACACACACACACACACACACACACACACACACACACACACCGAATCTCATCGAAATACTATATAACAGTTTTTTGGTTGAAGTCCAACCTGTTGATGTTTCTCCCTGAGTTCTGACTTGCAGGCGCTCCGTCCTGGACCGTCCACATGAAGAGTTAAACAGTTCATAGATATACGTGTGTGTGTGTGTGTGTGTGTGTGTGTGTGTGTGTGTGTGTGTGTGTGTGTGTGTGTGCGTGTGTGTGTGTGTGTGTGTGTGCGTGTGTGTCGGCTGCTCTCTGTGATTGATGGCATTGTTTAAAGCCAGGGAGGTTTTGGAAAGCTCTGCTATTGTTTCAGCTCTTGGCAGGGAGGCTTCTTTAGAAAAACAACAGCGAGCAGGGAGGTGGGTGGGGGCGGTGTTTTGTGTGTGTGTGTGTGTGTGTGTGGGAGGGGGAGGAGAGGTGGAGGAGGAGAATCAGAGAACAGAACCGAGTGGTTCTGACGTTTAAAGGGTCGCGGCTTGTCTCCGCCCCGCTGGGACTCCAAACTGCAGCGCCATCCAAAAACACTCCGCCCCCTCCTCAGGCCGCCACCACCAACCAAACCACAGCTATCCGTGCCCACCCCACCCGGCCGAACCCCGGGACGACGGAGCGGGAGAGAGAAAACACACACCAGGAATGTACCAACACACAAACATGGCCCTCGCGCTGTTATTCTTCACAGGATGTTTGGGGCCCGACGGTGACCACAGAATTTCTGATATTTCTCAGAGAACAACCACCTCCAATCCCCCCCTCCCCCCACTCCCCTCCACACCACCACCACCTCCAACCCCCCGCCACGGAGCCTCTGGGAATGTTTAGTGAAAACATCGCCGCGGGACTCAGCTGGTCCAGCTTCAGAAACGACCGTCTCCGTTGTTCATTCATGTTTCAAACACAGACTGGATATAAAAGAGTTCGTAGCTTCAGGTCTGTAAAATGGTTCTGATCCAGAAGTGTCTTCAGCTGCAATACCAGCGAGTGCCACTAGAGGTCGGCTCCAAAAAGCCTCCGGCTCCATAGACTCCCATTCAACTTCTCTCATCAAATCCAAAGTGAATAAAATGTGTCCATCAGTTATCTCGGTGTTGTTAGCTAAAGTCACTCCTTCTTATTAGTTTTCTGGAGGTCCATCTGAAAATAATCCCTCATTCATTAGAAAAGAAGATTCAAGAAGACCTGTTTTTGGGGGCGTGTCTGTTTGATTGACAGGCCTGTGGTGCAGTCAGGTTACAGCTATCGGTGGGCGGGACGTAGTATCGTCAGGTTTCCAATCAGATCGTCAGATCCACCGCTGGCTCCTCCCCCAGCTCGTCCAAATATGGTCACTTCCCACTCTGAACTAGCAAAGATGGTAACAGACAGAATCTGAACTGGAGGATTCATAACGTTCACAAACCAACGATGACATCACTGATGGTTGATGACATCACTGATGGTTGATGACATCACTGATGGTTGATGATTGGTTTCAACTCAACAGTTTGATCCACTTTTACCAGAAAACCTCAGACCGACACCAGAACCTCAGAGGACCCCGAGAGCTTCACTGATTACAAATACTGCAGAAGTCCAACAGCTTTAAAACTGTCAGCGACGCTGAAACTCTGCGACAGAAATGCACTCAACAAATTCTGGAGTGTTTCTGATCTGCAGAGAAACAGCAGCGCCCCTGAACGCAACGTTCAGCCTGCAGTGATTCAAAGAGACGATCAGTGAACACATCCTCCGCAGTGTGTGTGTGTGTGTGTGTGTGTGTGTGTGTGTGTGTGTGTGTGTGTGTGTGGACAGGAGCGTGTGTGTGTGTGTGTGTGTGTGTGTGTGTGTGCAGACGACCTGATGGGAGACAGGTGAATAATTGGTGGATTAAGGCCCCGCCCTCCGTCTGGATTGGCTGGGTGTGGATGAATGAAGTTAAGTGTGATTACGGGCTCATTACACACGTAAATACATAAATGCCGCGCTGTGTGTTTAGGCTTATCCTCGGTCGCGCTGCATTATGACTGATTCAGACCGTCAGACAGTCAGATGGCGGTCGCCAGGCAACACGACAACAAGCAGTCTCTGTCAGCCCGACTGTCAGAGGACGTTCAGTAAAACCCAGAAACTGCTGCTGAGAAGAAATCCTGATGACAAACGTTTAACTGAAGTTACAACCAGAGTGTTTGCAGCAGTGATGGAGGGGCGGAGACCTGGTATCAGGTGGCCCCGCCTTCAGCCCCGCCCCCCACACTGAGCTCAAGCAGTCTGTAAGGAGAAGCAGCTAATCAGTGGCTGACGCGACAGCTGGCATTGATTGAGTAGTCAAAGTAGTCTAACGCAGTCCAACGTAGTCCAATGTAGTCCAACATAGTCCAATGTAGTCCAAAATAGTCCAAAGTAGTCCAACATAGTCCAATGTAGTCCAACATAGTCCAATGTAGCCCAACATAGTCCAACGTAGTCCAAAGTAGTCCAACGTAGTCCAATGTAGCCCAACGTAGTCCAAAGTAGTCCAACATGGTCCAATGTAGCCCAACATAGTCCAACGTAGTCCAACATAGTCCAATGTAGTTCAACGTAGTCTAACATAGTCCAACGTAGTCTAACATAGCCCAACATAGTCCAACATAGTCCAACATAGTCCAACATAGTCCAACGTAGTCCAATGTAGTCCAAAGTAGCCCAATGTAGTCCAAAGTAGTCCAACATAGTCCAATGTATTCTAACATAGTCCAACGTAGTCTAAAATAGCCCAACATAGTCCAACATAGTCCAACATAGTCCAACATAGTCCAACGTATTCTAACATAGTCCAACATAGTCCAACATAGTCCAACATAGTCCAACGTAGTCCAACATAGTCCAACGTAGTCTAACATAGTCCAACGTATTCTAATATAGTCCAACATAGTCCAACATAATCCAACATAGTCCAACATAGTCCAACATATTCTAACATAGTCCAACATAGTCCAACGTGGTCTAACATAGTCCAACACACTGCTAACCTTTAGCCTAGTTTAGCATTGGGACTAAAACAGGTTAGCATAGCTCTGCCAACACAGAACATAATCATCACATTCAATTCATGATTTCCGTTTATCGAGCCTGTGCGGAAACTCGTTAGCATCCGGTTAGCAGACCGGAAGAGACAAACAACAAACAACAAACAACAAACAGCTCGGTGTCGTTGTTCACTGTTTTTTGGTTTGTGAAGGCAGAAGACAGGTTCGAGGCCCAAGACACATAGACACACACACAGTATCACACACACACACACACACACACACACACACACACACACACACACACACACACACACACACACACACACACACACACACACACACACACACAGCCTCATTCATCACACACCCACACAGCGACGTGACAGGACAGGATCTGCAGCTCTGACAGACTCACCTGTCGACACGCTTTATGTTTACAATGGCGCGCAGTGAGCTGCTTCGACTGCGGCTGCATCCACCCGTCTCCACGGTAACGGCACATTGTGAGGACAGGACTTCTGTTTTTAGTCTGCAAAGACTGACGAGGAATAAAATACCTGAGATCATTGCTCCTGAGTTTAGCCCCAAACAACATTAGTGACGATTTTGCTGGAGTTTTGAAAGTGAAATGTTGTCCCATTCTTGCCTGACAAAGGATTTCAGCTTCTCAACAATTCGGGGTCTCGTTTGCCCTATTTTGGGTTTCGTGATGCTCCAAAACCTGAATATATCATTCAGCATTAATGCTTCCTTCCAGATGTTCAAGCTACCCATGCCATGTGCACTAATGCATCCTGTACCATCACAGATGCTGGCTTTAGAACTGAGCTGATAACAAGCTGGATGGTCCCTCTCCTCTTTAACCTGGAGGATGCAGCGTCCATGATTTCCAAACAGAATCTCAGATTGTGATCCATCAGACCTCAGGACAGTTGTCCACTTCACCTCAGTCCATCTTCAATGATCTCGGTCCAGAGAAGGCGGCGGTGTTTCTGGATCATGTTTCTATCTGGTTTCTTCTTTGGAGAGTTTTAACATCATTTGTGG
>NW_027185419.1:1465494-1475494 GCF_022577435.1 Embiotoca jacksoni | reverse complement strand
CAAAGGACTTCAGGTGATCACATGTTGCATGAGGGTCCCCAAAACGGCAGAAAGACCAACAAGTGTGTGTGCGTACATATGCAGCGTTCGTCTGCATGTACAAGCGTGTGGATAATGACATGTACCAGAGGTGTGTGTGTGTGTGTGTGTGTGTGTGTGTGTGTGTTTGGCTGCATGTACAAACGTGTATCAGGTAATTACATGTGCGTGTGCCTGTGGACATGTGACTGCACGTGTGAATGCATTCACAGCAAGCGTGTCCACATGTGTGTAGTCACTGTGTGTGTCTGTCAGGGATTGTGTATTAAAACAGACATGAAACACGACACCTGCTCTGCGTGTCCACCGCAACACGCCTGTTAACGCCTGCCATGCAGCCGTCCATCACGCTAACAGCTGCCCCGCCAGAACCACAGAACCGGACCTGCAGTGAGCGGGAGACAGAGGTTCCTCATGGAAGGCCACATTTAGTGGAACCGTCCCTGTAAAGCAGCAGAACTGTGTGCGAGCAGCTCCCGTCTGCAGTGCATCATGGGTAATCGCCCAAACATCGCCGATGACTGCGATACCGAAGAGAAAACTTAAAATCGAACAGATTCTCTGGCAGCTTCTGAACTGTTTTCTGTGACTCCTCGGCAGAAGCGATCTGTCCTCGTCTGTCCGTCTCTGAGTTCTGCCGGCGGTACCGAGGACGTTCGGCTGGACGAGACGGGCTTCGAAAGCGGCGCTGCTTGTAACCGGAGACTAAATGGAGACACTGTGGACTGGAGGCCGGTCGGTGTGTAAACTCTGAGGTTTCCTGAAACAACAGGCGTCGGTCTGCTGGGAGCCGGACTGAGACCACAGGGAGGTTTTAATGACCCGGTCCAGGAGTCCGGCTCAGACCCAGGACCAGGAGGAGGGAGGTGGGTGGGGGGGGGGTGGAACGACGCCCCGCCACTTTGCTTTGGTCTTCATTGTTTCACTTCGTGCAGGTTTCTTCATGCGTTTCGATGGAAACGAGGAAAGTTGCATCCTTAAAAGTAAAGTTTATGTGATAAAATGACCTGACTCTGGTACGCAGGCTTCCAGGGGCGCCGCGCACAAACGTTCCGTTGGACTCGACGATAACCTGATTTTGGAGGTCAAAGGTCACCGTGACCTCACATCCGTCACGCTGTTGTAATGCTGATTTTCATTTTTTAACATTTAACAGCTTGAAAGAGACGTTCAGACGTCACCAACTGTGAAATTTCAAGGTAAAAGCAGGTCGCCGTGGGAACGAGCCGTCGCTGCATCTTGCGCTCGGTCAGTGTGAGGAGGAGGAGGAGGAGGAAGAGGAGGAAGATGAACGGGGGTTAATCCCTGCGTGATGAAGGCGGACTCCGGAGGTGTGTTTGCTTTGCGTGTCGGTCCTCGGCGGGACTCTCTGGGAGTTTTGCCATCGAACACACACTCAGCATTCCTCCCGGTTTATCTGAGAGATACGAGCTCTCCGGGGCGCCGCTCAGGATTCAGGTCTTACGTAAGCGATGAAGATGAAATCACCGACTCTGGTGTTCATCAGGAGAGACACTCCGACCGAGTGACGGCTTCTTCTTCTTCTTCCTCTTCCTCTTCTGCCTCAGAGACGAAGGACATCAGAAAAAAAACCCGTCTTATTCCCGAATCAGCTGAGATGATCGTCAACACACTGCCTTCGGTCTCCACGGCAACGACCTCTCCCGCTGTTTGTTGTTTTGTCAAAAGAAAATCAGCTGCTTCATATCCAAAATGTCATCATCGTCCAGGAATGTCTTCAGTCTTAAAAAAAAAAAACTTCCTCACGCGTGTTTCGTTCTCAAACCGAATCCCAATTGGTTAAATTCATGTTTCGAGTTAAGTTTAGGTTTAGGGTTAGTTGCTATGGTTACGGTAAGGAATAGATTATGATCAATGAGAGTCCACACAGGGTCAATGAAACAGGTTTGTGTTTCCGACTTGAACTTGAAACCTTGTGTTGTTGTTTGGGATCACCAGGAGCTCCACAACATGACGTCATCCTGATACGATGATGTGATCATCATCATCATCATCATCATCATCATCATCATCATCATCATCCCACAGAAAGGGTTTCTGAGGAGTTTCCTGATGATATCTCCTACTGGAAGCATGTCAGTGTGAATGGAATCGAACCGAGTACAGAACACTGTGGAGCTCCAGAAAGATTTTTTTTTTTAGATAACTCCTGTGATGTTTTGCAGTTTATGACCTTTTTTCCAGCTGAACATTTTGTCAAAGGAAACTGGAAACTTCCTGAAGTCTCTGATTGGTCGTCACGCAGCTGTTTGATTTATGAAGATGCATGTTGACGTGCCGATTCGGCTTCTTCGTCAGTTTCCGTGGTTCACAGAGAGTTTAGTATCGAGGTAAAACTCCTCTTCATCAGCCCGCATTCACCTTCACCCACTCTTCATCGCAGCTCTCTGTCAGGCTCATCCATCAGCACTGTGCGCGCGTGTGTGTGTGTGTGTGTGTGTGTGTGTGTGTGTGTGTGTGTGTGTGTGTGTGTGTGTGTGTGTGTGTGTGTGTGTGTGTGTGTGTGTGTGTGTGTGTGTGTGTGTGTGTGCGTGTTTCATGGCTTCATGATATCACTGTTTTTATAAGGTGGGAGTGAAACACATCATACTGAAGAGATGCCACAGATACATGAACAGTCATCAGGATGGAGGCGGAGCTACGGTAACAGTCATTAGGATGGAGGCGGAGCTACATGATAGAATCTCAGTTTCTTAAAACATCCTCGTGCCAAAGTTTCCAAACCGTCGTCCTTTTAAAAACTTTAAATGTCCTAAATGTCTCTTTGCACCAGACGTCCTAAATCTCCAGAGATGCCCTGACTTTCAAACGCTCTCTTCACCTCTGTGGAACGTCTTTAAGTTTCAGCCACGTCCTGACAGAAGACTGTCTGGAGCGTCTCCGGCTGCCCGTCGAGCAGCTGGAGTGCTGCCACATGTTCTCCAGCTGTAAACATCTCCTCACATGTTTGCACGTTATCTGCGAACACAAACATGCCAAACACTCTGGATTTATGTTCCACATCACAGACAATATTCTCCATTATATCAGCCGCAGGAGGCCTGGTGTCTGATTGGCTCGTTGAATGCATCATGTGGTGCCACTCTGAGCTCATCAACACGTCGGTAAACATGCGTCCAGCATCATGCGTGTTGCGTGTCGTGCTGCTGGTCTACCTGCCGTCCAGATGGACAACGGTCACCCTGGATGGATGCATTAATAGAAAGCGTTGCTCACCACCAGTTTTTCGCTGACTTGCAAATGTCCGTCCACATCCCAGAATGCCGTGCAGGTCCGACCCTGACGGATGGTGAAAACCAGAAGTGAAAGCAAGCAGATGTTTCCACGTTTCACAGTCAGCAGATTTACATGAGAATAAACACGGACCGTCAACCGACAGCAGCTCAACCACTGTTTACTGTGTTTACTTCAGTATGTTTACTGCAGTGTGTTTAATACAGTGTGTTTACAGCATTGTGTTTACTACAGTGTGTTTATTGCAGTGTGTTCACTGCAGTGTCTTTACAGTGTTTACTGCAGTGTGTTTACTGCAGTATGTTTACAGTGTTTACTTCAGTGTGTTTACAGTGTTTACTACAGTGTGTTTACTACAGTGTTTACTGCAGTGTTTACTACAATGTGTTTACTGCAGTGTGTTTACTGTAGTGTGTTTACTGCAGTATGTTTACAGTGTTTACTTCAGTGTGTTTACTGTAGTGTGTTTACTGTAGTGTGTTTACTACAGTGTGTTTACTGCAGTGTGTTTACTACAGTGTGTTTACTACAGTGTATTTACTGCAGTGTGTGTGTACTGCAGTGTTTATTACAGTGTGTTTACTGCAGTGTGTTTACTGTAGTGTGTTTACTGCAGTGTTATTTACAGTGTTTACTTCAGTGTGTTTACAGTGTTTACTACAGTGTGTTTACTTCAGTGTGTTTACAGTGTTTACTTCAGTGTGTTTACAGTGTTTACTACAGTGTGTTTACTTCAGTGTGTTTACAGTGTTTACTACAGTGTGTTTACTGCAGTGTGTTTACAGTGTTTACTTCAGTGTGTTTACAGTGTTTACTACAGTGTGTTTACTGTAGTGTGTTTACTACAGTGTGTTTACAGCATTGTGTTCATTCATGCGTTTTCATGTTTTCTGTTTGTAGCATTGCTGCACTTGAGTTTTATCCTTTGGGGCCACCGTACCGGCCTCACTCATTCACACATCTCACAGATTCAGATTAAAAACACAGGATATTTCAGTGTCATAACTTCAAAATAAAAGCCTGTCTGTCCAGAGGAGGACGGGGTTAGTTCATGGACCCTCGGAGATCTGAGTTTGGGAACATGAACGTATTTTTCTTTAATCAAGTATAAACCCGAACTACTATCTTCTTATTACATCATTGTAACAACAGCAGTGTTATTGTTTAACGTGATGGGCGGGACTTCAGCCGCACCGCCCAGACAGAGTCATCTCATATGGATGTTTATTGATATTTTCATCATATTTTATAACAGATTAAAATTCCCTCTTTCTGCGGTTGTTTTATTTATCGTCTGTTTAAAAACAGACTTAAAATATTTCAGCCATATTTGTAGGTTTGGCACAAACAGGACACCTCTGTTCACCGACAGACGTGGAGGAGACGAGCAGCGGAGCTTTAAATTCACCGGAGAATGAAACATCGACAGTTCACCTCAACACAACAGTAAGAAGTAGAAATTCACCACAAACGCAACTTGAAAACATCCTGAGCAGTCAGTCTCGGCCACTTAAACACAACGCAGCTTTAAATACAGAATCGCAGCAGCACTTTTAGCTTCGACTGACTCGACATTTTCTGTCTGTAAAAACATTGCAGCAGCAGAAAGTGTGTGGAGACCTGCAGCCGGCGTGTCTGCAGAGCGCTGCTGCTGTGTTTACAGTGAAGGGCTGCAGACTATTTAAAGGCGCTCTGTGTATTTATGTCGGATGTACACAGTGTGGAGGAGCCGGCGGGCCCCGCGACGCGCTGCGGTTCACTCGGGGTCATTTTGGGCTCCGGGAGCCGACGTCTGGCCGACAGCAGCAACACACCGACGTCCTGAAGTACACGAACGCAGCGCTCCCGATTCTCACCAGTCAAACGTCTCCGACTTGTTTTGTGCTCACTGAAGTTTGTTCAACTGTCTCAGCGGGAGTTCTGAGTGGAGGATAAACAACATAACAAACAGTGGAGGTGATGTTTGTTGCCATGACGATTGAGTTCCTACATGAACTGACTGGTGCAGGTTTGTCTCTGAAGTTTGTGAATCTGACTTCATCAAAACCTCGACACTGCAGGGCTTTTAATTTGAAACGAGGACTTTTAATTTGTAAGGAGGACTTTTAAAACGCTGGTTTTTAATTGAGGGCTTTTGATTCAACAACGCGTCGTTGCTACAGCAGCGCTTCAGTTGAAGCTGAATCGATCACACAGCGACAGGAAACTGCTTCCTGTCTCCGCACGTTAGCGTGTTTCATCCACGGTAATGTGCGCCGGCTGCACGCTGCAGGTCTGCACGCCGGACAGCCCCACCGCAGCCAATCACCTGCTTCCTTTCTTTACTTCCTCCTGCAGGAGCTGAGCGCAGCTTACATAAGAAAATAAAAGAGCCATTGAGCCGAGTTTCCTCCAAACATGCTTCATACAGACTTTATATAAGAGTCAGCTCAGAGCTGAGCCGCAGACAGCTGAGCGGGGTAAAGTCCAAACTGACCCAGTAAGCAGGATTTATCAGAGCAGACTTTAAACTGTCGAGTTACTGATCAACCTGCAGGCCGCGGCCCCGCCGACCCGCAGACCTGCAGCAGCACGCCGGCTGCAGCTAACGCGAACGCATCCGCCGTGACCTCTGACCTTCACCAGGACAACCAACCACCTCCTGCCAAACACAGCTGACCCGACAGCAACACACACACATACAGTGGTGTGAAAAAGTGTTTGCCTCCTTCCTGATATCTTATTTTTTTGCATGTCTGCCACTTAAATGTTTCAGATTATCAAACAAATTTAAATATTAGTCAAAGATAACAAAGTAAACACAAAATGCAGTTTTTAAATGAAGGTTTTTATCGTTAAGGGAGAAAAACAATCCAAACCCACATGGTCCTGTGTGAAAAAGTGTTTCCCTCTAAACCTAATAACTGGTTGGACCACCCTCAGCAGCAACAACTGCAATCAAGCGTTTGTGATAACTTCCAACGAGTCTTTTCCAGCTGTGGAGGAATGTTGGCCGACTCATCTTTACAGAGTTGTTGTAATTCAGCCACATTGGAGGGTTTTCCAGCACCAACCTCCTTTTTAAGGTCATGTCACAGCATCTCAACAGGATTCAGGTCAGGACTTTGACGAGGCCACTCCAAAGTCTTCATTTGGTGTTTCTTCATCCATTCAGAGGTGGACTTGCTGCTGTGTTTTGGATCATCGTCCTGCTGCAGAACCCAAGTTGGCTTCAGCTTGAGGTCACGAACAGACGGCCGGACGTTCTCCTTCAGGATGTTTTGGTAGACGGTAGAATTCATGGTTCCATTGATCACAGCAAGTCTTCCAGGTCCTGAAGCAGTAAAACAGCCTCAGACCATCACACTACCACCACCATATTTTACTGTTGGTATGAGGTTCTTCTTCTGAAATGCGGTGTTACTTTTACTCCAGATGTAACGGGACACACACCTTCCAAAAAGTTCAACTTTGGTCTCGTCAGTCCACAGAGTATTTTCCCAAAAGTCTTGGGGATCATCAAGATGTTTTCTGGTAAAAATGAGACGAGCCTTAATGTTCTTTTTGCTCAGCGGTGGTTTTGGTCTTGGAACTCTGCCATGCAGCCATTTCTGCCGAGTCTCTTTCTTCTGGTGGAGTCATGAACACTGACCTGAACTGAGGCAAGTGAGGCCTGCAGTTCTTTGGATGTTGTCGTGGGGTCTTTTGTGACCTCTCGGATGAGTCGTCTCTGCTCTCTCGGGGTAATTTTGGTCGGCCGGCCGCTCCTGGGAAGGTTCACCACTGTTCCATGTTTTCTCCATTTGTGGATAATGGTTCTCACTGTGGTTCTCTGGAGTCCCAAAGCTTTAGAAATGGCTTTAGAACCTTTTCCAGGCTGATAGATCTCAATTACTTTCTTTCTCATTTGTTCCTGAATTTCTTTGGATCTCAGCATGATGTCTATCTTCTGAGGATCTTTTGGTCTACTTCACTTTGTCAGTTTTGTTGCCCCCACCAGTGTCTGCCAGCCATCCCACAATGCATTGCAGATCTGAGCATGTGTCTGTGTTGGTCACTGCAGGAGGTCAAAGGTCACTTCACAGCTCAGAAGTCGTTAAAAGTGATCAGCTGTTTTAAACGTCTCGAGACATGAGAAGAAAAAAACAAAACACTCAACACTTAATGTTTTAATATCAGTATATTCTTCTGGAGGAGGAAACGTGTGTGTGTGTGTTGAGGTAATAGTGTTCTTATGTAAGAGAGATAACAGCTCAGTAACTCAGACAGACAGAGGGTGAAAACCACCGTGACATCCGAGCTTCAGTTACAGAGCAACTCTTCCTCCTCCTCCTCCTCCTCGCCTTGTCTCGTCTCTCGCCTGCAAATGTGGTTTCCTGCTCTGCGTCTGCAGCCACCGATAACATCTCCCTCTCTGCTGGACTTCCTCCATCGCCCTCGAGGCCGGGACAGAAAGGTGTCCTCAAGTACAGGAGAGGAACCTTGGGGGACGTATTGAAGAGCAGTAAACCAGTGCTGCCTGAGGGCCCGAAGATCTCCACCATCCAATATTGGTTTCCAGCCTTGTCCCTTGTGTTCAGAGATTTCTCCAGATTCTCTGAATCTTTTAATGATATTAAGAACCGTAGACGATGAAATCCACTAATTCTTTGTAGTTTTACGTTGAGGAACATTATTCTTAGATTGTTGAACTGTTTTCCAACACAGTCTTTCAGAGTGGTGAACCTCTCCCCATCTTCACTGCTGAGAGACTCTGTCTCTCTGAAATCATCTTTTATACCCAATCATGTTACTGATCTGTTGCCATGGTAACCTGGTTAGTTGAGACGTTCCACCAGGTGTTTTTTTTGTTTTGCGTTACACAACTTTTCCATTGTTTTGTTGATCCTGTTCCAACTTTTATTAAAACATACTCGAAACTCATCTTCAATCCATTGATTGACAGACATGAAGGAAACACGAAGGAAAACAGTTGTGTGTGTGCTGAAGGACAGTCGTACCCTCAATGGACATGAAACACTCATGTATAGTGTGTGTGTGTGTGTGTGTGTGTGTGTGTGTGTGTGTGTGTGTGTGTGTGTGTGTGTGATTTCTCTGCTTGTACAGAAACCATAATGAGGGACTCGGTGGAGCTGGCGCTCCCTGAGGACTTCCTGTGAGGCTGAAGCAGAGCGTGACGGCTCGGCGGCCAGCAGCCATTTTTCTGTTTTCTGTGTCCTCCGGAGACGGTTTCAGGTCCACAAGTGTTCGGGCCTCGGAGAGACATGTTTGTTGTTGCAGAGGAGAAACGACAGCAGTTGCTTCACCGGCCACAGAAGCCTCGTCTGCCTCGGATTTACGAAGCCGCAGCTTTAAGGCGGTGAGCGCCGGTAGCCGCGGCGACGGCTCGACGGCGTGGCTGCATAAGGCCGGGACGGTCGCCGGGGCTTTGAGGGAAACACCGCACAGTTACCGGCGTCTGGGAGGTGTGTGTGTGTGTGTGTGTGTGTGTGTGTGTGTGTGTGTGTGTGTGTGGGCGGCCGCAGAGGTGAGTCATGAGGGGAGATTAGTGAGGAGTCTGGAGCAGCAGCAGCCAGTGTTAGCGACTTAGCTCGTGTCACGGTGATACAGTGTGAGGTGATGAGCTGTGTGTGTGTGTGTGTGTGTGTGTGTGTGTGTGTGTGTGTGTGTGTGTGTGTGTGTGTGTGTGTGTGTGTGTGTGTGTGTGTGTTCCCGTGGAGAAACGCCTCCCTTCCGACGGTCGCGGCGGTGACCAGAACCGCCTCATGAAACCGTCCCGAAGGCAGAATACAGACGTTTGTTGGGTTAAAGTATGTTTTCACGAGAGCGTTTTCCTCCGTGTCGTCAATTAATGAGCGTCTGAAGGTTCTCTGAGCTCTGAGGACAGACTGATGATCAGGTCGTGTCATCCACACAGGCGGGCGATCAATCAGTTGATCAATAAGGCCTCAAGTGCAGGAGAGGAACCTGGGGGGACTTATTAAAGAGCAGAAAACCAGTCTACCACCGGTCCTAAACCAATCAATACGTTTGAAGTGTTCCTGAACGCAGCACGGTGCTGCACACGGAGCTGCAGGACAGACAACCTTCATGAGGAAGTATTCAACATCATAACTGAGTTCCGCACGTTAACATGACTGCTGATTGAAAAATTGACAATGTCACACCGGAGAAGCCCGTTGCCATGGCGCCACAGTTCAGGTGGTTTGTGTTCTCCAGGTTTGAAAAAGACGCAGCAACAGACAGGAAACTGAAACAAAGTGACAAAGAGGGAAGAAGAGCAGACAGACTAAAGTACAGCAGGGAGGGAAGGACAACGAGGGACAGGTGAAACTACTCAGGGGGCGGGGCCAACAATCATACAAAGGACAGGAAGTGAAACAAAGACAGATAACAAGAGGTGAGTCATTTCAAAATCAAACAGGAAGTACCAAACCCAGACTGACCTGAAGACTACGAAGCAGAAAAGAAGTCGGAACCAGAACAGAACCACAAATGTTCTCGTACCAGCGGTCACGTTAATGTGTGGACCGCCTCCGGACCAGACCGCCTCCGGACCGGACCGCCTCTGAGGGTTTGGCTGAGGTTTTATCTCTGTAACATCATATTATGAAAACAAGCTGAAGTGTTGAACTTGGCTCGAACCTCCATGTTTCTGATTGTTAAAATCTTTGCTTGGAAAAGAAACTGGACCACAGCCACCGTGTGTGTGTGTGTGTGTGTGTGT
>NW_027185419.1:1450494-1455494 GCF_022577435.1 Embiotoca jacksoni | reverse complement strand
TTTGCAGTTAGAAGAAATATTTCAGAAACCAAAACGACCGATGCAGCTTAAATCAGTTTTTTTTTTCAATGGAGTTTGGTGCAGCTGGGCGATGCTCAGCTCCATGGAGGTGGAGTCGGGGTGTGAGGAAATGGGAAGAAGGTGGCGAGTCTGAGGACACACAGAGGACAGAGAACATCGAGTCCAACCCGCAGAGGACGTTGGTTCATCAGGGAGGACATGAGGAGGACACGGGGTGGGAACCCCGCCGTGTTCCTCTGATGTAATCCAAGGTTTTACATGTGTGATGTTTGCGTAACGTCCTGTTCACTCACATTTAGAAGAGTTTCAGGGGCGACATGGGTCACCTACTTGGTTAAAACTAAGCACTTTTTAATGACCTCGAATAACAGTCTGCAAAGAAATAAATGTTTAAGTCACGACCAATCATCAACCATCAGTGATGTCATCAACCATCAGTGATGTCATCAACCATCAGTGATGTCATCATCCATCGGTGATGTCATCAACCAGCAGTGATGTCATCAGTGATGTCATCGTTGGTTTGTGAACGTTATGAATCCTCCAGTTCAGATTCTGTCCGCCACCATCTTGATAGTTCAGAGCGGTTTGGAGCAGGAAGTGACCATATTTGGACGAGCTGGGGGAGGAGCCAGAGGTGGATCTGACTGATCTGATTGGAAACCTGACGATACTACGTCCCGCCCACCGATAGCTGTAACCTGACTGCACCACAGACCTGTCAATCAAACAGACACGCCCCCAAAAACAGGTCTTCTTGAATCTTCTTTTCTAATGAATGAGGGATTATTTTCAGATGGACCTCCAGGAAACTAATAAATTAACAAATAAATTAACTCTGTTAAATTAACTGATGAACTGATAAATTAACTCTGATAAATGAATGAAGAAATGAACTGTGATGGATCTGATGAATAAACCCTCCTGTTTTTGAGGTGCACACCTTCCAAACGATGTCATCAGTGAGAGGCTGCAGGTGATTGGTTGACTTCACTTCACTCTGATCGGGTCCAATCAGCCTCAACTGAAACCACCTGAGAGGAGAAGAAGGAAAACTAAAATCAGGAGGTGGATTCACGAAATAATTATATTATAGTTAATTTGGTCCATTATGTGAATAGAAAGCAGAATGTTTCCAGTAAATACACAGAAGCACAGTTGCTGCAGAAAGGTGATTGATTTTAAAACCACCGGCTGAGGAGGTGCAGGGAGGAGCTGCAGGGAGGTGGGAGGTGGGAGGAGGACGGGTGAGTCATGATGTAACGGCTGCTCCTCGCCCCTCTCTCCCCCGCCGAGGAAGCCTTTTGAAGAAAAGGAGAAGCGAAAAGGGCTGACGGAGAAAATCGGGCTACTCCTCGTTTTCCTGTTTGTGTCGAGACAAAGTAAGAAAAGCCATCACGCACACACACATACACACACACATACACACACACACACACACACACACACACACACACACACACACACAAAAAGACACACTAAAGTCCAGAGATCCTGGACGAGGTTGCAGCCATGTAAAGCTGCGACTCATCAGTCAGTTTTAAAATGTGAAGCTCGATAGTTCGTATTTGTTCTGCTGACAGAACCTGACAGAACATGGAGATCTCCTGTCTCAGAACCGAACCACAGACTGTTTCTAAAAGAGTTCGTAGCTTCAGGTCTGCAAAATGGTTCTGATCCAGAAGTGTCTTCAGCTACAATACCAGCGAGTGCCACTAGAGGTCGGCTCCAAAAAGCCTCCGGCTCCATAGACTCCCATTCAACTTCTCTCATCAAATCCAAAGTGAATAAAATGTGTCCATCAGTTATCTCGGTGTTGTTAGCTAAAGTCACTCCTTCTTATTAGTTTTCTGGAGGTCCATCTGAAAATAATCCCTCATTCATTAGAAAAGAAGATTCAAGAAGACCTGTTTTTGGGGGCGTGTCTGTTTGATTGACAGGTCTGTGGTGCAGTCAGGTTACAGCTATCGGTGGGCGGGACGTAGTATCGTCAGGTTTCCAATCAGATCGGTCAGATCCACCTCTGGCTCCTCCCCCAGCTCGTCCAAATATGGTCACTTCCTGCTCCAAGCCGCTCTGAACTATCAAGATGGTGACGGACAGAATCTGAACTGGAGGATTCATAAAGTTCACAAACCAACAATGACATCACTGATGGTTGATGACATCACTGATGGTTGATGATTGGCTGAATGTTGAGATGTTGGACAAAGACCACGACATATTTCACACCAACAACAATAAGGAGACTCTGCTGTGGCTTCAGTTCTTTCGTTAACCTGCCTGATAAAAGCAGCTGATCTTTGCTCAGGTCAGACGGACGCCTGCAGGTCGGACTGAGGGCACAGCTGCCCCGTCATCTGTCTGGAAGGATCGTCCAATAACTTCAAAGGGAAGAATACATGAAAGAGCCTCAGCAGCTAATCTTAAAAAGCAGCGATCAATACACAGAGCTGAGGCCGTGATGAAGTCTCAGTAACAGCAGCTCAGAGGTCAGAGGTCACGGAGACACCCAGCCCAGCTGCTGATAGGAAGATAAGTGAGTGCTGCAGAAACCAGCTGATTCTCTTCTGACTGACGGCAGCACATTCCTCACATAGCTGAGCTAGTTTAAAGGTGCAGTCTGTATCAGGCAGCTCTTCAGAAACATCTGGTGGCAGCTGGAACCCCCCCCCCCCTTAATGAGGTCCAGAAGTACACTGAGCTGTACCAACAATGTCGTTGTTACCAGGACAACGGGCAACTTGTTCTCCGTGCCATGCTGTTTTCCTGTTCCTGTTTCACTGTCATGACATCGTCACCTGACGGTGGCTGCGATCATGTGTGACATCATCGATGGTGGTAACTGCGATTAAGTATTGTAATCGATAGACTCCTTCTTATTGATCGGTATAAAACTAACTGAAACGTTCTGTGACGTCATCTCGCTACACCTTCTTCTTCTTCTTCTTCTTCTTCTTCTTCTTCTTCTTCTTCTTCTGTGGTTTTCATAAAACATCAGCGCCGCCGGCTTCTGAAACGTGAAACACTTCCTCTCGATGAGCCTCTGATGACATCATGTATTCAACGAACGTCTTCTTCTTCAGATGTTTTATTAAACCACGGATTGGCTGAAAATCGTTAATCAGCTGGAGGCAGAACGGCCTGATGGGAAAACGAGCCGCTTAGTTAGTTTCCTCCCGTTTCCACCGATGCCGATGTGATACGATGGAACGTGATTGGCTGAGAGGCAGCGAGAGGAGGGAGGGGCGGCGGCGGCGAGCGTGGCGGCCATATTTGTGGTTTGTGGAGGAGAAGGAGGCGAGGACCAATGAGAGCTTCTCTTTGTTCTCTGCTGGATTGTTTCCGCCTCATTAAAACCAGTTTATTTCACATTTAACGACAACAAATGAAAACCACAATTAACAAATCAGACTTTAATGAGACTCAGAAGTCTTTCATCAAATTCATCAAATTAAACTGATGAAAACATGTTAGATGAACATCGTCAGGTTTCATTACACAGAAGAACATGTTTCTTTATTTCCTCTCAAACAGACAGAGCGAAAGTTATTTTTACAGCCTGTCAATCATAAATCACTCGGTTTTATTTAATTTATTGTCGTTTATATAAACTCTGGTTATTGACATCAGGACGTCTGAAAATAAACTGATGATTTATTCCATAAATCACAGACTGTATGTTAAAGATGGATGCCCTGACAAGCTCCGCCCACAATATTATGGAGGGTGGAGACGTGATATAGAGTCTCTGTCCACTGCCTCGCCCACCTCAGAGCCGCCCGGGTGGAGAAGCAGCTGTCAGGCCAAAATGAGACGATGCCCATGGGCCCCTAGACCTCCACAGGCCCTAGACCTCCAAGGGCCCTAGACCTCTAATAGCCTGAGACCTCTACGGGCCCCAGATCTCCACGGGCCCCAGACCTCAACGGGCCCCAGACCTCCAAGGGCCCGAGACCTCCACAGGCCCTAGACCTCCACGGGCCTGAGACCTCCACAGGCCCTAGACCTCCAAGGGCCCTAGACCTCCACAGGCCCTAGACCTTCAAGGGCCCTAAACCTCTAAGGGCCTGAGACCTCCACGGGCCCCAGACCTCAATGGGCCCCAGACCTCCAAGGGCCTTAGACTTCCACGGGCCCCAGATGTCCAAGGGCCCTAGACCTCCAAAGGCCTGAGAGCTCCACGGGTCTTAGACCTCCAGGGGCCCTAGACGTCCAAGGGCCCTAGACCTCCACGGGCCCCAGACCTCCTAGGGCCCTAGACCTCCACGGGCCTGAGAGCTCCACGTGTCCTAGACCTCCAAGGGCCCCAGACCTCCTAGGGCCTGAGAGCTCCACGGGTCCTAGACCTGTATGGTCTCCAGACCTTCAGAGGTCCCAGAAGCCGAGAGAAGTTTTTTGTCATAGTTGTCTATGACATCAGAAAAAAAGACGTATTTTTCCATCTGTGAAAAACAGCGAGTTTCCGACAAGCGATGACATCATCATCTCCTGGAACAGAGGGGGGCCCCTCGCTGTCGGCCCCTCGCTGTCGGCCCCTCGCTATCGGCCCCTCGCTATCGGCCCCTCGCTATCGGCCCCTCGCTGTCGGCCCCTCGCTGTCGGCCCCTCGCTATCGGCCCCTCGCTGTCGGCCCCTCGCTGTCGGCCCCTCGCTATCGGCCCCTCGCTGTCGGCCCCTCGCTGTCGGCCCCTCGCTGTCGGCCCCTCGCTATCGGCCCCTCGCTGTCGGCCCCTCGCTGTCGGCCCCTCGCTGTCGGCCCCTCGCTGTCGGCCCCTCGCTATCGGCCCCTCGCTGTCGGCCCCTCGCTGTCGGCCCCTCGCTGTCGGCCCCTCGCTATCGGCCCCTCGCTGTCGGCCCCTCGCTGTCGGCCCCTCGCTGTCGGCCCCTCGCTATCGGCCCCTCGCTGTCGGCCCCTCGCTGTCGGCCCCTCGCTGTCGGCCCCTCGCTGTCGGCCCCTCGCTATCGGCCCCTCGCTG
>NW_027185419.1:1427994-1445494 GCF_022577435.1 Embiotoca jacksoni | reverse complement strand
TAAAACACAGTTAGAACAGTTACAACACATTAGAATACATTAGAACAGATAGAACACTTTAGAACAGTTAGAACACACACATCAGAATACATTACAACAGTTAGAACAGATTAGGACAGTTGGAACACATTAGAACAGTTAGAACACATTAGAATACATTAGAACAGTTAGAACACATCAGAATACATTCCAACAGTTGGAACAGTTAGAACACATTAGAACAGTTAGAACACATTAGAATACATTAGAACAGTTAGAACACATCAGAATACATTACAACAGTTAGAACACATTAGAACACATTAGGACAGTTAGAACACATTAGAGCAGTTAGAACACATTAGAACAGTTAGAACACATTAAAACACATTAGAACAGTTAGAACACATTAGAATACATTGGAACAGTTAGAACAGTTAGAACACATTAGGACAGTTAGAACACATTAGAACAGTTAGAACACATTAGAACAGTTAGAACACATTAGAATACATTAGAACAGTTAGAACACATTAGAACACATTACAACAGTTAGAACACATTAGAATACATTACAACAGTTAGAACAGTTAGAACACATTAGAACACATTAGGACAGTTAGAACACATTAGAACAGTTAGAACACATTAGAACAGTTGGAACACATTAGGACAGTTAGAACACATTAGGACAGTTGGAACACATTAGGACAGTTAGAACACATTAGGACAGTTAGAACAGTTAGAACACATTAGAACACATTAGAACAGTTAGAACAGTTAGAACACATTAGAACACATTAGAACAGTTAGAACACATTAGAACAGTTGGAACACATTAGAACACATTAGGACAGTTAGAACACATTAGAGCAGTTAGAACACATTAGAACAGTTAGAACACATTAAAACACATTAGAACAGTTAGAACACATTAGAATACATTGGAACAGTTAGAACAGTTAGAACACATTAGGACAGTTAGAACACATTAGAACAGTTAGAACACATTAGAATACATTGGAACAGTTAGAACAGTTAGAACACATTAGGACAGTTAGAACACATTAGAACAGTTAGAACACATTAGAACAGTTAGAACACATTAGAATACATTAGAACAGTTAGAACACATTAGAACACATTACAACAGTTAGAACACATTAGAATACATTACAACAGTTAGAACAGTTAGAACACATTAGAACACATTAGGACAGTTAGAACACATTAGAACAGTTAGAACACATTAGAACAGTTGGAACACATTAGGACAGTTAGAACACATTAGGACAGTTGGAACACATTAGGACAGTTAGAACACATTAGGACAGTTAGAACATTTAGAACACATTAGAACACATTAGAACAGTTAGAACAGTTAGAACACATTAGAACACATTAGAACAGTTAGAACAGTTAGAACACATCAGAATACATTACAACAGTTAGAACAGATTAGGACAGTTGGAACACATTAGAACAGTTAGAACACATTAGAATACATTAGAACAGTTAGAACACATCAGAATACATTACAACAGTTGGAACAGTTAGAACACATTAGAACAGTTAGAACACATCAGAATACATTCCAACAGTTGGAACAGTTAGAACACATTAGAACAGTTAGAACACATTAGAATACATTAGAACAGTTAGAACACATCAGAATACATTACAACAGTTAGAACACATTAGAACACATTAGGACAGTTAGAACACATTAGAGCAGTTAGAACACATTAGAACAGTTAGAACACATTAAAACACATTAGAACAGTTAGAACACATTAGAACACATTAGGACAGTTATTAGAACACATTAGGACAGTTAGAACACATTAGAACAGTTAGAACACATTAGAACAGTTAGAACACATTAGAATACATTACAACAGTTAGAACAGTTAGAACACATTAGAACACATTAGGACAGTTAGAACACATTAGAACAGTTAGAACACATTAGAACAGTTGGAACACATTAGGACAGTTAGAACACATTAGAACAGTTGGAACACATTAGGACAGTTAGAACACATTAGGACAGTTGGAACAGTTAGAACACATTAGAACACATTAGAACAGTTAGAACAGTTAGAACACATTAGAACAGTTAGAACAGTTAGAACACATTAGAACACATTAGAACAGTTAGAACACATTAGAACAGTTGGAACACATTAGGACAGTTAGAACACATTAGAACAGTTAGAACAGTTAGAACACATTAGAACACATTAGAACAGTTAGAACAGTTAGAACACATTAGAACACATTAGAACAGTTAGAACACATTAGAACATAGATGAGGTCGATCAGTTTGATCAGTTATTTGTTTGTTGGTTTATTTGTTTGCTGGCCCCTGGCGGTCGGAGGCCCCACCAGCCACCCCAGGCCCCCACCGGCCCCCACCGGCCCCCAGCAGCTGCCCCCGGCCCCCACCGGCTCCCACCAGCCGCCCCCGGCCCCCACCGGCCCCCAGCAGTCAGAGGCTCCTGGAAGCCGGCCTCACGCTCTCTGTAATCCCTCCTCATGTTTCATTTGACAAAAATAACAAAACCTTTTAATCCAAATGTTCCTGCTGCCGGTTCCTCCGGAGACTTCAAACGCAGCTGAACTTTGGAGTCTTAATGCCGGTGAATTGTCGACGTCACAGCGTGGCAGCGGCTCGTGGCCCCGTGCAGCCCAAGCAGGGCATGGTGGGGCCTGGAGGGACCTCAGGTGGCAGCGTGGTGGTCAGCTGGCACTGGACAGCAGCCGTAAGAGTATTAAGATCTTTACTGGGGAGAATTAACTCTTTGTTCAACGATGCAGCGGCTTTATATCAGAGACAGACAGATCTATACACACACACACACACACACACGCACGCACACACACACACACACACACACACACAGAAACAGCTACACACACTGTACATACTAACAGTCATGTGAATTGATTTCGGTGTCCTGGAGACGACCTCAGGAACATGTGAACCTGTTTCTGCTGTAAATAGTGACTCTGAATTATTATTGTTATTTATATTGTATTTTATTTTATTTATTGTATGTTTGAGCTGCAGGATGAGGACCGTTTCAAACGTCCGCCTGGACAGCACAGGGTTAACGTCTGCGTGACGTAACGCCGCCAAAATAAAACTGTGAAAGAATCCGAATGATCCACCTGGCTGCCGTCCGCGGAGCCGTTAGGTAACCGTCATCTCCTCGGTAACGTCGGAGCCGCGGGCCGACCGCCACGTAACCGTGACTCAGGTGAACTAAACAAATGCTCCTCAAAAAAGAGAAAATACCGCAACTTCCTGTTTGGCGCGCTGTTAGCCAATCGTTTCGAGGCCTCGTCCCGTAAACAACAGACAGGTTTTTGCAGAACTACCTGACCACAGGACACCAACGAAGAAGAACTGTCTTCATCGGGTTTCAACATCTGCTGAACTGAAGCAACAACGGCTGCAGCGTTTCCACACGTCTGCAGGTGGAGTCGCTCTATCGGGGCGACCCCACCCGATGACACCCCCCACTCACCCCCACTGACCCCCTCCCCATGATCTCCACTGACCCCCACTGCTCCCCACTGACTCTTACTGACCCTCCACTCACCTCCATTGACCTCCACTGACCCCCACTCACCTCCATTGACCTCCACTGACCCCCACTCACCTCCACTGACCTCCACTGACCTCCACTGATCTCCACTGACCCCCACTGACCCCCACTCACCTCCATTGACCTCCACTGACCCCCACTCACCTCCACTGACCTCCACTGATCTCCACTGACCTCCACTGACCCCCACTCACCTCCATTGACCTCCACTGACCCCACTCACCTCCACTGACCTCCACTGACCTCCACTGATCTCCACTGACCCCCACTCACCTCCACTGACCTCCACTGACCTCCACTCACCTCCACTGAACCTCACTCACCTCCACTGACCTCCACTGACCCCCACTCACCTCCATTGACCTCCACTGACCCCCACTAACTCCTACTGACCCACACTGACCCCCACTGACGTCCACTGACCTCCACTGACCCCCACTCACCTCCACTGACCTCCACTGACCCCCACTGACCCCCACTCACCTCCACTGACCCTCACTCACCTCCACTGACCTCCACTGACCCTCACTCACCTCAACTGACGTCCACTGACCCCCACTGACGTCCACTCACCTCCACTGACCTCCACTGACCCTCACTCACCTCCACTAACCTCCACTGACCCCCACTGACCTCCACTGACCCCCCACTGACTCCTTCTGACCCCCACTAACCTTCACTGACCCCCACTGACTCCTTCACTGCACTACACTTCAAAACACTACACACTGCCTTAAAAAACAGAAAACGCAACATTCATGTGACTCCAGGAAAAACTTTATTGACAATTTACAATACAGTGAATTTATTTCTAATTCAAATTCAAATGTGGATTCAGCATTCTCGTACAGTAAAGAATAAAGTTGTGGAAAAAGGACGTAATGTACGTACACCCACTCTTCCTATGTCGTCTGTCTATTGTTGATGTGAGCCCCCCGTCCCCCCGTGTGATTTGACTCGTGACCTCTCCGGCTTCCCGTAGTGTTCATCTGTCACAGGACGTTTTGTGTCGTCATTAATCCCCCGAACACGATGGCGGTGATTCAGCATCAACCTGCTCTAGAATTAGAGAAACTCTGTTAATCCGGCGCTGCTGACTGTGATCACAGCCAACGCGCAGCAGCAGCCTTCAAATAGTAAAGAAAAGCTGAAACAAGGAGCTGCTGCGGGGCTGTTTACAGCTTCTCATTACTACTGAAACTCCGCCTCCCGGCTGCTCCGAGTGCTTCCATGATGTTGTCCCGGGCTGTGCGAGCTGCTCTGTGGTTCACCACTGTCCTGTTCAATCACCAGAGTTGTCTCCGCAGCCCGGAGCTGTAATTGTGGCGCAGAAACAATGTGTGGAAAACAAATAAACTCCTGTGTTGCCGCTCCTCTCCGCCCTCCGAAGCCTCTCGGAAAAGCTCTTTAATCTGCTGACTGATTGAATCAATAAAAATCTGCTGTGTGATGTTCAAACCAGTAATTATCTAGTCATAACACAGTGGGTTTCTTTTTTTTTTTTTGATGGATGGTGAGATAATAACGCCGCCGCAGCACTTTAATTAAGGGGAGAGCCGGCAGCCAATCAGGAGGAGGCTGCAGGGTGGAAGAGGGTGGGGTCCACTCGCCCTGACCTGCCATTGGCTGCGTGGGAGGAGTGATGTCACTGCACAGGTGTAACCGTAACCGCTGCGACAGATTAACACGGCGTCATTATGGGCTCAGCCTGGTAATTGTTCGGTGTCCCACCACAGACGGCGAGACGATGTAATCCGACGACACGTTCACCTGAGTGTCTGTTTTTGTTCTGATTAAAATCACAGCGAAGTCAAACTGTCGATGAATTGTTTCATCTGAAGAGCGTCGGTCGAGATGGCAGCGAGCTGAGGCCTAAAACCACTTTAGAACAGCCTGATGGATGAAGATTGTAGTTCACAGTCTGACCTGATGGTGGCAGTGCTGTGGTTCAGTGTTTTATTTATTTTACCAATTTATTTTACTTATTTTGTTTATTTTACCTATTTTATTTCTTTTTCTTTTTTCATTTATTTTACTTTTTAAAATTCTTTCATTTATTTTATTCATTTCACTTTTTTATTTATTTTACATATTTTGCTTATTTTAATTATTTGACTTATTTGACTTTTTTCCCCCCCTGATTCATTGAAGTAGTAAAATGTGTGATGGTTCGAGGTGTTTTGTGTCGTGCCTATTGGACACCAACAGTGAATCAGCACAAAAAACTAAAACACTCCAGAAACAGGAAGCGGTTTGTGTAACTTCCTCTTTCAGGTTTGCAAACAGAAGAAAAGTGCGCGACACATGATGGACAGAAGGGAGGAAACAACAAACCTTCAGAGTCCAGTTCGGCAGACGTCGAATCCTCTTAAGGAGCATGCGGCCGCTCGTCATCGCCGCACAGCAGCGCTGAGCTCGGCACGGTCGTTATATAAGAGTCTGTATAAGCTGCTTCACACACGGTGACCACAGCGAGGAGGAAGGTGTAAAGAGCGCCAGAAACCTGAGAAATGCCACAAAAACAACGCTAGACGTCACTGTGGGGAGGTCATGCAAAGGTCTTTCTCAGGTGACGTTGAAACTTCGCAGGTGAAGAGACCTGCGAAGTTTCAACGTCACCTGAGATCCAGTAAATCTCTCCTTGTGTCTCACTGGTGGAGAAATGAGACACTAGCTGTCCGTCATCAACGGGTGGGCGGGCGCTGACATATGATTAACAGCACACTGTTCGGCCGCTCATCTCGCTGACCTTTGACCTTTAGTGAGAACCACACAGCCTTTTATTTACAGGCCTTTGTTGCCACTAAAGGGCGTCTGGTGACCTTTAAAGAGACGCTCATGATTCCTGTTGTTTGTTTTCCTCTGTGATGGAGGAAGTCCATCACAGCAACCGGAGTGACTGTGTACAGATGTGTGTGTGTGTGTGTGTGTGTGTGTGTGTGTGTGTGTGTGTTTACATGTGACAGAGTTTTGTGGTTTTGTTCTGTTTGCGTCCTCTTTGTCTATTTTTGGTTCGCGTGTCATTCCTTGTTCACCCACCAGGGGGTCCCCATTCTGTTTGTCTTCATGCTCAGTCTCCTGCTGACCACACCCACCTCACCTGTTCCCACACGTCAGTCTGCACATACATGTGTACATACATGTATACATATGTGTGCACAGACTGGACTGAATACAAATAAAGTTGTTTGAATGTTGCAGCTGGTTTCTGTTCTGTGGGTTCAACAGGGAACGAAGCGTCAGGTCTCGCTCCATCACACAGGAAGCCTTTTGTCCCGTCTTCATTCACTTCCTGTCGGGAGTCTCTGCTGCCAGCGGCTGGAGGTCGTCGGCAGTTTGAGGTTTGAACCTGCAGTCAAAGGAAAAAAGAAATCTGCTGGAGCCCTTCACTACCACCTCTTTTCCTTCACTACCACCTCCTTTCCTTCACTACCACCTCCTTTCCTTCACTAACAACTCCTTTCCTTCACTACCACCTCCTTTCCTTCACTACCAACTCCTTTCCTTCCTTCCTTCCTTTTCTTTATTTCTGCTGTAAACAAGATTTATTTCTCCTATAAACATGTTTGTTTCTGCTGTAAACACTATTTATTCTGCCATAAACTTGTTTATTTCTACTGTAAACTTCTTTATTTCTAATGTAAACATGTTTAATTATACTGTAAACATGTTTATTTCTACTGTAAACATGTTAAGTTGTTGGTTTTTGGGGACCGACTTGCTGCTGCAGCCCCCAGTGGACACTCGAGGAATTGCAGGTTTCTGCTTGGTTTTGTGGAGGTGGAGGTGGAGGTCGGGGTGGATGGAGGGCACAGAGTTCTTATTCAGAGTAGATCCATGATAACATGTATGTTTTGATGAAACTGTAAAAGGTTTTATGGGGCCACGTGTTTGTGTCGGAGGACCAGGTTTGGTTTCAGGCTCGATATTTTTCCATCATTAAAGAATAACATTCAGTAGATGATTATGTGATGCTGCTGGTGCGTCTCTGATGAAGGGCCACGCTGCGGGCTGTTGGTGGTGCCTGATGCTGCCTTGGCTCAGGGGTACAGGGTCAGGGACTTTAGTCATGATAGTCAGAGTAAAGACCCATTCTTCTACAGATTTGCTCATACTTCTACGCTGCGTTGTGTACGTTCTCCCTTACGGAGCAGAAAGCTGCGATTATCCCCTGCACCGTCTTAATCTGCAGTAAAAGCGAGGGAAATGAGCATGTGATTGCAGGGGCTGATGGGAAGTCCACAGAGGCCTTCTTGTTTGGGTGACATGTTCACCCCCTCCAGTCTTATGACTGCTGGAGTCAACTCAAAGGTGACACTCAGCTCTTTCTAAGGAGAGCTACCTTCTCCGGACTCCGAGGTCGACCACGGGTCAACTGGTTGGGGTCGCTGGGAGTGTAAGCTGTTTTGACCTCATGGTAGCTGCTAATGCGAGCGGATAACGGAAAGGCGAAGAGTATGAGATTCGTCATGAAGGAGTAATCTACCGGCTTTACCTCCCACTGGCTTTAACTCAACCTGCCTCTCACCAACTCTGAACTCAAGGTCACAAACAGCAAGGACACCAAGGTCGAACAGAGGTCAACACGATCTGCTGATCAGGGTTGTCCAACGGAGGTGGAGAGATCACCACAGCTCAATAATGATCACCACAGATCAATAATGATCACCACAGATCAATAATGATCACTACAGCTCAATAATGATCACCACAGCTCAATAATGATCACCACAGATCAATAATGATCACCACAGATCAATAATGATCACCACAGATCAATAATGATCACTACAGATCAATAATGATCACCACAGCTCAATAATGATCACCACAGCTCAATAATGATCACCACAGATCAATAATGATCACTAATGATCACTAATGATCACTAATGATCACTCCGAGGTGGTTCTTCCCCTTTTGATTGTTCTCCTCTTTGACTCTTTTGTTGCTCATATAAGTTCAGGTGAGTTCAGGTGAGCAGACGTCACGTCAGCAATCTGTTTCTGCTCTGAATGAAGATGATGTTTTAAGGTGATGAAGGTCGAGGTGTTTGAGTGACGGACAGCTGACAGCAGGACAAACAACAGGATTCTGTCAGACCACTGACCCCAGAACAGACCACTGACCCAAGAACAGACCACTGACCCAAGAACAGACCACTGACCCAAGAACAGACCACTGACCCAAGAACAGACCACTGACCCCAGAACAGACCACTGACCCCAGAACAGACCACTGACCCCAGAACAGACCACTGACCCAAGAACAGACCACTGACCCAAGAACAGACCACTGACCCCAGAACAGACCACTGACCCAAGAACAGACCACTGACCCAAGAACAGACCACTGACCCAAGAACAGACCACTGACCCCAGAACAGACCACTGACCCCAGAACAGACCACTGACCCAAGAACTGACTGCTGACAGAACCAGAAACTCCACTTCCTCCTTCCTTTATGTAACCTGTTATCTTTTTTCCCCACGATCATCTTCTTCTACTGTGTTCTCATTTGGATCCACACACACACACACACACACACACACACACACACACACACACACACACACACACACACACACACACACACACACACACACACACACACACACACACACACACACACCCCTGCTGTTCTTGCAGGGTGTTGCCTCATGTGCAGCAGACCTGCACTGAGAGATCAGAAGCAGCTCTTGAATGCTTCAGTCATGACTTTCTGTGCAGCAGCTCGTCTCTTTAATATTTCAGCCGTTATCACCATGACGACATTCGGTGCCGAGGAGGTGTAACGCTGCTCTAACACGACCCGGGGCCTCGCACCACAGAAGAAGAAGGAGTCACATCCTTCGCGTCAGCTCGTCTTCCTCCCAGGTCATTTTAGGTGAAGAAAAAGTGGAAAACAGTAGTTGAAGTATATTTTTACGTTTTATATTCATCATGTTTAATAATTTAAATAAAAGACATTGAAACAGATGCAAAACAGAAAATTAGCTTCTGTCAGACTGTTTAAACTCGGTGCCTTTTGCTTTTTATCAGATCACTTCCTGTAAATTCTCAAATTGAAACTCAAAATGTAGCTTCAGAAACTTTATATTTTATTTATTTAAATTCAGTTTTAATCTGCAGAGTGACTGCTGCTCTCAGATCCCTGCAGCCGAGTTAAAGGACTTCTTAAAGTTTACTAAGGAACACAACTTTAATCCTGCAGGCGGACGATGACACCTGCAGGCGGACGCTCATATATCAGATGGAGCATCTGACCAATCACAACTCTAGAAAAGTGTACTTCCAGCAGAGCGACAGATTTTACAAATATGGAGAAAATTATAATATTAGAAAAATATGAGGAATTTAAAAACATAATCCAGCTGCAGCTGCTGAATGAAAGAAGGATGTGCTGGTAAAACAAATCATGCAACATTACCTGCTCCGGACCAGGTGACGTTACCATGGTGATCAATGTTAAGAGCTTCACGACACTGACAGCTCACACCTCACTAACACTGGTCTGGGTTCATATCTCTGGTGAAGCCGACTGATCCTCTCACCCGGATGTAGTGACATGTCGCCGCCACAAGATGTCCCCACTTCTCCCGCTGGTCCTGTTTGGAACAACTTTGTCCTTCGGTGGATGCCGTAGTTGGACTAAAAACATGGCGTCCGACAGCGACGGCGACGAGGATTTTGTGACTTACGGGACTCCTTTGGAGCCGCTGGAAGAAGGTGGGCTCGATTTGTTGTGTTTTTATACTCGGTTCACCTCCGCTGTGACACTTTCTGTCTGTTGATGTGAAGAGAAACGAGCCGCCATGTCTCTTCCGGTCAATGCCGGAGGCTCAGCTAACTAGCACCTAGCTAACAGCCTAGTAGTGAACCAGACTCCATTCAAAAATCTGACAGTTTAACAACGAATATTATCGATCATCTGTTCATGTGGTGATTCATTCTTCTACTCCTGTATTAGATAGAAAGTTCTGTCTGCGACACTGATGAACGCTGTCGTGTGTGTGTGTGTGTGTGTGTGTGTGTGTGTCTGTGTGTGTGTGTGTGTGTGTGTGTGTGTGTGTGTGTGTGTCTCTCTGTGTGTGTGTGTGTCTGTGTGTGTGTGTGTGTGTGTGTGTGTGTGTGTGTCTCTCTGTGTGTGTGTGTGTGTCTGTGTGTGTGTGTGTGTGTGTGTGTGTGTGTGTCTGTGTGTGTGTGTGTGTGTGTGTGTGTGTCTCTCTGTGTGTGTGTGTGTCTGTGTGTGTGTGTGTGTGTGTGTGTGTGTCTGTGTGTGTGTCTGTGTGTGTGTGTGTGTGTGTGTGTGTGTCTCTCTGTGTGTGTGTGTGTCTGTGTGTGTGTGTGTGTGTGTGTGTGTGTCTCTCTGTGTGTGTGTGTGTCTGTGTGTGTAGACGAGCCGTTGAGGAAGCCCGTCCCGCTCCACGACCAGACGGTGAAGGATGAGCGAGGTCGTTACCAGCGTTTCCACGGCGCGTTCACCGGAGGATTCTCCGCCGGCTACTTCAACACCGTCGGAACGAAAGAAGGTCTGAGACTCCGCCTCCTGCACACATCATACATGTTACATGTAGCGTGACACGTGTAGAGCAGCAACACATAATCAATCAAATGGTTTGTGTGTACTTTTTGTTGAAGCGTCTGTTCTAAATTTGTCACCCTGCTCGTGTCGTCATGTCTCAGGCTGGGCTCCGTCCACCTTTGTGTCGTCACGGCAACAGAAAGCCGGGAGACAAGATGCCAGACCTGAGGACTTCATGGACGAGGAGGTACGACAGTCCACAAAACAGCTGTTCATCTTTTTATGTTTCTACTTTAACAAAATAATAATAAACAACAACAAAAAAGTAAAAGCTGTGTTGTTGTTGTTGTTGTTGTTGTTGTTGTTGTTGTTGTTGTGGTCGTCGTCAGGACTTCGGGGAACACGGCATCGCTCCCAGAGAGATCACCACCAGTCAGGAGTTCTCGTCGGGCCGCAGAGACGCGGCGGCGGAGAAGAAGAGAGCCGTGAGCGCTCAGGCTGCTCTGATCCCCGGAGACACGCTGCTGGAGGAGCTCATCGCACCTGCCAGGTAACAGAGGCTCCGCCCCCACATACCGGGACCAATCGCATCGCACGCTGCTCGTTCAGAGTTTCATTCTCTTACGATTTCCTCAAAGCTCAGATTTTTTGGGGGGATTTTTCCGTCGGTTTGGGCAGCGCGAGTCAGCTCTGAGGTGTGTTGGTTTCGTCCCTCAGGTCGTCCATCGGGGTGGAGCTGCTGCGGAGGATGGGCTGGAGGGAGGGTCAGGGCGTCGGGCCTCGAGTGAAGAGGAGAGCTCGGAGGCAGCAGATCGGTTCGTACCCGTTTTTCCACTTCGCGGCCGCTTCAAACCGCAAAACGGGAAGTTAAGAGACATCACCGGTTATGAAGATGAATTCAATCGAGCTCCTCTTTCTCCTCCCGACAGATGGAGTCAGAGGTTACGGCTGTGTGCCGCCCCCTGCTGGTTCAGAGGAGTCAGAGGTGAGTGAGGCGATGTTCAGGTGCTGCTGGGAGAAGAGTTTACTTTACAATTGCGCAAAAAGTTCCCTAAATTCCTTCTGCAGTGAACGTAACTCTTGTGTGGTCAAACTGGTTTGAAAAGTTTCAATTAAATCCTTCTAATATCAGATTTAGGTAATAAAATCCAGTGTTTCCCTTCAATTGGGAACCCCTGAAAGAAACACGTGTCTAAATATAAACCTAGAATTTAGCTGGACACTGTGGAACTGGAGGGCTTTTAATTTGAAAAGATCTCTCACTCAGTGACAGACACTCTTCATAGCTCCGCCCCCTCTGTTGTAATTTTATATATTTATGTTATTCACCTAACTTCTGAGCAGCCGTTTGTTTCCAGCTCGGTGTGAGTCTCTGCTGTGTTTCTGTCCTCTGACCTCTGTGTGTCTCACTGTGGGCGGAGCTTAAACCTCTGCTTCACTGACACTGCATGGTCAGGCAGGCGTTTTAATTGTTTGCTGATTCTCCGCCCGATCAGGACGACGATGACGAGTTTGCTCCGGAGAACGTGACCTTTGCCCCGAAGGACGTGACTCCGGTGGACTTCAGCCCCAAGCCGGGGGTTCAGGGTCTGGGGTACCGTGGTCTGGACCCGGGCCTGGCGCTGGTGGGCCGCGGAGCCCCCGAACACATCGACCTGTTCAGACCTCAGTCGGAGACGAGGAGTCACCTGATTGGAGACAAACGGAGCGGCTCCAGGAGAGGAGGCGTGGCCGGACAGGTGGGGGTGCCGAACTGAAAATGTAAACAGGTCAGCTGTTCTCAAGCTAAACGTCGCTGACCTTTGACCTGCAGGCCTTCGGGGTGGGCGCTATGGAGGACGATGACGATGAAGAGGTGTACCACAGAGACTCCATGTCCAGGTACGACACGGTGCTGGGAGGGGAGGAGCCTGGGGACGGCCTCTACGGCTGGACGGCGCCGCAGCAGTACACCAAGAAGAGAGGTAACGCTGCCCGCACACCTGGAGACACCTGTACACACCTGGAGACACCTGGAGACACCTGCACACACCTGCACACACCTGGAGACACCTGCACACACCTGTACACACCTGGAGACACCTGTACACACCTGCACACACCTGGAGACACCTGTACACACCTGGAGACACCTGTACACACCTGGAGACACCTGCTCACACCTGTACACACCTGGAGACACCTGGTTCTGAAATAGCTTGTAAATAATGAGGAGACTGAACATTTTTCAACAACTAAAATACAGCAAGCTACAAACCATCTCATTCTGTTGTTGTTTACATTTCACACAACGTCCCAACAGGTTCGTGTTATTATCTGTTAAAAAACAAGAGTCATTTGAAAATGACTTTCTGTTCACAGAGAAAAGCAAAGATGCATCTTATCTCGGTAAAATCCTGGAAGGATTCACTCTGGCCCAGAAACCTGGCGAGGAAAAAACAGTGAGCAGCTTCAAAGATGTCTGACGTTTTTACTGCTTTCAGTCTTTATCAGGACAGTTTTCATTCGTCCCTGCGTGTCTCCCGGCAGATCTTCCCTCCTCCCGATCTGCCCAGAGATTACCGTCCGGTCCATCGTTTCCGTCCGTCGGTGGACGTCTCGGTTCTCTCCGGAGTCAGTCCCGCGCTCGCCGAGGCCCTGAAGAACTCCAAAGGCCGAATGGTGAAAGAGGAGCCCGAGCAAGGAGGACGCCACCAGCTGGACTCCGGCCAGAGGGGGGCGCTGCTGGGAGAGGACGCCCTGCAAGGTTGGAAAAACAGCAGTGAGGGTCCTGATAACGCCCCCTACAGGCTGACGAGTCATCTGAGTCTTACTGAGCTGCAGCTGTAAAGACGGTCCTGCAGGGGGCGCCAGTGTTCGATGCGTTCTCGTCTTATTTACTCGTATAAAATGTAAAACTACAGTCTACAGACTCAAGTTCTTAAAATACAACAGAATCATCTTTCTGAGCTGAACTGTCGATGAAATCATTGACTTCATGGAGATGAAGCCTGTTTTTATCCCGATCAGGTCCCAGTTCGGTCATGGAGCTGCTGAGGCCCGCGGACAGACACCGCCTGCTCAGCCTACGCAACTCCTTCCACCAAGCCTCTGCTCCAGACTCCCAGGATGCCCTGCAGTCGGTGGGGTCCTCGGGGGCGTCGCCCTCCTCCGGCCCGCAGCAGCAGCAGCAGCAGCAGCAGGAGGCTCTGGCAGCGTGGAGAGGCGTCCAGACGTCCTCGCAGACCTTCAGGCCTTTTGAGAAGAACCCCAGTAAACAGGCACGCTACGAGCTCTACGTGAACAGCCTGCGACAGGGAGACAAAGGTAGGAGGCTCCACCGCTGCAGGTCCCAGGGTGCACTGCAAGAGCGTCTCGCTCATAAACTGTTTGTAAAAGTGTTCGTAGCTTCCAGTTCTGAAAAATTAGGTCAATGCAGAAGTGCCTTAAGCTGCAATACCACCGAGTGCCACTAGAGGTCGGCTCCATCGACTCCCATTCATGAAGAGTGTGAAACTCTTTCTGTGTTTCCGTTTCTCTGAGGAGTGTCAATCGAATGATATTGAATTAAAACTAAAAAGGTTTTGATATTTTGTCTGAAGAACTTCGAAGGTGTCTGGTTACATTCTGCAGAGTTGTTGGGATATGAAAAGGTTGTTAGATCCATCAGCACACAGCTGAGATGAAGACGCTCCTCTCCTCTTCCTCCTCAGGCGCCCTGGACCAGAGTGTGGACCCGGCCATGACGGAGTGGGAGCGCAGCCGAGAGAGGGACGAGTTCATCCGATCCTCCATCTTGTACCGACCGTCCTCCACCTCCCTGTCGTCCCGCTTCACCCGAGGCAAACACGAGGCGGACGAGGACACCGTGGAGGTCAGCCGCGACGAAGAGGTGGGACCGAGGACTTTCTTATATATTATTAAACTGACCTTCCCGGCCAGGTGAAATTCTGCTAAATTAGTGGAACGCCACTTCCTGTCGAGCTACAACGTGGTCTGTGCGTTCGCAGAGAGGCCGCAGCACCGTCGAGGAGAGTTCCATCGAATCGGCACGCAGCATTGCAGTAGATAATGACGGAATCACTTCCTGTCTGTGGTTGTTTTGTTGTCAGGGCGACGTCGACGACAAACAGGCGGCCGTCGAGATGAAGTTGTTTGGAAAACTGACCAGAGAGACGTTCGAATGGCATCCTGACAAACTGCTCTGCAAGAGGTTCAACGTGCCCGACCCCTTCCCCGGGTACAGATCAATACTCAACACAGATCAATACTCAACACAGATCAATACTCAACACACAGATCAATACCCAACACAGATCAATACCCAACACAGATCAATACTCAACACACAGATCAATACCCAACACAGATCAATACTCAACACACAGATCAATACCCAACACAGATCAATACTCAACACACAGATCAATACTCAACACAGATCAATACTCAACACACAGATCAATACTCAACACAGATCAATACTCAACACAGATCAATACTCAACACACAGATCAATACCCAACACAGATCAATACCCAACACAGATCAATACTCAACACACAGATCAATACCCAACACAGATCAATACTCAACACACAGATCAATACCCAACACAGATCAATACTCAACACACAGATCAATACTCAACACAGATCAATACTCAACACACAGATCAATACTCAACACACAGATCAATACTCAACACACAGATCAATACTCAACACACAGATCAATACCCAACACAGATCAATACTCAACACACAGATCAATACTCAACACACAGATCAATACTCAACACACAGATCAATACCCAACACACAGATCAATACTCAACACACAGATCAATACTCAACACAGATCAATACTCAACACACAGATCAATACTCAACACACAGATCAATACTCAACACACAGATCAATACTCAACACACAGATCAATACTCAACACACAGATCAATACTCAACACACAGATCAATACTCAACACAGATCAATACTCAACACACAGATCAATACTCAACACACAGATCAATACTCAACACACAGATCAATACTCAACACACAGATCAATACTCAACACAGATCAATACTCAACACGCTGATCAATACTCACCACACAGATCAATACTCAACACACAGATCAATACTCAACACGCAGATCAATACTCAACACGCAGATCAATACTCAACACGCAGATCAATACTCAACACAGATCAATACTCAACACAGATCAATACTCAACACACAGATCAATACCCAACACAGATCAATACTCAACACAGATCAATACTCAACACACAGATCAATACTCAACACACAGATCAATACTCAACACAGATCAATACCCAACACAGATCAATACTCAACACAGATCAATACTCAACACAGATCAATACTCAACACACAGATCAATACTCAACACAGATCAATACTCAACACAGATCAATACTCAACACACAGATCAATACTCAACACACAGATCAATACTCAACACAGATCAATACTCAACACAGATCAATACTCAACACACAGATCAATACCCAACACAGATCAATACTCAACACACAGATCAATACTCAACACACAGATCAATACCCAACACAGATCAATACCCAACACAGATCAATACTCAACACAGATCAATACTCAACACACAGATCAATACTCAACACAGATCAATACTCAACACACAGATCAATACTCAACACAGATCAATACTCAACACACAGATCAATACTCAACACACAGATCAATACTCAACACACAGATCAATACTCAACACAGATCAATACTCAACACACAGATCAATACTCAACACAGATCAATACTCAACACAGATCAATACTCAACACACAGATCAATACTCAACACAGATCAATACTCAACACACAGATCAATACTCAACACGCCGATCAATACTCACCACACAGATCAATACTCACCACACAGATCAATACTCAACACGCCGATCAATACTCAACAAGCCGATCAATACTCAACACAGATCAATACTCAACACAGATCAATACTCAACACAGATCAATACTCAACACAGATCAATACTCAACACAGATCAATACTCAACACACAGATCAATACTCACCACACAGATCAATACTCACCACACAGATCAATACTCAACACGCCGATCAATACTCAACAAGCCGATCAATACTCAACACAGATCAATACTCAACACGCCGATCAATACTCAACACGCCGATCAATACTCAACACACAGATCACTATTCAATCTGCACCTGCTCCTCACCTGAAAGCTGACACCTGATTGGTCCTCCAGGTCAGGTGTGTTGGGTCTGCCGAAGGTGAAGAGAGACAAGTTCTCCGTCTTCAACTTCCTGACTGTGACGGACAGCAGAGAGACGGCAGGTAACTGTTC
>NW_027185419.1:1397994-1420494 GCF_022577435.1 Embiotoca jacksoni | reverse complement strand
TTTGATTGACAGGCCTGTGGTGCAGTCAGGTTACAGCTATCGGTGGGCGGGACGTAGTATCCTCAGGTTTCCGATCAGATCGGTCAGATCCACCGCTGGCTCCTCCCCCAGGTCGTCCAAATATGGTCACTTCCTGTTTCAAACCAAAGATGGTGACGGACAGAATCTGAACTGGAGGATTCATAACGTTCACAAACCAACGATGACATCACTGCTGGTTGATGACATCACTGCTGGTTGCCGCTCTGATCAGACGTGATGACAGATCTCCGCTCTGCGTGTCTCATAGAAGTTCCTGTTGTGTCTCCTCAGCGATGCTGCTGGTGTCGGGCTCCTACGACAGGACGGTGTCTCTCTGGAACACGTCGTCACTCTGCCAGACTCTCGTCTTGAAGGTGGTTTAAATTCCGCAAAAAATTTTTTTTTTTACTGCAGAGTTTAAAGGTTCACGACGGTTTCACAGCTGCTGTTCTGTTTGTGTCTCAGGGCCACAGCGATTGGGTGACAGACGTGTCACTCAGCACTGACAGGAAGCTGCTGGCCTCCTCCTCCAAGGTTCGCCGTCCTCTGTAACGTATCGTCCACCTTCGGTCCCGACCCAATGTGTTTTTTTCGATTGCGGCGGTTTTGATTGACGGCGACTGTCTCCGCAGGACGGGACCGTTCGCTTGTGGGACATCGAGAACGTGGAGGAAATGCCGGAGGTTCTGCAGAAGACGAGAACCGAAGGAACGGGGACTCACATCCTCAAGGTCAGTTTAAACAATGTGGGAACTTAAAGCTGCAGGTGGTTGGTGGGTTTTCTGTTGTCATGACGACGGTCAGAACAGAGCAGATATAACCGTGTGTGTGTGTGTGTGTGTGTGTGTGTGTGCGTGCAGTGTGAAGAGTGTGGGAAGCCGTTCCCGGTGTCCAGACTGATGACCTCCGAGCTGCTGACTCGCTGCGTCTTCTGCCGACTCAGATCGCCGCCGAAATACCGACCGCAGCCGCCGCCGCTCACGTGACTCCAGGTGGGGAAGTGGAGCAGCGTCTCCATGGAAACGACCAGCTGACCCCACAAGCTCTGTCCTGCTTTTGTATTTTCTGTTTACATCTGAAGCGGTTTGTGAACTAGTGTTTTTAAGAGTTCTCTATAAAGTTTATTATTCTTCAATAAATCCATCAGACAGGCGCACAAACAAAACAAAATGTTGTTCAGCAGCTTTCAGGCCGACTCGATGACCTCGATTCTCCATCTGACGGCCGGAAGACTTCAAAAAACCAGTTGGCTCATCGTCGTTCAGATTAAACGGAGCTGTATCTTCGATCGACTCTTTGACCCCGAGACTGAACTGCAGTTGCCCGTTTCCACGGCGCCCGTCCGCAGAAACGAGGAGGAAAAGACACGTTCGATTTTTACAATCTGAAATATTCATCAAAATGATCAGATCGAACAGTTTTATTTGACAGAACACGAGAACATTCATTGATCAACGTCGCGTCCCGCAGACGTCACACGTCTGAGCGCCGACCCTCCGATTGGACGAACACGTCGTCAGGCGGCAACGAGCCGAGGTCACGTTTTAATTCATTAAGTTACCGAGCGAGACAAATGTTTAAAGTGGAAGTCTCGTCCTTTTATCCACAAACAGAAAACGTTGAAAATCCAAATAATTTTTTTGCGTTTCCGTTCATTTAAAGTGCAAAAAAAAAAAAAAAAAAGTATCATAAAAGCTCCGACAGCCGGAAACAAACACGTTAAATAAGTTTTATCCGTCTTCACGACGTCTTCTGGACTTCACGAGACTTCGAGTCCCGCCGGAGGAAGGAGATCCTGTGTGACGGAGGTTTGAGCGTCGGCCCGTCAGAAGGTGCTCTGCAGCAGACAGTGGCAGCCGCAGCCGGCCGGACACTCGTCCTGCCGCCGGAACCAGTCCATCATGTGACTCGTGTGTCCGCCGTGGCCGCAGCTCAGGCAGAAGTTGGAGGATCCGCGGACGGCCACGTGGCAGACGGCGCACTGGAAGGTCAGACGCTTGCAGACGGCGCACTGAGTCCCGCGAGCCTGACTGCGGCAGTGGCAGCAGTACACCCCGAACTCTGCAGGGAGACGACACGACGGAACCGGATCAGAACCGGCTTAAACGAGCTTCAAATATGGCGAGATAATAACGTACCGATGCCTTTGTGGGGTTCGGGAGGGCAGGAGGCGAACTTCAGCACGTCGGCCCGTTTGTCCCTCAGACCCCAGCGGTACAAGATCTCCCCGTAACACTTCTTGAAGTCGTCGAACTGCAGCGTGTTGGACGGGTCCAGCAGCCTGCGACAGGAACAGGAAGTGACAAACAAACCTCGACGGTCCGGAACACACGAGAGAACCGACCTCGTCTGACCCGGAAGAAGGGGCGGGGCTTTCCTCACCTCTTGTTCATGTCGTGTTGCTCTCGCTCTCGTTCCCGTGGATCCGTGTAACCCTGGTTGCCGTAGCGATAGTCATCGGGAGAGGGTTCGCCCCAGGGGTTGGCGTGCTCAGAGTCCCGACCTGAAGAAAACATGAAGGACGGAAGCCGATCGGTTGGGAGAGCGAAAGAGAGACTTCGGCGTGTTCGGCCGGCGCCGTGGAGCCTCACCTGTGTTCCAGGTCGTCGTGGTGATGGAGTCCGAGGTGCTGGAGCAGGAGCCCGAGGTGACGGAGCTCGATGTGTAGCTGGGCTGAGACGACACGACACGTGACATCACTTCCTGTGCGCCAGTTTAAGGTTTGAGGTTTAATTTTAGCAGTATTTCTGCTAAGCTAGGCTAACAGATCCCCCTGCTGCCAGTCTTTCTGCTAAGCTAGGCTAACTTGTAACGTACAGTAATGTAACAGAGCCTCTGGTCTGCCTGAGGACTTACGTATCGGGAGTGGTGGGCGGGGAGCACGGCAGAGCGTGACGGGTGGTGTCCGTACAGGGCGTAGCCCTCTGGGGACGGAGCCTGAGCCCTGAACACGCTGCACAGCATGGCCAGAGTCTGAACGTCACTCATGTGACTGTAGTGATCCAGACTGAAGGGTGGACACAAACAGAAAGCAGCTGCAACCGTTTGTTCCTCTTTAGGTTTTTACATCGGACAGTTTTAAAATAAAAATCTAAGAAGTGGTAAAATGACATCACAGGAAAAGTTGCGTCACATCAAACGGTGACTGAAGGAAACAAAGTAGCTCACAGCGTCTCCAGCAGATGGCGTCCAAACGGGTGTCTGGCCCAGGGTGTCTCTGTGTCCGGGTCGGGATCTGGACTCAGGTCCTGACTGGTGGCTGCAGAGGCCAGAGCCCAGACCTGCACAGACGGGGGAGGGGGGCATGTCATCATTTTTTAAACTCCCGGTGGAAATGTTGTTTAAACTCCCGGTGCAGATGTTCTCTAAACTCCCGGTGCAGATGTTCTCTAAACCTGAAGGCCTCATCACGCTGTGCATTTGGTTTTTAACCTGCCGAGTCCTGCAGACAGATATAAGAAGGAGGAGTTAACCTTCGCCACGTCTCTGCGTCCGACTGCGAGCGCGGCGGCGGCGTTCTTCTGACACGTCTCCTGGATGTCGTTCACGTTCAAACTGAACAGGATAGAAAACACAGAAAACATCAACACAGTCCAGATCAGAACCCTGGCAGACGATCGGTCACTCGGACCGAGGCGGCCAATCAACTCGGCCCAGCTGGGAGTCGCACTGGAACCAGATCAGAGGCGGTCGGTGTCGGCGGACGCTCACATGTAGCTTTCTCCCAGAGGCTTGTGGACGGGCAGCAGGCAGGAGATCTCCTGGATGATCACTTTACCGGCCAGCTTGATCGGACGGTTGCCGAAGTCGGTCCCCTCTCGCTTCGTCTTAAAGCGCCGGGATTTCTGATAGAGAGACAGATGGACAGACGGACGGACGTGGGGGTAGACAGCCGGTCCAAAGGGGACAAAGCACCACCTGATTAAAAGTGGTCTGATGATAAATTACTGTAAGTTCACGCTGCGAGACACCGAGTGACGAGACGCTCGGAGAGTTTTAAAATATACCTCGAGGGATTATTTTTTTTTTTTAAAAGGGAGTTCGTACAGTTAACATCACAGTCAGTAATTATGTCGGTGGCCTGAGGATGGCGCTGACGAGGCCGCTAGCGTCAGCTCTCCCACAGCGTGTTGTTCCTCCGGGGAACACAAACATCTTCAGTAAAAACCAATCATCAACCATCAGTGATGTCATCAACCATCAGTGATGTCATCGTTGGTTTGTGAACGTTATGAATCCTCCAGTTCAGATTCTGTCCGTCACCATCTTGATCGTTCGGAGCGGTTTGGAGCAGGAAGTGACCATATTTGGACGAGCTGGGGGAGGAGCCAGCGGTGGATATGACCGATCTGATTGGAAACCTGACGATACTAAGTCCCGCCCACCGATAGCTGTAACCTGACTGCACCACAGGCCTGTCAATCAAACAGACACGCCCCCAAAAACAGGTCTTCTTGAATCTTCTTTTCTAATGAATGAGGGATTATTTTCAGATGGACCTCCAGAAAACTAATAAGAAGGAGTGACTTTAGCTAACAACACCGAGATAACTGATGGACACATTTTATTCACTTTGGATTTGATGAGAGAAGTTGAATGGGAGTCTATGGAGCCGGAGGCTTTTTGGAGACGACCTCTAGTGGCACTCGCTGGTATTGCAGCTGAAGACACTTCTGGATTGGCTTCACTTTTCAGAAGCTACGAACTCTTTTATATCTAGTCGGTGGTTCTGAGCTTTGTTGGACCTGCTTCCTGCAGTGGGACCGTGTCTGACGTTTGTTCAGTCCTCAAAACAAAACCTGAAACTACAGACAGACGCCGTTCCAACGAGTCTTCAGACCGCCTCAACTTCTGGATCCTCAAACACATTCAGGTTTATTGATGTTATTTATGTTCCCGATTCTCTCTGAGGAACCTCCAGATCTGCATCGTTTAATGCGACTCGTCGGTGGTTTGTCTCCCAGCGTGAACACAGATTATTAACAAACTCGTACGTCTAAACGACCTAAGAAACAATCTAATAAAATTAAAAGCTGCCGATTACGGAGACTCACCTGGACACGTTAGTGAACATTAAAAGCTTCAGGTGTGGCGCAGACAGGAAGTTCAGACAAGCTGACTTCAGTTATGTGTTCAGAATTCAAACGTGAGGCGGCTGGAAACGAACGAACTGTTTCCACGCCGACCGATTTTGTTTTTAACGAATTAAACATATTTACGTCGTCGCAGGATGAAGCAGGTTTAACGGACGGACGAACATCACCATCACACGATGTTCACTTTTATTCAGACATTTTATTTAAAAAGTATCCAGAAATGTGAATAAGCTGCTTCCTGCAGCCACTCGTCTGTTTTCATAGTTTTTACACAAATTTTTAAATGTCAGATTCACCGAAAGCTACAAAATTAAATCATAATAAAATATAATTTGAGTTCTTCTTCTGCAGTGGTTTAACAGCTCCGACTGGAGGATCAGCGCCACCTGCTGTTAATCTGAACAACTACTGAATGAGTAATCAGAAATGAGCAGTACTTCCTGTTACTTCCAAACAGGAACTCTTTGGATCGAAGGACGAACCGAACGCCGTAAAACGTGAGACGATAAATCTGCAGCGACGCTTTCTGCTCAACTTCAGATGGAAACACAGAAAAGATCGATCGGATTCTGTGACGCTCCTTTAAACTCAGAACACATAATTACGGTTTGTTAGAGGAGCAGCTGTCAGTCGGTTAGTCGGAGGCCGGCAGCCAATCAGTGCAATGCAATAAAAAACACTCCAAAAAATAACGTTAAAAAGCAACGTTAAAAGACGGAGGCAGAGATCAGAGGAAAGATGGAGGGACAGATCTCAGTACCGGCCAATCATGGAGGGTTTGGACCGACCAGCGGCGGGAGGCAGAGCGCGGGAGCTTCTGATTGGAGGAGAGTGAGAAGGAGGGAGTGGCCCACAACAGCAAAAGGGAGGAGGGGGCGGGTGATTGGCCGGAGAGAAAAACCACACAGAAAAAAACAACAAAAAACACAGACAGCGATCAGGGAAGCGACCAGAAAGAACAGCTGCCTCCGACTAAGGAGAGACGGAGGAGGAGCCGCTTTTCATTCATTTTCCCACAATCCTTCACTGCTCTGCAGGAAATGCAGAACGGGAACCTCACGGACGAACCAGCGCGAAGACAAGTTTCCACAGGTTTTAGTTTTAACAGCCCAGAAAGCAGTCGAAACCTCCCGAGTGAGTAAACACACGTTTACAACATGCTAAGAACATGCCAAGAACAGCTGCTGCCATCCTCAGTGTTCTGCTGCAGATTTGAGCTGAAAGATGTTCCAGAAAAGCAGAAACAGTTTTTCTCGGACTGAAATCTTTCATCGTTTCTGTCCATCGACTCGTCGTTTTTGCAGATTTACTTTCATGTCATTTTTCTTCTGAAGAAGTTCATCTTCAAGAAAATGAGGCAGATTACACTGTGTGTGTGTGTGTGTGTGTGTGTGTGTGTGTGTGTGTGTGTGTGTGTGTGTGTGTGTGTGTCTCACCCGTTCTTTGTAGTAGAAGGACGAGATGGAGACGGTGTCTTTGTCGGAGCGAGTCGGGCTGCCGCTGTAAAGCCTCAGAGTGCTCTGAGACTCTGAACGCATCTTCATGGGAGTCAGCACTCCGCTGTGATAGGCTGACAGAGCTGACAGGGACCTGAACACACACACACACACACACACACACACACACACACACACAGCTCATCTTAAGCGTAGCACAAATACCTTTGACCCCCAAAAGCTCATCATTTTATCGTTCAGTCCAAGCGAACGTTTGTCCCAAATTTGAATAAACTCCCCGAGAGCGTCCCTGAGACGTTGTGTTGGGACGTTCAGACTTCGACTGTCCGAGGCGTCAAAAATGGAGAATCGGTTGTTCGGTTGCATCGTCGTTTATTCCCGCAATGGGACACCTGTGTGTTTTACCTGGGAGTGGGCTCTGTGGGCGGGGCCGAGCGGTGCATGGTGGTCGGTCGGGTGAAGTAAACGAGACAACCGGTGCCACAGAAACGAGCACCGGACGTCCGAGGAAATGGGATGTTGGCGTCCTGGAAAAAAGAAAGGAGCGACGGACATTTGGAAATGAAGATTGTTGATTTCATGCTTCAGAAATCTGTCGCCTCCACAGGTTTCGTTTGTTACCTGATAGGAGCCGTACGTATTGGTTACCCGCGGAAACGCCTGCAGGGCTGGAGTGACGGGATTGGACAGGACGAAGGGGCCGGAGGCCGGACTGTCCTCCTGTGTCTGACAGAGGACAGACGGAGAGACGTGAGAGACGGAGCGCCCCCTGCAGGCGGAAGTGCTCATTACAAGTCACAAAGCTAAAAGGAAGTTTGTCCTGTAGGGGTCGCTGGAGGAAAGATCGATCACGGGTCAGGTTCAGGTTCAGGATCAGGATCAGTACCAGGTTCAGGTTCAGGTTCAGGATTATGTTGGTGTAAGGGGTCGGGCTCATGGTCGGTTTGGGATCAGGGTAGTATCTGGTTCAGGTTAAGATCGTGGTTGGGTTAGGATCGGGTTAAAGTTCCAATTGTGTTGGGGTGAGGACCGAGTTTAGGCTCGGACAAAGTTAAGGTTAGGATCTGGTTCAGGTTAAGATCCTGTTTGGGTTATGATCCGGTTCAAGTTGGGATCGGGGTCGGGATAAGGTCGGGTTCAGGTTTGGGGTTATCACCATATCAGACTCCAGGCAGGACACGAGCTGTCGGACACACGGCTCCAGGCAGTTCTGGTTCCTCTTCACCTTCTGGAGAGACGTGTCTCTGAGGATCTGACCAGAGAGACAAAAAGACAAAGAGACAAAAAGACAAAGAAATGTGATATTTTTGTTGTCTTTTGCCTTCATCTGACATTCAGAGGTTCACAGTCAAACTGTAGACATCTCTGATGTCAGTCTAAACCTCAGACGCTGACCCAGTGTGCCGTGGTGCGTTCAGGTACCTTCTGGATCTTGGTCTTCATGGCAGAGGGGATGGTTGTCGGGGAGACGAACTGGAAGCTGGGCGCGGCGTTGTTGGGATACAGAGCGGGAAACTTGACGACCAGATGAACCTGGTGGCTGCCGAAGTGAGCGGACACCACGCAGCTGCGGTTCATGGCGTCCATCTGCACCGAACACACAGATCAGTTCTACTTCCTGTCGGACCGTTGGACCGCTACAAATCACGTTGAGCGTCTCACCTCCACGTTGACGTTTCTGATCTGCAGGTTGACCAGAGAGAACTCCTGCTGCAGCGTCTGAGCGAGACCCGAAGCCGCCGCCAGGTCCTGACGGCCAGCGGAGGTCAGAGAGTCGTCCTGATCTGAGGGACGAAGAGGACGAGGACCACGGGTGAGACGGAGACGTTTCAAACATGACAATGTGTTTCATTGGATAAGACTGTCCAGTCAGGAACTCCGATATGTTCAGTGTTTCATAACGACCGACTGGCAGGTGAGCTGAACACCTGTAGTCACAGAGGGGGCGGAGTTTCCATAATTAAATGTTTTAAGCTTTAAAACGTGCTGTATTTTCTATTTATTGTCCCAAAAATCAAATAAATCTTTCACCTCATATTGGAAACCAGAAAATGATCAGAATTGATCATTTTTAATTGACTATTAATTTGATCCACGCTGCTTTGGTTTAATTGATTAAACAGGCGGGAAACTTATTTAATACAAAGTGAAGTGAAATCTTTGTTTCTTATCTTTGGTTTCATCGTCACTCAAAAACAGGAGGCGATTGGTCAGGGAACCGGAGCTCCGCCCCTTTTTAAAATAAGTTCACGGTTCTTTTGAATCCTTTGAAATTCATTAAAACAAACGGAACAATCAGAGTTGTCGTTGGCATTTAAAAGTTTGATTGATTGATTCACGACGTCAACTCAAAACCTCATTTTGATCCGCTGCCGTTTGCCTTGTTAAAAGTTACCGTATTACACTTCCTGTATCTGTTACAAAGTAAAAGCCCTCTAGTTTCCGTTCATTCCTCAACACGGCTATTATTGTGAAGCACTGCCGCTGGAGATGATCGATCCAGAACCTTTACTGTCACGTCGATGACTTGTTTGAATTAAAGCGATGAAAACATCTCGGCTACATGACTGACCGTTGTTTTTACACTTGTTGCCATGGAGACAGCAGAGCGTTCCAGGTGAACTCCGGTACTTCAACAAACAACACGACTTTCAAAGGAGCATTTTACGGTTTGTGCAGCAGCTCTTGGTCTCACCATGCAGGCTGTCGGCGGCGGGTCCCCCGCCATGCTGGCCCTCGGGCTCCTGGGACGACAGAGACTTCTCCGACTCCACGGTGAGAGACATCCCCTCCATCAGGTCCTCCACCACGTCGCTGACACACAGCTACACAACACAAACAAATCGACCAATCAGAGCCAGAAGACCCCGGGCGGTGTGAGCCGGTCTGTCGGAGGCTGACCTTCTGCAGCTGAGGATCCACCCTCCAGATCCTCAGGGTCTGATCTCTGGACCAGGTGACCAGCTGGTAGTCCTTCGAGCCTGCGCAGGAAACAAACAACAACAAGACGCTCGGTAAACAACGCAACAGCTGCTGAACTCCACTCACTACCTGCTGAACTGAGCGTGAGCAGCTCCTCTCTGCAGTGCATCATGGGAGTTCAGACCAACATCGCCGATCACTGTGATTTCTGAAGGAAACTTAAAATCAGACAGATTCTCAGGCAGCTTCTGAACTGACTGAAAGATTTAACCTCGTTAGAACAAAAACCACATGTGGTTAGCCTAGCTTAGCATAGAGACTGGAAGCAGAGGGAAACTGTTAGCCTGGCTTCACCTTCTTTCTGAGGCCTCCACTGGAACTCCAGAACCACGTCGTCGTGTCCGACGAAGGCGTGGACCGGACTGTTGAGGTCCAGCGTGCTCCACAGCAGCAGGCTGTTCTCTCTCCGCAGCTGAGGAACCATCACTGTGACCAGACCGTTGGAGAACGGCTGGAGAACACACACACACACACACACACACACGTACATTTGTTGTCGAGACAAACATTACTTAAAGTTGATTTTTTATTTGGTGATCCATCCTTTAGTTTTCTGCCTTTGAACAGAACGACTCAGAGACTCAGAGACTTTGTTTCTGCTGGTTTTCTGTCTCTTTTGGGTCGTTTCCAATTTCTTTGCTGCAGTTTTAAGTGTTTGGACAGGTGTGTGTGTGTGTGTGTTAGGACAGGTGTCCAAACACACACCTGGGCTCAGACCGTGAGCTCAGGTGCTCGTGCTCACCGTGTACCTGGCCTTCCACACCGGCACCTGACAGGACAGGATGTTCAGGTACTTCCTGGGCTGTCGGTAATCCCAGAACTACAAACACAAGAGAAAATCTTCTTAAATCAGATTTCTTCTGAATGGAACTCCTGAAATTAATTTCTGTTGCTGGGATGAAAATGGACGAAGCGTCTGTCTGCATTCAGGAAGTGAGTTGTGTTGTTGTGTTGTTGTGTTGTTGTGTTGCGTCTCTGTCCTCACCCTCACGGAGTTGTCTTGGCTCGATGTGGCGAAGATGAACTCGTTGTCCGGATGCCAGTCGAGGCCGTGGATCTTGGACAGGTGAGCTGCAACGTACTCTGCTGCCGTGTTCGGCTTCTGCTCCGAAAGAAATCAATAATTATATAATAATAGGACACGTAGCTCCGCCCCCAGAGATCTGATTGGTCAACTAAACATTTGGAACAAATCATCGTGACATCATCACGAGAAATATCACTCCGCCTGGTAAACATTACATACGTTACACAAGAGTCTACTGACACGACTGATTGTTTTCCAGTTGTCAATCGTACACCGTGTGTTGCCATGGAAACAGAGGTCGCACTAACTATAAAGTTTAATATTTTGAGAGCTTATCGATGAGGTCGACGTGATCAGACTCCAGCAATCGATTGATTCTCTCACTCTCTTGTCCCAGATCCGAACGTCTCCGTCGTGACTGGACGCCAGCAGGTTCTGGTTCTTGCGGTTCCACTTCACCTGAGACGCTCCGGCTGCAGAACAAACAACAGAACCGCCGTTTGGGTCGAACTATTTTAAACCACGAGTCATATTTACTTTAACATTCCTGACACCAGCCGACCATGAAGAACACCTGGGACTGTCATGAGAGCGGTGGTGCATTCAAGGACACTCGTACATCTGAGGCCTGCTGCAGAAAAGCATCAAAGAGGCGTGTTTTTTCATTTGTAATTCTACACTTTCAGATGTTCAGAGTGTCCCTGAATGCAACCAAAACCAGCCTCGGCGCACAACAGCGACGTGGCCGAACGCGATGGATCGTCTGTTTAACGTCCAGTTAAAAATGGGCAGCAGCAGGTGGCAGGAAGGAGATGAAGGGCGGTCTGACCCTTTAAACACTCACCGACAGCAGACAGCGCCACCGTTGGTTTCCGAGTGTCTCTGCAGAGTCAAACACACATTTTACAAATCAGCCAGAGTCCAGCCCCAAAAATTCCTGAAACCTCAGAGTACGATCCTCCAATCAACAACTTTACAGCAGCAGAATGATCTCATCTCAGTTTCAGTCATTTCTGTTGAATATTTGCACTTACTCAAAAAAATTTAAAAAATTAAAAATAAAGGATTTCAGTCAGAATTGTGTCATAAATTAATATTTTTAATCAAATCCAGTCATTTCCTCTCACCTGGTGTCCCAGATGTAGATATAGGTGTCCACTGAGCTGGTGACAAGAAACTCGGGCTCAAACCAGGACCAGTCCAGGTCACTGAGGACATGAACACACCACAATGAGTCCCTGAACACACCACAGTGAGTCCTTGAACACACATCAGTGAGTCCCTGAACAAACCACGGCGAATCCCTGGACACACCACGGCGAGTCCCTGAACACACCACGGTGAGTTCCTGAACACACATCGGTGGGTCCCTGAACACACCACACACTGTTCTGCTGCAGATGGGTGCGTTTGATTAATGTGTTACCTGATGACCCGGGTGTGTCCCTGCAGGGAGGTGTGAGCTTCTCCACAGCCGTCCCTCCACGAGTACAGATCCACACGCTGGTTACTCTGAGGACATCGAACGCACCCGGAAAAACAAACACTGCAGTCATTGCAAGCTTTTAAAAGAAATCACCTGAACACAACAGCGGTGATGTCACTGTCACCTCTCCGCCAATCACACGCCGCCGGTCTCTGATTGGTTCGATCGACACATGCTACCAGATAACACGACGAGGACCTGTCACTCACCGAGGCGGCGAACACGTGGGCCTCCGACCGGTGCGGGTTCCACTGGACCGTCCCAACGTCCCACTTACTGTGACGGCCGATCTTCCGCGGCGGCTCTGACGGCGCGTCCAGGTTCACCAGGTACAGAGAGCGCCGCCTGGAGGCCCCAACGCAGCACAGCAGGTTACATTCATTTAAGTTTTTAACGTGACTGCAGTTTATCATCAACAAAGAAAACGGTTTCTAAAATAAAACAGAAATAAACTGCATCATTTTAAGTTAATTTTCCTTCAAACGATCCAATAAAGATTAATATGTATAAACTGTGGTGTGTTCAGGTGACCTGAACTTACCCGGACAGCACAGCGTGGGAGCCCAGGCAGTCCACTGACATGGCGGTGGCCTGAAAACACGACAACAAAAGGAGCAGTGACACATTTCTTTATTCAACATCTGCTACGAGATGATTTTCAACTCAACTTTATTTATACAGAATAAAATCCAAACGGTCCATATCAGGTTTCTGGAAAAGTTCTGACAGAACCGGAGAATGAATGAGGACCGTTCCTTATGTGATGTGTTCAGGTTCCTCTGGAGTTTCAAGCCTTTTTCGTTTTAGTTTAGTGTTCAGGTTACTATCACGTGACGATGAAGCCCCCCCCCCCCCAAATTACTAAAACTATGAATTGATTATTAAATGATTCGCTGATTAAATTTTCTGTGAATCTAAAGATCGTTCAGGTTTCTCTCAACTGTAATTATTTATTTATGTTGTTTATTCGCAGTAATCAGTTATTGATTTCATGGCCCCGCCCCCTCCCGTCGGGAGGACCGAACAGTTCGACAAAGAGCCGATGAATCGATTCGAACATTTACAGATCGATTAACCGTTCTTGCTGGTTGCTACTAAACCAAAAACTACAGAAGAAGTTTGGCGGTTTGAAATCGGCCTGGCTGCAGCGGCGGGACTTCCCGGGACTTTTCCCGGACCCGGTACCGGCTGGTTGAACCGTCCTCCACCGGGACCGCTCTTTTGTTTACACCTGAGCTCCGCCGGAAATACCTGCGCGTCTCGAAACTCCACCACCACATTCTCGCTGCTCCAGCGGGCCGCCATCTTCCTCCCGTCTTCTACCGTCAACAAACCCCATGTGACCTTCAGGTGAAGTGATGCTGCGTTCAGGGGCGGTGGGGAAAGAAAACACTAAGATATTATCCAAGTCAACGTCGCAACAATGAAAGAAAAGAAAAGTTAGTCGTGATAAAAACAATGTTCGTGACTAAATCGTGACCCATGAAAGGTCAAATTATGAAATAATAATTACTGGATAAAGAAGTGGAAAATGCTAAATCAAATCCTCTTCGAAGGTATTTCACATCGAGCCTGGAGCCTGTTTTTCTGTTCGTGATTATTTAGGTGAATATTACTTGAGATCCAATCACAAGCCTTCACTCAAGATGCATTTCAGTGCCAAGTGTGAACAGGCGTAAAGTGCACCACAGGCCTGTCAATCAAACAGACACGCCCCCAGACAGAGCTGTGTTTGAGCTAATGAATGCTTGAACTGTTTTCAGAGGGACGGCCAGAACTCAGAAATTATACATATATATATATATATATACATATATATATATATATAAAATATTGGTGGTATTGTACTGTTTCTTTACCAGTTAAAGAACTAATTTAACTTGAATCCGGTGATCATCTTCATGTGACTCACTTCGTTTTGTTTGGAGTTTGGTCTTTATCACCTGTTTGCATCCTGCTGTCTAACCCTCCTCAGTGACCTCTGACCCCGCAGAGGCTCTGCTTCCTGCTCAGGTCCTCGTTATTCTACAGATTTAGACCATAAAGTATACCGATCGTTTTTAATTATCAAATTTCCGACCCGAATGACGCGTCCGTGAAGTTCGACGTGTCACGTGACGCCTCCTCCCCTTCCTCCCGCTTTTTATTGGTCGCTCCAACCTTCGTCATTGAACAAAGATGGCGCCCACTCTGGTGGAGCATGTTGTCGCAGACGCTGGAGCGTTTTTAAAGAAAGCACCTCTGCAGGTGAGACTTCGTCCCGTCCGAACCGTCAGCGGGTTCTTATGAGTGTCAGTGACCCGCCCGCGGCTGCACAGGTCGGCGGTGTCGCTGAATTCAGGCCGCAGGGAGGATGGAGGCTCCGAGACAGGCAGCTGTCCATCAACAACCCCATCATCCCCCGGAGGAGCTCGGGTCAACCCGATGAGTCCCACACACTTTAAATACAAATGTTTATTTAAATATTCTGTTATTATTGTAATAATTGACTCTGTTGTCTTTGTGAAGAAAAAAACAAAACAGTAAAATCTCTATTTTTACCTTCATGAATCAAATGAAAGGTTTAACCAGATAAATAATCTCAAATAACTTCTACTGTAATAAAACAGGAATGTTTCCAGATCCTGTTGAAACCCTCCGAATGTGTGTTTGTGTCTCAGGACATCGGCAGGAACATCTACACCCTGAAAGACGTGGTGGACGAGATCCGAGACAAACCCACCAGGAGGAGCCTGGCCTTCCTGCCCTACCAGCTGACCTTCAAGGAGCCGCAGCCAGAGCACGTCAGGCACGGTAACTAACCAAACCAGAGAAAGGTTAACTAACCCATGACACATCAGACCCGGTAACTAAACTCAGCTCTGCTCTCTTGTCTGCGTTCAGTGACCGAGTTCTCCAAGAAGACCGGAGATTATCCGAGTCTGTCGGCCACCGACATCAAAGTTCTGGCTCTGACCTACCAACTGGAGCTGGAGCACGTCGGCTCGCTGCACCTGAGGGAGGAGCCGGAGGTCAAGGTAGGAAGGACCAGACCAGACCGGACCAGACCAGACCAGACCAGACTAGACCAGACTAGACCAGACCAGACCAGACCAGACTAGACCAGACCAGACCAGACTAGGCCAGACCAGACCAGACTAGACCAGACCAGACTAGACCAGACTAGACCAGACCAGACCAGACTAGACTAGACCAGACTAGACTAGACCAGACCAGACTAGGCCAGACCAGACCAGACTAGACTAGACTAGACTAGACCAGACCAGACCAGACTAGACCAGACCAGACCAGACTAGACCAGACCAGACCAGACTAGGCCAGACCAGACCAGACTAGACCAGACCAGACTAGACCAGACCAGACTAGACTAGACCAGACTAGACTAGACCAGACCAGACTAGGCCAGACCAGACCAGACTAGACTAGGCCAGGCCAGGCCAGACCAGACTAGGCCAGACCAGACTAGACCAGACTAGGCCAGACCGGACCAGACCAGACTAGACTAGGCCACACCCTGATCTCCTGGTGACAGCTCTCGGAGCAATCTGTGGTCTCCATGGGAGGCAGCATATTTCACTCTTCTGGTGGAGCTACGCTAGCAGTTCCCCCTGCTTCCAGTCTTTGTGCTAAGCTATGCTAACAGTTCCCCCTGCTTCCAGTCTTTGTGCTAAGCTAGGCTAACAGCTGAAATGACGCAGAATGACCCTTTAACTTAAGATTTCCTGTAAATTCAGAATCAGCCGGCCGATCGTTGAGCAGCAACCTCTGAATATTCTTGGTTTCAGGTCAACGTCCAGAGCACACAGCGCCACCCAGAGACTCCGGTGAACGTCGCAGGGTTCCATTTTCCCTCCAAGGTAAAAGACAAGACGACAGCGGACGGATTCGGCCGTCGGGTCATCACGAGACGAGTCTGAAACTTCCGACTGTTTTTGTCTCTTCAGAAGTCCGCGGATGGTCCGACTGTCCGACTTTCCCAAACGGAGAAGTCCAACCGGGCCGACGGCCAGAAGTTCAACAGCTTCCAGTTCTGGAGGGAGCCGCTGCTGACCTTCGACGACGAGCTGCTGGGTTTACTGGTGAGCTTTGATTCAGACTCGTGAGGAGAACCGAGCTCCACGAAGCGCTCTGACCGATGTTTTGATGTTTTAGGGTTCAGCGGAGGTTTTCAACTCGGACGTCAAACAGAAGCCGACAGACTCGGCGACGCCCCCTGTGGCCGCCGACAGCCAGCAGTTCAACAGCTTCCAGTTCTGGAGGGAACCGCTGCCAGCTGTCGACGACGACCTGATGGGTTTACTGGTGAGTTCAAGGACCGTTCGACTTCCTGTTTTAATGGATCTGCTGTGATCTGTGTAGTGCACTGATGATGTTTCTTTGTCTGCAGAAAGGAGGAGGAGTCTCGGTGTCAGAGAAGGGGGCGGGGCACAGTGCGTCAGAGGACGAGGACAAAGAGAACGAGCCTGGAGAAGAAGGTGGTGGTGGTGGTGGTGATAATGATAATGACGGTGACGATGATGATGATGGAGGAGGTTGGATCACCCCCAGTAACATTAAACAGGTGAAGATGGACACTGCTGATTGGACAGCTCCAGCTGACGTCACAGTCGGATGTCTGACCACCGACTTCGCCATGCAGGTAACGACCGCCCGAACTCGACCCGTCTCCGAACCTAACTAACCCCCTTCAGACCGTGATGCGTTCAGGTGCTAAAAAAACACTTTAATCTCTTGTGTTTCCAGAACGTTCTCATCCAGATCGGACTTCGTGTCCTCTCGGTGAACGGGATGGTGATCAAACAGGCGAGGAACTACATCCTGAGGTGTCACGCCTGCTTCAAGTGAGTCCAACGGAGATCAGTGAAGTAGAAGAAACGAAATGCGTCGGATGCCGTAGAAACGACTATCAAGAGTATCGATGGACTTTTTTTTTTACCTGATTGTGTTTTCACTTCCAGGACGACGAGCAACATGAACAAAGCGTTCTGTCCTCACTGCGGAAACCAGACGCTGAAGAAGCTGGCGGTGACGGTCAGCGAGGACGGCAGCGTGCAGATGCACTTCTCCAAAAACCCCAAAGTGTTGAACCCCCGAGGGCTCCGGGTGAGTTTCCATCCGTCGCGGTTCATCCGTCTCAAATCACCCGGTTCCGTTTCCGCGTCTGAACTTCCCGCGTTTTGTGTTTCAGCACTCGCTGCCGCTGCCCGAGGGCGGGAAACACGCCAGCAACCCTCAGCTGGTGGAGGACCAGCGCTTCCCCCAGCAGAGGCTCTCCCGAAAGGCTCGCCAGAAGACGGACGTCTTCAACCCGGACTACGTGGCCGGAGCGTCGCCGTTCTGCGAGAACGACATCTACAGCCGAGCCGCCAACCTGCAGATCCGAGACGGGCAGAGCGGCGGCGGCAGGAGGCGGGCCAACCCCAACGCCGCCCGCAAGAAGTCCGCCAAGAAGAAGTGAAGACGCGCAGCGAGCAACGCATGTTTGACTTTAAATTAAAACTCACGAGCGTGCAGCCGTTTTACGAATCATCCATCAAGAGTTTCAATACATTTAAGTTTCAGCAGATTTCTGTAAAACCGTCTGATCAGATCAGTTAAAGGATGAAACCGTCACCAAGTCAAGAATTAAATAAACCTTCAAGTAAAAATAATTGATGCCGTTAAATCTGTAATTAAAGACTTTACTCGCATATGAAATATTTGTATCATGAGTCTGTAAAGTTTTGACAAGTCCGGAGCGGGTCGTCAGACCGACCGAGACCCAACGGGATCGTTCATTCCAACGAAAACTCGTCCTCTCGTGTCGTCTCTTCGTCGGACTCCGGCTCCCCTCCACACTCGGAGTCTCCGGGACCGGACCGGGTCTGCGCCGGGTCCAGATCGGCTCCTCGTTCTTCGGGCTCCGTCTCAAACGTCAGGCTGCCGAGTTCGGCCGCGATGTCGACCTCCGGCGGCGCCGCCGACGTCTCCGTCCGAGGAAGCATGAAGTCCAGCGGCTGGAGAACCGCGGCGACGTCGATGCGGCCCAAACCGCTGTAGTGGTGAAGCTGCGTCGCCGGAACGCCTGCGGAGAGAAAACCAGCCGAGACATTAAAACAAACAGGAAGTCTTGCTGCGTGTAGAATTCTGACCCTGTTGGATCAAAACAACTTCGAACCAAATTATTGTTTTTTGCGAGTACAGTTCAAAGAAACCATTGAAAAGCTCGGTACTTCCGTGACGTTCACGTCGACCGTAAACCTCGGAGCTCTGTTAGAAATGATCTAGAGAACATCACGCGTGTTCCTGCGAGTCCTCACCGAGGATGAGCGCCAGCTGAGCCGGAGGAAACAGCACCTGCAGGCAGCGGTTGATGAACGGTAGCAGGTCTTCAGCGTACGAAGAGCAGAACTGAACAAACAGCTCCTTCTCTCTGCTGCTGAAGGCCGACTCCTCCGCCCGGTGGAAGACCAGAATCTGACGGGTCACCTGACAGGGAAAAAAAAAAACAAGACCGACAACGGGTGCCAACACGGTCAAGACCTTTCCGGCTCGACCCAACAGGAAGTTAAGACCCGAGGACCTCGACGCACAAACCCAGCGACGTCAGATCTGACGGAGGGACGTTTATCTCGCAAGCACTGATGAGCCAACACATTGTGATAAATTGCTGCTAGTTTAGTTCTTCTGGGTTTCCTCGGGAGGAACCGGGCAGAACCAAGTGGAACCAGCTCAGGTAAGTAAAGCTTTGACAGAAGAAAGAAAAAAGACAGATGACTGTAAGTCCAGGCCTCAGTAGTTTAATACAAAAGGAAGATGTGTCGAGGAAATCTGAGTAGAGCTGCGACGAGACGGTCGGACAAACTATTTATCGGTCGCGCACAAAAACGATGCAGAAATCCGCCGGCTGATCTTTAGCGGACTTTACACGGAACCAGAGGAACTTTTTGTTCTTGGAAAGTTCAAAGACCGCCACCTTGTGTCCGGTTCCTGGTCTCAGACGGTGTCCAGTCATCTGGGCAGAACCAATCTGGTCCTTGTTGGGAGTATCTCAGGTCGTTACACCTGAACATCTCTCCACATCTAACAGCCTGAGAACCGGCCGTTTACTGACTGTTTCATAAATCCACAGCCCGACATGTTGGCACCAGATAATCGGTATTTGCTTCCAGTGTGGAAGGTCACCAAGTTTTGGCTCGTCAGAAGCATCGAGAACGATTAACGGAAAACTGTTTACATAAAATGATTGTGACCCGGGTCGACCAGGAAATAGAACCCTGAGGGTGAACGTTTGGGTTCAGGTCCACGGCTGCTTACCTTCTTGAGGGCGTCTTCGAGACATCCGGTGACGTCCTGCGCCAGTCCGACGGGGCAGCAGAGCCGAAGGTCGTTGAACGCCGTCAGGACGTTGTTGAGGAAGCAGGCCAGTGGCTGGAAGTCCAACAGGGACATGGGAGGCTGCAGGGTGCCGGGCTGCGTGCTGGGAACCACGGGGGGGATGGTTCCTCCCAGAACCGAGGGCAGGGCGATGAGCGTGTACATGTTCATGTCCTCCTGGAACTTTTCCAGCGCCTCCTGCACGGCCCTGCGGAACGTGTCCGCCGCCACCCGCTGGAACATCGGCGCCATCTGGCCGCGGAAGTCCGCGCCCACCCTGCTGAAGGACAGTCCGAAGTACATGCACTGACCCAGCAGGGAGTCCAGGCGGCCGCCGACGCCCCGCTGCAGATCCCTCTCTAAAGTCTCCAGGAACTCCGCCACCTTCTGCACCACCCAGCCGTGGAAGATGGCGCCCTCGTTCACCGCCACCTGCCCGCCGGCGGGCGGCGCCAGCGGGTCCTCGTCGGAGAAGATGGCTCGGTACTGGGTGATGATGTCAAACAGGTGGACTCGGCAGGCCTCGATGGTTTTGGTGATGTGGAAGTAAGGGTCGTCTTCGGGGACGGCGGCGAGGATGGAGCGCAGCCAGGTGCCGCGAGCCTGCAGGAACTTCACCCGCAGCTCCGCCTCGGTGAACACGTCCATCCGCCGCAGGTAACCGATGACGCGCAGGCAGACGGGGAGCTGCGAGTTGCTGCGCAGCTGCTGCAACAGCTGGTTGAGCATCAGCTGAGTCGACTGACGCACTTCACGTACGATACCCTGAAGATACAAGAGGTCGAAGGTCAGTAAAGTATCACTGACCTGGACTGACCCTAACGACCTGGACTGACCCTAACGACCTGGACGACCTGGACTGACCCTAACAACCTGGACGACCTGGACTGACCCTAACGACTTGGACTGACCCTAACGACTTGGACTGGCCCTAACGACCTGGACTGACCCTAACGACCTGGACTGACTCCAAGGACCTGGACTGACTGTAACGACCTGGACTGACTCCAAGGACTTGGACTGACCCTAAAGACCTGGACCGACTCTAACGACCTGGACTGACCCTAACGACCTGGACTGACCCTAACGACCTGGACCGACTCTAACGACCTGGACTGACCCTAACGACCTGGACCGACTCTAACGACCTGGACTGACCCTAACGACCTGGACCGACTCTAACGACCTGGACTGACCCTAACGACCTGGACGACTTGGACTGACCCTAACGACCTGGACTGACCCTAACGACTTGGACTGACCCTAACGACCTGGACTGACCCTAAGGACTTGGACTGACCCTAACGACTTGGACTGACCCTAACGACCTGGACTAACCCTAAGGACCTGGACGACCTGGACTGACCCTAACGACCTGGACTGACCCTAAGGACCTGGACGACCTGGACAGACCCTAACGACTTGGACTGACCCTAATGACCTGGACTGACTCCAAGGACCTGGACTGACTCTAACGACCTGGACTGACTCCAAGGACTTGGACTGACCCTAAAGACCTGGACCGACTAACGACCTGGACTGACCCTAACGACCTGGACTGACCCTAACGACCTGGACCGACTCTAACGACCTGGACTGACCCTAACGACCTGGACGACCTGGACAGACCCTAACGACCTGGACTGACCCTAACGACTTGGACTGACCCTAACGACCTGGACTGACCCTAAGGACCTGGACGACCTGGACTGACCCTAACGACCTGGACGACCTGGACTGACTCTAACGACCTGGACCGACTCTAAGGACTTGGACTGACCCTAAAGACCTGGACCGACTCTAACGACCTGGACGACCTGGACTGACCTGGATGACGGGCAGCGACGAGTGCTTCTTCTCCATCCTCTTGACGTAGGCCGCCAGCTCCAGAGCCTCCTCATAGTATCCGTTGCGGACGCAGGTGTCCATCAGCTGCGGGATCTCCAGAATCTCCAGGATCTCCGTGTGTCGGTTCAACGTGAGGCTGTTCATCCGGCGGCTGGAGCCGATGTCCTCCGCCTCCTTCATGAAGCCCCTGAACACACACAGCTGATTAATCGATCATGAAAACAATAGTCGCAGCTCAGTTTCAACCTTTAGGATTCATTTTCATTGTATTAAATTTGAACATTGAATTTCAACATCTGATCAAAACCACCGGACCTGCACTTCTCCCCGAAGCCGGGCAGCTTGTCCAGCAGCCGGGACACGCTGCTCTCCACCCGGCCGAAGTCCCGGTAGATGTGCTCGGTGCAGTCGGCGGTGCGGATGAAGGTCTGGTAGTTGGAGAAGGCCAGCTCCCGGGTCTGCTGCAGGATCTGAGCCCGCTCCTCCGCCAGCCGCTCCGGCTCGCGGCTCAGCTTCTCCACGCCGAAGGAGCTCAGCTCGGACAGGTAGGCCGCGAAGTCCGGGTTGTCCCTCCAGCTGTCCGCGAAGCTGTCCTTAAAGATCGACGCCAGGATGCTCTCGTCCTCCACGTCCACCGCCGCCATGTTTGGAGCTCCCCAGTCGTTAAACCGGGTTCAGGGTCAGGACGTGAACTGACCCAGAAAAATGTATCCTGCTTCCTCAAAGTAAACAACCGGGCTGACAACAACTTCCCGGTTCCGCCAGCGTTCTTCTTCTTTTACGTTATATGGCGGATGGCATCCAGCGAAAGGTGCATTACTGCCACCTAGTGTGTCGGAGTGTGGACCAGCGGTACCGACCTCTTACAAACAAACACATTCATTCTTCACAGATAAAATAAAGGTTGTTTTTGCCAGCCTTCTTCTTCTTCTGCGGCTTATCGGCTTCATTTTATTATTCTTTTATTGTCTTTTTGTTGTTGTTTATAAAGGTAAAAAAAACAAAAACAAAAAACGCGGTGACGTCAGCGGAAGTGAGTTTTTGTCGGCCAGTTGCTAAGCTGCAACCGAGAAGCAAATCAGACCGTCAACAAGTTGCAACTCCCAGACAGGATTAACGGGGCTGGTTTTTAACGGTTAACCGGCCGGTTCAACACGGTGACCCGAGGGCCGACAGACGGAGTCGGAACCGACCGACACCCGGTTCGTGTTCGTACCGTCGCCGGTT
>NW_027185419.1:1255494-1392994 GCF_022577435.1 Embiotoca jacksoni | reverse complement strand
TGGAACACAAGTACAACATCTGGAACACAAGTACAACACCTGGAACACAAGTACAACACCTGGAACACTAGTACAACATCTGGAACACAAGTACAACACCTGGAACAACAGTATTAGAGTTCATTCGGTATCCGTGTTCCTTCAGTTAAAGGCTCCGCCCCTTGCCTCCTCCACACCTGTCCAGAGGGTGGAGCCTACAGTGGTCTCCTGCGCGAAGCGTCCGGCCCCTTCAGCCATGGGCCCGGCGTCCGCTAACCCCCCCGCCTGCAGCCAGCCCCCCCCTCAGCCTGCTGTCACGGCAGCCAAACTGAAACCACAACCGAAGATCATCCTGAGCAGCAGGAACGAACCCATCGGGCTGAACGTGGCCGACTTCCTTCCTGTGAGCGCAGTTGTGGCAACTGTTTGTTTGTTTTCTTGTTTGTTTGTTTGTCAGAGTGGTCTGTATTGTTTACGAATGTTGGGTGGCGCCGTGTCCGTCCCTCCACTAACCTTGAGGCTTGAATGTGTGTTGCCGTGCAGCCGTCTCCCAACCAGCGACCCGGAGCTCTGAGCGACGAGGAGGCGCTGTCCCAGATCAAGAAGGGCCACGACACCATGTGCGTGATGCTGAGCAGCCGACACAAGAACCTGCAGACAGTCCGAGCCGTGTGGGCCAGAGAGGACATCAAGGTGAGACCCGTCCTCCTGTTGAATAAATGTTGTGGTGACAGGACTCAAGTCCAGGTTCCTTCTAAAAGGTCTGACAAGTGATTTAAAGATCTGTTGCTACCACAGACTGTTTATAAAAGAGTTCGTAGCTTCAGGTCTGTAAAATGGTTCCGATCCAGAAGTGTCTTCAGCTGCAATACCAGCGAGTGCCACTAGAGGTCGGCTCCAAAAAGCCTCCGGCTCCATAGACTCCCATTCAACTTCTCTCATCAAATCCAAAGTGAATAAAATGTGTCCATCAGTTATCTCGGTGTTGTTAGCTAAAGTCACTCCTTCTTCTTAGTTTTCTGGAGGTCCATCTGAAAATAATCCCTCATTCATTAGAAAAGAAGATTCAAGAAGACCTGTTTTTGGGGGCGTGTCTGTTTGATTGACAGGTCTGTGGTACAGTCAGGTTACAGCTATCGGTGGGCGGGACGTAGTATCGTCAGGTTTCCAATCAGATCGGTCAGATCCACCTCTGGCTCCTCCCCCAGCTCGTCCAAATATGGTCACTTCCTGCTCCGAACCGCTCCGAACTAGCAAAGATGGTGACGGACAGAATCTGAACTGGAGGATTCATAACGTTCACAAACCAACGATGACATCACTGATGGTTGATGACATCACTGATGGTTGATGACATCACTGATGGATGATGGTCGGTTCTGTGTTTGTCTGCAGAGTGCTCTGGACTCAGCTGTCTCCATGAACGATCTGTCCATCGTGGTGGACATCTTGAACATCATCAATCTGCAACCGTGAGACGCACACACACACACACACACACACACACACACATGCACAGAAAGTCAGAGAATGACGTTCCAGTTTTGTATAACCAGGTTCTGCTGTGGTTTCAGCTCTTTGTGGAAACTGGACCTGTGTACCACCGTTCTTCCTCAGATCGACAAACTGCTGCAGAGTAAATACGAGAGGTGAGTGATGACATCATGAGCTGGTTATAAAACACAAAAAAGTTCAGTTTACTGTTTACATGATGAAGTCCAGCTGACAATCACTGGGAGTCATCCTCTTCCTCCTCCTCTTCCTCCTCTTCTTCATTATAAATACTTCATGTTCTGCAGGAGAACGTAGAATTGGAGGACAGGTAGATTTCTCTGGCTGATTTTCAGCCAATCAGCTCTCTGCTGTGTTCGTTTCCATAGCTACATGCAGACCGGCTGCACGTCTCTGAAGCTCATCATGAAACACTTCTGGATGCTGATTTCAGACACGCTGAAGGCGGCGCCGTCCGTCGGAGTCGACATCACACGGGAGGAGAGGTGAGTCACAGCATCTGTCCGACAGCCAATCACAGGGCCCGATTCAGGTCACATGGATGGTGGTGATGATGATGATGTGTGTGTCGTTGCAGACACCAGAAGTGCCAGGCGTGCTGTAAGCACCTGAAGAACCTGAGTCCCGTCGTGAAGAACAAGGCGCTGCAGGTCGGTCGCCATGGCAGCGCCTTCAGGGAGCTGCAGCTGCTCATGGCGCCGCTCGACGACTCGCTCTGAGGAACGTCGACACAGCGGCGACGATCAGCTGACACGTGTCCTCCAGAGACCACAGAAGAAGAAGTGAGCTGATAAATGTTCCTGAAAAGACATTCATCTTCCTCCCGCCCGCCCTCGGAGTGAAAATCTCTCCTCTTTGTCAAAATCGGACGAGAAGGGGAGAGAGGTCGACCTCCGCCTGTCGGACGCTGTGCCACCGGACGGAGATCCGCCTCCACGCCATCGCAGGTTTTTAGTGTTCACAGAGTTTTTCCAGAAGGAGGCGGGACGGGAACCGTTTAAAGGAGGATATGAGCGGATAAAGACGTTGGAGACGTTGAACTGTGCCTTTAAAAAGTCGTTCCTCCTCCCGTTGATACGATGAAGTCAGCTTTAAAAACCACTGGACACTTTCTACTCTTCGCTCACATCTGCTGTTGGAAACGTTTCTCTTGTGTTTATTAAATAAAGACGAACACGTTGGCGTGAAAGACGTTTTTTTAATTTGTTTATGTTGTTTTGAGTTGAAACATCATTTATTTAACAAAGATGGAACGTTTACACACAATCACACGTATAATTCGTACATTTCGTTGCCGGGTGATGTGACGCAACTTTTTCCAGCAATATGTTTTTGGTTGATTATACAACATAGTAGCTCCGCCTCCAGAGATCTGATTGGTCAACAGAACATTTGGAACAAATCTTCATGACATCATCACTTGAAATATAACTCCACCTCTTCAATGAGAATGTAGAATTACAATAGAATTTAATATAATATGTAATATAATGTAGTTTCTACTTGTTATAGATCTATTAAATGACCCATGTGGTGAAGTCGGGTCTCTTTTGGTCCTTTTTGGTCGCTCTGAGCACCCGTACCGTAACACCACGGATAGTCACGCACTTACAATCCTAGAGGAGGCTAGCTGGACCGGTTTGGTTTGAACACATGACACGGAGCTAAAATGTTAAAAACACATGAGAACATGGATATCTTTGTTCATCAGATATCTTTGTTCATCAGATATCTGTGTTCATCAGATATCTTTTCCCATCAGATATCTTTTCCCATCATATATCTTTGTTCATCAGATATCTTTGTTTATCAGATATCTTTGTTCACCAGATATCTTTTCCCATCAGATATCTTTTCCCATCATATATCTTTGTTCATCAGATATCTTTGTTTATCAGATATCTTTGTTCATCAGATATCTTTGTTCACCAGATATCTTTGCTCATCAGCTATCTTTGTTCATCAGATATCTTTGTTTATCAGATATCTTTGTTCACCAGATATCTTTATTCATCAGATATCTTTTCCCATCATATATCTTTGTTCATCAGATATCTTTGTTTATCTGATATCTTTGTTCACCAGATATCTTTGTTCATCAGATATCTTTGTTCATCAGATATCTTTTCCCATCATATACCTTTGTTCATCAGATATCTTTGTTCACCAGATATCTTTATTCATCAGATATCTTTTCCCATCATATATCTTTGTTCATCAGATATCTTTGTTTATCAGATATCTTTGTTCATCAGATATCTTTGTTCATCAGATATCTTTGTTCCAACCAGACTGAGCTAGCTGAGCAGTTTAGTGTTTCTATGTTCTGTATTTATTAAGTCAGAGACTAGAAATCCTCTCTGTTGCTAGGTGGTTGCTAAGGGTAGTAAACATTACATAGGTAACATAAGAGTCTACTGATGCCATTGATTGTTTTCCAGTTGTTAGTATCATCAAGTTTCCAATCAGATCAGTCAGATCCACCGCTGGCTCCTCCCCCAGCTTGTCCAAATATGGTCACTTCCTGCCCCAAACCGCTCCGAACTATCAAAGATGGTGACGGACAGAATCTGAACTGGAGGCTTCATAACGTTCACAAACCAACGATGACGTCACTGATGGTAGATGACATTGTTGTTGTGGTTTTTGTCCGCCAGTAAAACGAAGATTTGTTTTTAGTTGCGTGCTGAAAAGCCAAAAGATCCCGGATGTCACGTTCTCAATCTGTTGCGTCATATAAGACGCGTCTACGGAACTGACAGGTCCAAAAGTTTAAAGAAATGATGTGAAGCATGACTCTTCAATCCAAATTCTGAAGCTGAGAATCGGACGGAAACTTGGAGCTGCGGTTGGTTCGTGACGGCGACTGTCCAAAAGGTAAATATCAAGCTAACGTTAGCGTCATCTTCATTCATTCTTTACGGGGCTCGTCGCTAGCAGTGTCAGCGCGTTCGTTGATTTGCGGAGAGAGATTCCAGGAGAATTGTTATTTCTCAGTTCAGCAATTTATTTAAACATCAGAGAATCAAAATCAGCATGTACATGGATCTTTTCTGTTCAGAAAACCACAGACTGCGAGCAGTTCACTGCAGCCAACTTTCCAAAAAAGAGTCTCTGTTTTAGAGTTTTGAATGAGAATGTGCTTCTATCTGATTGGTCATAAAAAGGTGGGGAGGCGTGGTTTAGACTTCGCTCTCCCTTCATTGGTGCGTAGGCTGGTCTCACTTCCGCTTCACTTCCACCAGTCACAGGAAACAGCGTCCTAAAGGGGAGGACACCCTACACTGTCTCATGTGCTGCTCCTGTCTCCTGCAAGGTTCCTCTTATCTGTTCAGGAGTCACAACTTTATCAGAGAGCACCGAATGTTCATGTCATGGTGTTCTCCTTGAGCTGCACCTGGTGGACAGACAATAATAAGTCCACAGACAATAATAAGTCTCGTGAGAAACAGGAGGACAATGCCTTAAATTGTGCAAGCAATAAACTCTGTGTGCATCAGTAGTTTCTTTGTGATAAGTAAAACCTTGGCTCATTGGTTGGTGTACAAACAGAAAAGTAGAAAAGTAAAAATTAACAGACCTAACAGCAGCTAACCTAGCATGCCAGCGGAAGTTAACGTGTTGTTTACGTCATTAAAGGGTTTTCATCGTGCTCGTAGAAAGCTACAACAGAAGGGTCGTTTTCTGCAAGTGGGAATAATTAAGTGTGTGAGCTGTAAACTAAGCAGCTAAGTTAGCAGGCTAGGCTACATCACCCCATAGACAAGGACCGGAAGTAGGCCTGCAGTAACAGTGGCGCTCTTCCTCTGTGGTTGAACATAAAAGCCCGAGTCGACTGTTTGGGGGCAGCTCCACTACACTCAATATGTACTAATAAAGATGTGATGTTACAGGTGACTGGTGGGATTAAAGGTGTCGGAGGGAAGGAGGAAAGTCTGCAGACATTTTGTCTCGGCTCAGCCACTACAGAGGAAAAATGGACTCTTCAAAGACGGTGAGAAAATATATTTATATCTCATTTAATCTGTTACACAGGACAGTTGTCCACTTCACCTCCGTCTATCTTCAATGATCTCAGTCCAGAGAAGGCGGCGGTGTTTGTGGATCATGTTTCTATCTGGTTTCTTCTTTGGAGAGTTTTAACATCATTTGTGGACGCAGCGATGAACTGTGTTCACAGATGATGGTTTTCACAAGTGTTCCTGAGCCCATGCAGTGATTTCCACTCCAGAATAGTGTGTTTTTAATGCAGTGCTGCCTGAGGGCCCGAAGATCACCACCATCCAATATTGGTTTCCAGCCTTGTCCCTCGTGTTCAGAGATTTCTCCAGATTCTCTGAATCTTTTAAAGAAATTATTCAATTCAATTCATTTTTATTAATATAGCGCCAAATCACAACAGAGGTTATTTCGTGGCACTGAACACATTAAAGTCCTTACAGCAAAACTTTACAATATAGAAACACAACAATACAACAATTCCCACATAAGCCAGGAGGGAAAAACTCCTCTTTAAGAGAGAAAATGCTCCAACAGAGGGAAGAAAAAAACCTCCCTTCAACAGGAAGAAACCTCTGACTGAACCAGGCTCAGAGGTGGGCGGAGCATCTGTTAACAGAACCAGGCTCAGAGGTGGGCGGAGCATCTGTTAACAGAACCAGGATCAGAGGTGGGCGGAGCATCTGTTAACAGATCCAGGATCAGAGGTGGGCGGAGCATCTGTTAACAGAACCAGGATCAGAGGTGGGCGGAGCATCTGTTAACAGAACCAGGATCAGAGGTGGGCGGAGCATCTGTTAACAGAACCAGGATCAGAGGTGGGCGGAGCATCTGTTAACTGAACCAGGATCAGAGGTGGGCGGAGCATCTGTTAACAGAACCAGGATCAGAGGTGGGCGGAGCATCTGTTAACAGAACCAGGATCAGAGGCGGGCGGAGCATCTGTTAATAGAACCAGGATCAGAGGTGGGCGGAGCATCTGTTAACAGAACCAGGATCAGAGGTGGGCGGAGCATCTGCCTCCACGGGTTGGGGTGAGAGGAGAGCAGAGAGAGAAAAGGACAGCATAGAGATAGAAGAGAAGAACTGTTGGTGGAGACGACAAGCACAGAGCAGAGACATGCAGCTCCATGACGGGACATCTGGAAAAGAAAGAACAGAAACTACACGAGTGAAGGAACTGAATGGAGACAACAGATAATAAGAAGAAACTATGGGAGAGAAGAAGATGGTGAGGTATGAGTCAGTTAAAGAGTAGGAGGAAAGAAAAGAAGCTCAGCATGTAACGAGGTCCCCCAGCAGCCTCGGCCTATAACAGCATAACTAAGGGTTGGTTCAGGTCTACCTGAGCCAGCCCTAACTATAGGCTTCATCAAGAAGGAACGTTTTGAGTCTAATATTAAAGCGAGAGAGGGTTTCTGCCCCTCCAACACAAACTGGGAGCTGGTTCCACAGGGGAGGAGCCTGAAAACTGAAGCTCCGCCTCCCATTCTACTTCTGGAAACTCTAGGAACCACAAGTAGACCAGCGTACTGAGAGAGAAGTGCTCTGCTAGGATTATATGGTTATATAAGATCTCTAAGATATGATGGAGCCTGGTCATGTAGAGCTTTGTAAGTCATCAAGAGAATTTTAAATTCTATTCTTGATTTCACAGGAAGCCAGTGAAGAGAAGATAAAACTGGAGAAATATGATCTCTCTTGTTAAATCCCATCAGTACTCTTGCTGCAGCATTTTGGATCAGCTGCAGGTTTTTAATGAGTAATTTGGACATCCTAACAACAAGGAATTACAATAAACTAGTCTAGAAGTAACAAACACATGAATGAGTTTTTCTGCGTCACACTGACGAAGGATTTTCCTGATTTTATAAATATTACGTAGATGGAAGAAGACAGTTCTGGAGATTTGCTTTATATGGTGTCTAAAGGACAAATCCTCATCAAAGATGACTCCAAGGTTCCTCACAGTTTTGCTGGAGGCCAAGACAACGTCATCTAGAGTAACTAAGTGATTACAGAAAGAGTTTCTGAGGTGTTTAGGACCAAGTACAAGAACTTCTGTTTTGTCTGAATTTCGAAGCAGGAAGTTTTTGGTCATCCAGACCTTTATGTCTTTTAGACAGGCTTCACGTTTTACTAACTGATTAGTTTCATCTGGTTTTATAGAAAGATATAGCTGAGTGTCATCTGCATAACAATGGAAGTTGATGCAGTGCTTCCTGATGACATCTCCTAATGGAAGTATGTACAAAGTAAAAAGTATTGGGCCTAACACTGAGCCTTGTGGAACTCCATAACTAACTGTTGTTTGTCTGGGAGACTCATTGTTGACATGGACAAACTGGAATCTATCTGATAAGTAGGATTTGAACCAGTCTAATGCAGTTCCTTTAATCCTCGTAACGTCTTCTAATCTCTGTAATAAGATCGTACGATCAATCGTATCAAAAGCAGCACAGAGGTCCAGAAGAAGTTCTGAGGCTAATAAAAGGTCGTGAGTAACTTTCACCAGAGCTTTTTCTGTGCTATGATGAATTCTAAAGACTGAAAATCTTCAAACAGATCATTCCTTTGTAAATGATCAAAAAGTTGATTTTCAACAACTTTTTCAAGGATTTTCGTCAGGTTGTAAATTGGTCTGTAGTTTCCTAAAACAGCTGATCAAGAGTCGGCTTTTTAAGTAAAGGTTTAATTACAGCCGCTTTAAAAGCCTGCGGTACATAGCCAGTTACGACAGATAGGTTGATCTGATCTAATATAGAAGTATTAATTAAAGGGAAGACTTCCTTAAAAAGTTTAGTTGGGATGAGATCTAACAGACAGCTAGAGGATCCAGATGAAGAAATAATTCTAGTTAACTCCGAGAGCTCAACAGGAGAGAAATGTTCCAAGTTTACATCTGGTCCTACAGTTGCTTTCAGGGCTGCTGTTGCTTAGCAACACATCAGTGATGGTGTCAGGAAGGGTCGGCCCGATTCTCTCCCTGATAGTAAGAATTTTATTAGTAAAGAAGTTGATGAAGTCATTACTGCTGAGAGCTGAAGGAATAGAGGGCTCAACAGAACTGGGACTCTTTGTCAGCCTGCTACAGTGATGAAAAGATACCTGGGGTTGTTCTTGTTGTCCTCTATTAATGATGAATAATATAAAGTCCTGGCCTTACGAAGAGCTTTCTTATATAATATTAGACTATCCTTCCAGACAGGTGAAATTATTCTAAATTAGTGGAACTCCATTTCCTTTCCATCTTTCTAGTCGCTGCCTAGCAGAGCGTAGTTCTGAGTTGTACCATGGAGACAACTTCCTCTGGTTCATGACTCTCTTCTTCAGAGGGGCGACATCATCTAGAGTTGTAGCAGAGATACTGCAGTGTTTTCTACCAGATGATCCACTAGTGTGGGACTAAGATCAACGTAGATGTCTTCCACTGCTTTAACACACGGCATCGAAGAGGATAAACATGTAACTGCTTCCTTAAACTTGGCCACGACATCATCTGACAGACATCTACTGTAGTGGGATTTATTCCCACATGCTGTGTCGTCCATTATTGTAACTTCAGATGTTAAGAAGAAGTGGTTCGACAAAACAGGGTTTGGAGGAAATACTATTACATTTTCAGTTTCCATCCCATACGACAGAACCAGATGGAGGGTGTGGTTACCACGGTGACGGGGTTTATTTACATTCTGAGAAAAGCCTATAGAATCTAATAATGAGCTGAAAGTAGAACTGAGGCTGTCGTTGTCCACGTCAACGTGAACGTTAAAGTCTCCCACTATCATCATCTTTGTAGTTTTACGTTGAGGAAAATTATTCTTAGATTGTTGAACTATTTTCCCACAAAGTCTTTCACAGAGTGGTGAACCTCTCCCCATCTTCACTGTTGAGATTCTGCCTCTGAAATACTTTTTTTATATCCAATCATGTTACTGATCTGTTGCCACGGTAACATAATTAGTTGTCAGATGTTTCGTTTCGCTTTTCACAACTTCTCCAGTCTTTTGTTGACCCTGTCCCAAATATTTTGAGATGAGATCTGCCATCAAATCAAAAATGAGCAGCTTTTTTTTTCATAAAACAATAAGATTTATCATTTTCAAAGTATCATGTTTTCTTTGGTTTATTTTAAATTAAATGTAGGTTTATGGAATTTGCAAATCGTTGCTTTCTGATTTTATTCACATTTTACACAGCGTCCCAACGTTTTAGAGATGGGGTTGTACTTTGTGACGGCGATGAGTAATCAACTTTACAGGGCTGTTTGATGTCGGGAAAAAGATTTAGTGACAAGTGATTGATGTTGAAATTAGGAATGCTTCTAAAGCTTGTTGGTAACTTTGGTTCTTCCAGAAACTTATACCAATATAGGACGGGTCTTTGCTCCCCAGCCTCGCGTGAGAGACTTCAAGATTGTTCCAGGACTGCATTTCACTCACTGCCTCTGTTCGTATCTTTGTTTGTGTTTTCAGGAAAGCAAAAGTAGAGATGGAGTTACACCTCAGCGCCTTCAGGAGGACGACAAACCTCCCCCAACGACTGCAAACAGAGAGAAACCGTACAGCTGTGATCAGTGTGGAAAGAGCTTTAACCAAAAGGGTCATTTAAAAAGACATCAACTCATCCACAGTGGAGTTAAACCATACAGCTGTGATCAGTGTGGGAAGTCTTTTAACAACACGAATACCTTAAAAATTCATCAAATCGTCCACAGTGGAGTTAAACCATACAGCTGTGCTCAGTGTGGGAAGTCTTTCAACAACACGAGTACTTTAAAAATTCATCAACTCATCCACAGTGGAGTTAAAGCATACAGCTGCGATCAGTGTGGGAAGTCTTTTAACCGAATTGACCATTTAAGAAGTCATCAATTCATCCACACTGGAGTTAAACCATACAGCTGTGGTCAGTGTGGGAAGAGTTTTAGACACCTGAAGACCTTAAAAAGTCATCAACTCATCCACAGTGGAGTTAAAGCATACAGCTGCGATCAGTGTGGGAAGTCTTTTAACCGAATTGACCATTTAAGAAGTCATCAATTCATCCACACTGGAGTTAAACCATACAGCTGTGGTCAGTGTGGGAAGAGTTTTAGACACCTGAAGACCTTAAAAAGTCATCAACTCATCCACAGTGGAGTTAAACCGTACAGCTGTGATCAGTGTGGGAAGTCTTTTCGCCAAGTGAGTACCTTAAAAAGTCATCAACTCATCCACAGTGGAGTTAAACCATACAGCTGTGATCAGTGTGGGAAGTCTTTTAACAACACGAATACCTTAAAAGTTCATCAACTCATCCACAGTGGAGTTAAACCATACAGCTGTGATCAGTGTGCGTCATCATTCAGGACTTCAAGTAGCCTCAGAATACATATACAGATCCACACGGGAGAGAAACCGTTCAAATGCCGACACTGTGAGAAAAGTTTCTCGACCTCTCGTAATCGCACACGACATGAAGGTGTTCACACCAGAGAGGATTCAGACACCTGTGACCTACGAGATCACACAGAGGAGAAATCCTCCTCATCCTCAGATAGCAGGAAGACGCACAATGTCACCCAAAGAGAGCGAAGATCCTCTTCTGGTGTCGAGGTCACACTTAAAAAAACTTGAGATCAGGCTTCACAGAATTCAGACTTAAACTCTTGTGAAGTGTCTCAGCTAATGTCACACTTGTGTGGTCTTTAACATTATGTTTCCGCGGTCTGATGAGTTGCCTGTATTTTAAGTAGTGTGATTGTCCATGAAATCACATTTTATGATCTGTTGTGCTTCATATGTCGCTGCAAACGTTGGGAAACACGGTTCAATTTCAAAGAAGTGGAGCTTCAGATGGCAGTTATGATGGTAAAGTACTATTTTTACTGTTTTGATCAGGCACCAGCAAGAAGTTTAGATATTGTTGTCATTTGGGTTTTTGTTTTTTTTCCTGGTTTGAGAACTGTTGTTAGAACATGTAAATATAAGGAATGAAAAAATGCACAATAGTAGTACAAGTTCCATGTAAATAGTGAGAATTCAAACCCCAAAAACGAGCCTGGATTGTTGTTGTTGTTGTTGTTTGTTGATCAGGTGAAACACGTCACAGTCCAGGAAGTTCTGTTGAATAACATTCATCAGCTTGAAGGCCTGTCATAAGCACACAAAAAACTACAGTGTTTTTGTTTGGAAGATTTTTCTGGACTCTGAAACCAGGAAACAATCCTGGCAAGGTTTCAGGGTAAAAATTAAAGCTCAGGTTACCATGGGAACACAGCAAGACTTCCTATTGGATTAAAAGGTACTATTCGTTATACAAACCAAAAATTAACACCAAAGTTACTGAAATTTATTAGGTATGAAATGTTTGCCAGCATGACTCAAAATACCCATCACTACTTTTGGGACCTCTGTTGACCTCTATTAACCTTTATTAGTGATTTGGTCATTTTTTAAAACTATTTTCTTTCATTCATGTTTTTATTGTCACTGTTTGATCTTTTCTTATAATTACTTAGCTGTTCTTGTGTTAAAGGTTTGAGTGACATCCTGTTATAAAACTCCTGCTGTATTCTCTGTTGTCTTAACTATTCTGCATTTAATATTGATATCAATTTCTATACAGTGTTCAGTTTCTTGTTATTTTCATGGTGGAAGGAGAGTACAATTTTGCATATAAACTCCAGATTATAAATTTACACTTTGATAGCAAAGTTACCTCCTCAGGATAAAACGAGGAGTGCTGTTAAAAGTAATTGAGTACCTCAAAATGCGCCCCAATTTTCCACCAGATAAAACTGATACGTTTCTTCTGACATGCTTTTTTTTTTTTTTTACATATTTACTTTCCCTTATTCTCATTTTCAATTGTTTTTGCGAGAATGTACCGCAGACTGTATATAAAAGTGTTCGTAGCTTCCGGGTCTGAAAAATGAGGCCAATGCAGATGCGCCTAAAACTGCAATACCACCGATTGCCACTAGAGGTTAGCGTAAGGGCAAAATGTATCATTAACTTGTATGTGTGTAATATCCTACATGCTGTTATGATTCTCTGTAACTTTTCACTCAGTCAGGCCTGAAGTACATTTCACTTGTGTGTGAGGAACTTTTCTTTCAGTGTCTAGTGAAGAGGGAAACGACGGAGGACCTCCCTGCGCTGTGTTTTGGCTTTTATCTGTATGTTTTGGTCCGACTCATCAAGCTCCGCCCCTTTCAGCTGAAATAGATTGACTCTGTAACTCTTATATTATCTGGCTTTATTAAATTGACAAGAAACAGTTGGTTGCATCGTTGTTTATTTGTTCATTCCTCATAACGAAATGTATCGTTGCTGCGACAGTCGGCTCCAAAAAGCCTCCGGCTCCATAGACTCCCATTCAACTTCTCTCATCAAAGCCAAAGTGAATAAAATGTGTCCATCAGTTATCTCGGTGTTGTTAGCTAAAGTCACTCCTTCTTATTAGTTTTCTGGAGGTCCATCTGAAAATAATCCGACGATACTACGTCCCGCCCACCGATAGCTGTAACCCGACCATCCTATCGGCACTGAACACTCAGCCAACCGCTGCTTTGGAATAACTTAAATGTGTGAAGCACCCCTGCTCTAACGCTCCAGCAATACTAGGGTTGCTTACTTTAAATATATACTGTTTGAATGTGCAACAGGAAAGTTCTTCTCACTCTATGGGAATTTGTTTTTGCACTTCAATATACTTCTGTTTTTAAAGTATTTTCCTTATAAAGTGGAGCTTTATTTGTCCAAAATGTAAATTTTCTAAGGTTTTGCTTGTAATTCAATATGAACCAATCACATTGTGTGTTTCTGGTGTTGTGACATCCATTTAGGTGCCAGATGATGTGACGCAACTTTTTCCAGCAATACATTTTTGGTTGGATCATGAACAAGATTATACAACATAGTAGCTCCGCCTCCAGAGATCTGATTGGTCAACGGAACACTTCGAACAAATCATCATGACATAATTATAGAAATATAACTCCACCTCCTCAATGGGAATATAGAATTACAATAGAATTTAATATAACATGTAATATAATGTAGTTTCTACTTGTTATAGATCTATTAAATGACCCATGTGGTGAAGTCGGGTCTCTTTTGGTCCTTTTTGGTCGCTCTGAGCACCCGTACCGTAACACCACGGATAGTCACGCACTTATAATCCTAGAGGAGGCTAGCTGGACCGGTTTGGTTTGAACACATGACACGGAGCTAAAATGTTAAAAACACATGAGAACATGGATATCTTTGTTCATCAGATATCTTTGTTCAACAGATATCTTTGTTCATCAGATATCTTTGTTCATCACACATTTTTTTTCATCAGATATCTTTGTTCATCAGACATCTTTGTTCATCAGCTATCTTTGTTCACCAGCTATCTTTGCTCATCAGATATCTTTGCTCATCAGACATCTTTGTTCATCAGACATCTTTGTTCATCAGATATCTTTGTTCATCGGATATCTTTGTTCATCAGACATCTTTGTTCATCAGATATCTTTGTTCACCAGCTATCTTTGCTCATCAGATATCTTTGCTCATCAGACATCTTTGCCCATCATATATTTTTGTTTATCAGATATCTTTGTTCATCAGATATCTTTGTTTGTCAGATATCTTTGTTCACCAGATATCTTTGTTCATCAGATATCTTTGTTCATCAGGTATCTTTGTTCATCAGATATCTTTGTTCATCAGACATCTTTGTTCATCAGATATCTTTGTTCACCAGCTATCTTTGCTCATCAGATATCTTTGTTTATCACATCTTTGTTCATCAGATATCTTTGTTCACCAGCTATCTTTGTTCATTAGACATCTTTGTTCATCAGATATCTTTGTTCACCAGCTATCTTTGCTCATCAGATATCTTTGTTTATCACATCTTTGTTCATCAGATATCTTTGTTCATCAGATATCTTTGTTCCAACCAGACTGAGCTAGCTGAGCAGTTTAGTGTTTCTATGTTCTGTATTTATTAAGTCAGAGACTAGAAATCCTCTCTGTTGCTAGGTGGTTGCTAAGGGTAGTAAACATTACATAGGTAACATAAGAGTCTACTGATGCCATTGATTGTTTTCCAGTTGTTAGTATCATCAAGTTTCCAATCAGATCAGTCAGATCCACCGCTGGCTCCTCCCCCAGCTTGTCCAAATATGGTCACTTCCTGCCCCAAACCGCTCCGAAGTAGCAAAGATGGTGACGGACAGAATCTGAACTGGAGGCTTCATAACGTTCACAAACCAACGATGACGTCACTGATGGTAGATGACATTGTTGTTGTGGTTTTTGTCCGCCAGTAAAACGAAGATTTGTTTTTAGTTGCGTGCTGAAAAGCCAAAAGATCCCGGATGTCACGTTCTCAATCTGTTGCGTCATATAAGACGCGTCTACGGAACTGACAGGTCCAAAAGTTTAAAGAAATGATGTGAAGCATGACTCTTCAATCCAAATTCTGAAGCTGAGAATGTGGGATACAGCTCTGCTTAGTGCATGTGAGGGATCATATGCTGTACGCTCAAAATATATACTGACTGTAATCATTGTAGAACACATTGCTTATGCAGGAACTTATCACGTGTACGAAATACGGAAGTCAAGTACACAGCGTAACTTACCTTTGGGTGTACCTGTTGCAAAACAGGGAAGAGAGAGTTCAAGAGTCCAACTGTAGGATGCAACTAGTGCATCATATTAGGAAATGAAATGTGTTGGAGGGAACTGAATGTGTTGACTGTTTGTCTTATTATAGAAAACAGGAACCTGTGTGGGCGGGTCACGTGGGGTGCAACTCCCTATCAGACAAAAGGAGGTGTGGCTTAAACGGAGGACAGTGGAAAAGTACTGAGACAAACAAATGCAAATGTTCCCGCCACATTATAGGTCACGCCTCTTCCGATAGTATAAATGTGTGTGCTGGAAAGCAGGAAGTTCGACTCCAACAAAGAGACGTCATGTTGATGTTGGGCTCTCCAAGATATCTTGTAATCTATGCTTAATAAAAATAAGCTAAGACCTAAAACTGCCTGAAGACTGCTTCTCTCAACGGACTCGGGGAAACCAATTGGTGGTTTCAACAAGAATCGGACGGAAACTTGGAGCTGCGGTTGGTTCGTGACGGCGACTGTCCAAAAGGTAAATATCAAGCTAACGTTAGCGTCATCTTCATTCATTCTTTACGGGGCTCGTCGCTAGCAGCTAACTTAGCATGCTAGCGGAAGTTAACGTGTTGTTTACGTCATTAAAGGGTTTTCATCGTGCTCGTAGAAAGCTACAACAGAAGGGTCGTTTTCTGCAAGTGGGAATAATTAAGTGTGTGAGCTGTAAACTAAGCAGCTAAGTTAGCAGGCTAGGCTACATCACCCCATAGACAAGGACCGGAAGTAGGCCTGCAGTAACAGTGGCGCTCTTCCTCTGTGGTTGAACATAAAAGCCCGAGTCGACTGTTTGGGGGCAGCTCCACTACACTCAATATGTACTAATAAAGATGTGATGTTACAGGTGACTGGTGGGATTAAAGGTGTCGGAGGGAAGGAGGAAAGTCTGCAGACATTTTGTCTCGGCTCAGCCACTACAGAGGAAAAATGGACTCTTCAAAGACGGTGAGAAAATATATTTATATCTCATTTAATCTGTTACACAGGACAGTTGTCCACTTCACCTCCGTCTATCTTCAATGATCTCGGTCCAGAGAAGGCGGCGGTGTTTGTGGATCATGTTTCTATCTGGTTTCTTCTTTGGAGAGTTTTAACATCATTTGTGGACGCAGCGATGAACTGTGTTCACAGATGATGGTTTTCACAAGTGTTCCTGAGCCCATGCAGTGATTTCCACTCCAGAATAGTGTGTTTTTAATGCAGTGCTGCCTGAAGGCCCGAAGATCACCACCATCCAATATTGGTTTCCAGCCTTGTCCCTTGTGTTCAGAGATTTCTCCAGATTCTCTGAATCTTTTAAAGAAATTATTCAATTCATTTTTATTAATATAGCGCCAAATCACAACAGAGGTTATTTCGTGGCACTGAACACATTAAAGTCCTTACAGCAAAACTTTACAATATAGAAACACAACAATACAACAATTCCCACATAAGCCAGGAGGGAAAAACTCCTCTTTAAGAGAGAAAATGCTCCAACAGAGGGAAGAAAAAAACCTCCCTTCAACAGGAAGAAACCTCTGACTGAACCAGGCTCAGAGGTGGGCGGAGCATCTGTTAACAGAACCAGGCTCAGAGGTGGGCGGAGCATCTGTTAACAGAACCAGGATCAGAGGTGGGCGGAGCATCTGTTAACTGAACCAGGCTCAGAGGTGGGCGGAGCATCTGTTAACAGAACCAGGATCAGAGGTGGGCGGAGCATCTGTTAACAGAACCAGGATCAGAGGTGGAGAACATCTGTTAACAGAACCAGGATCAGAGGTGGGCGGAGCATCTGTTAACTGAACCAGGATCAGAGGTGGGTGGAGCATCTGTTAACAGAACCAGGATCAGAGGTGGGCGGAGCTTCTGTTAACAGAACCAGGATCAGAGGTGGGCGGAGCATCTGTTAACAGAACCAGGATCAGAGGTGGGCGGAGCTTCTGTTAACAGAACCGGGATCAGAGGTGGGCGGAGCATCTGCCTCGACTGGTTGTGGTGAGAGGAGAGCAGAGAGAGAAAAGGACAGCATAGAGATATAAGAGAAGAACTGTTGGTGGAGACAACAAGCACAGAGCAGAGACATGCAGCTCCATGACGGGACATCTGGAAAAGAAAGAACAGAAACTACACGAGTGAAGGAACTGAATGGAGACAACAGATAACAAGAAGAAACTATGGGAGAGAAAAAGATGGTGAGGTATGAGTCAGTTAAAGAGTAGGAGGAAAGAAAAGAAGCTCAGCATGTAACGAGGTCCCCCAGCAGCCTCGGCCTATAACAACATAACTAAGGGTTGGTTCAGGTCTACCTGAGCCAGCCCTAACTATAGGCTTTATCAAGAAGGAACGTTTTGAGTCTAATCTTAAAGCTAGAGAGGGTTTCTGTCCCTCCAACACAAACTGGGAGCTGGTTCCACAGGGGAGGAGCCTGAACACTGAAGCTCCGCCTCCCATTCTACTTCTGGAAACTCTAGGAACCACAAGTAGACCAGCGTACTGAGAGAGAAGTGCTCTGCTGGGATTATATGGTTCTATAAGATCTCTAAGATATGATGGAGCCTGGTCATGTAGAGCTTTGTAAGTCATCAAGAGAATTTTAAATTCTATTCTTGATTTCACAGGAAGCCAGTGAAGAGAAGCTAAAACTGGAGAAATATGATCTCTCTTGTTAAATCCCATCAGTACTCTTGCTGCAGCATTTTGGATCAGCTGCAGGTTTTTAATGAGTAATTTGGACATCCTAACAACAAGGAATTACAATAATCTAGTCTAGAAGTAACAAATGCATGAATGAGTTTTTCTGCGTCATGCTGAGGAAGGATTTTCCTGATTTTATTAATATTACGTAGATGAAAGAAGGCAGTTCTGGAGATTTGCTTTATATGGTGTCTAAAGGACAAATCCTCATCAAAGATGACTCCAAGGTTCCTCACAGTTTTGCTGGAGGCCAAGACAACGTCATCTAGAGTAACTAAGTGATTACAGAAAGAGTTTCTGAGGTGTTTAGGACCAAGTACAAGAACTTGCGTTTTGTCTGAATTTCGAAGCAGGAAGTTTTTGGTCATCCAGACCTTTATGTCTTTTAGACAGGCTTCACGTTTTACTAACTGATTAGTTTCATCTGGTTTTATAGAAAGATATAGCTGAGTGTCCTCTGCATAACAATGGAAGTTGATGCAGTGCTTCCTGATGACATCTCCTAATGGAAGCATGTACAAAGTAAAAAGTATTGGGCCTAACACTGAGCCTTGTGGAACTCCACAACTAACTTGTTTGTCTGGAAGACTCATTGTTGACATGGACAAACTGGAATCTATCTGATAAGTAGGATTTGAACCAGTCTAATGCAGTTCCTTTAATCCTCGTAACGTCTTCTAATCTCAATAATATATAATAATAATATGGTCAATCGTATCAAAAGCAGCACAGAGGTCCAGAAGAACAAGTTCAGAGACGAGTCCATTATCTGAGGCTAATAAATTGGTCTGTAGTTTCCTAAAACAGCTGATCAAGAGTTGGCTTTTTAAGTAAAGGTTTAATTACAGCCACTTTAAAAGCCTACGGTACATAGCCGGTTACAATAGATAGGTTGATCTGATCTAATATGGAAGTATTAATTAAAGGGAAGACTTCCTTAAAAAGTTTAGTTGGGATGAGATCTAACAGACAGCTAGAGGATCCAGATGAAGAAATAATTCTAGTTAACTCCGAGAGCTCAACAGGAGAGAAATGTTCCAAGTTTACATCTGGTCCTACAGTTGCTTTCAGGGCTGCTGTGCTTAACATCACATCAGTGATGGTGTCAGGAAGGGTCGGCCCGATTCTCTCCCTGATAGTAAGAATTTTATTAGTAAAGAAGTTAATGAAGTCATTACTGCTGAGAGCTGAAGGAATAGAGGACTCAACAGAACTGGGACTCTTTGTCAGCCTGCTACAGTGATGAAAAGAAACCTGGGGTTGTTCTTGTTGTCCTCTATTAATGATGAATAATATAAAGTTCTGGCCTTACGAAGAGCTTTCTTATATAATATTAGACTATCCTTCCAGGCAGGTGAAATTCTTCTAAATTAGTGGAACTCCATTTCCTTTCCATCTTTCTAGTCGCTGCCTAGCAGAGTGTAGTTCTGAGTTGTACCATGGAGACAACTTCCTCTGGTTCATGACTCTCTTCTTCAGAGGGGCGACATCATCTAGAGTTGTAGCAGAGATACTGCAGTGTTTTCTACCAGATGATCCACTTGTGTGGGACTAAGATCAACGTAGATGTCTTCCACTGCTTTAACACACGGCATCGAAGAGGATAAACATGTAACTGCTTCCTTAAACTTGGCCACGACATCATCTGACAGACATCTACTGTAGTGGGATTTATTCCCACATGCTGTGTCGTCCATTATTGTAACTTCAGATGTTAATAAGAAGTGGTCCGACAAAACAGGGTTTGGAGGAAATACTATTACATTTTCAGTTTCCATCCCATACGACAGAACCAGATGGAGGGTGTGGTTACCACGGTGACGGGGTTTATTTACATCCTGATAAAAGCCTATAGAATCTAATAATGATCTGAAAGTAGAACTGAGGCTGTCGTTGTCCACGTCAACATGAATGTTAAAGTCTCCCACTATCATCACTTTATCTGAACTCAGCACTAAATCTGATCAAAAGTCAGAATTCAGTTAGAAACTCTGAATAAGGACCAGGTGGGAGATAAACAACAACAATACAATCCGTTTCTCTGCTTTCCAGTTTGGGTGAGAGACTAAGAGTCAGACTCTCAAATGATTTATAACTAAGTTTAGGCTTTGGATTAATTGATAAACTTGAGTGGAAGATTGCTGCCCCTCCTTCTCCTCCTTCTCCTCCTCTTCCTCCTCCTCCTCCTGAATCTCTAGGAATATGATAATTAATATGACTGGGAGGAGTTGCTTCATTAATCCTAACATATTCTTCCTGTTGCAGCCAGGTCTCTGTGAGACAGAGTAAATCAATCTGATAATCAGTTATCAAGTCATTTACTAACAGAGATTTAGACCAGAGAGATCTCATATTTAATAATCCACTTTTAATTGTAAGATTTTTTTTTTTGATCCATTAATTTGGTAGAATAAACTTTTATTACATTTTTATTGACAGATCTTTTGTTGAGTTTTTTAAATATATGTGGTCTGGGTACAGACACAACCTCTACAGGATGTTGAAGGTTTTGGGTGAGTGACAGCTCTAAAGAAGCTGCAGAGGAGCTGTAAGACTGCAGCTCTGCGTCCTGGCCTCAACCCTGGATGTCAGGTTTTAGGGCTGTTAAGAGACATGGCCATGTTTCTAGAAAGAAGAGCTGCACCATCCAAAGTAGGATGGATGCCGTCTCTCCGGATCAGACCAGGTTTTCCCCAGAAAGTATTCCAGTTGTCAATGAAGCCCACATTGTTAGTGGGACATCACCTCGACAACCAGCAGTGAAGTGAAGACGTACGGCTAAACATATCATCACTGGTCCGGTTAGGAAGGGGTCCAGAGAAAACTACGGAGTCCCACGTTGTTTTTGCAAAGTTGCACACCGATTCAACATTAACTTTAGTGACCTCTGATTGGTGTAACCGGGTGTCGTTACTGCCGACGTTAATAACAATCTGACTGGATTTATGATTAGCCTTAGTCAGCAGTTTCAGGTTTGATTCAATGTCGCCCGCTCTGGCCCCGGGAAGACATCTGTCTCTGGCCCCGGGAAGACATCTGACTCTGGCCCCGGGAAGACATCTGACTCTGGCCCCGGGAAGACATCTGACTCTGGCCCCGGGACGACATCTGTCTCTGGCCCCGGGACGACATCTGTCTCTGGCCCCGGGACGACATCTGACTCTGGCCCCTGGAAGACATCTGACTTTGTCCCCTGGAAGACATCTGACTCTGTCCCCTGGAAGACATCTGACTCTGGTCCCTGGAAGACATCTGACTCTGTCCCCTGGAAGACATCTGACTCTGTCCCCTGGAAGACATCTGACTCTGGCCCCGGGACGACATCTGACTATGGCCCCTGGAAGACATCTGACTCTGTCCCCGGGAAGACATCTGACTCTGGCCCCTGGAAGACATCTGACTCTGGCCCCTGGAAGACATCTGACTCTGGCCCCGGGACAACATCTGACTCTGGCCCCTGGAAGACATCTGACTCTGGCCCCTGGAAGACATCTGACTCTGGCCCCTGGACAACATCTGACTCTGGCCCCGGGACAACATCTGACTCTGGCCCCGGGACAACATCTGACTCTGTCCCCGGGACGACATCTGACTCTGGCCCCGGGACAACATCTGACTCTGGCCCCTGGAAGACATCTGACTGTGGTCCCTGGAAGACATCTGACTCTGGCCCCGGGACGACATCTGACTCTGGCCCCTGGAAGACATCTGACTCTGGCCCCTGGAAGACATCTGACTCTGGCCCCTGGAAGACATCTGACTCTGGCCCCTGGAAGACATCTGACTCTGGCCCCTGGAAGACATCTGACTCTGGCCCCTGGAAGACATCTGACTCTGGTCCCTGGAAGACATCTGACTCTGGCCGCTGGTTTCACTGACTTCATGTTAAATAGAGTTTCCAATAACCAGGGTTAGTTTCTCAGTGGGTGTTTCACCGAGTGGGGAAAATCGGTTGGAGACGTGAAGGGGTCGGTGGTGAACCGTGGGCTTCTTCTTGGGACTATCCCTCCTTCGTACTGCCACCCAGCCGCCCGGCTGTTCGGGTGCTGCGGGGTACCGGCTAACTAAGCCTGTATCCTGGACAGCTGTACACCCTGTCCCTGAGAAGTTCCTACGGCTAGCTGGTTGTTCAGCATGGTGCACAGCAGTGATTCTAATTCTATGACCCTGGCCTCCAGAGCCCTAACTACACTACATTTATTACAGGTAACATTATCATTAAGGGAGGCAGGGTCGTAACTAAACATGTCACACAGCAGGAAAAACAAGAAGAGGTGGAGGGAGAGAGGGAAGCCATTGCTAACTGCTAAGCTTGCAGCACCAAAACGCCAAGTTAAGTGAACGTTGGTCAAAGATTTAACTGTAGAATTGCTCAAGAAGAGCAAGCGTGAGTTTTAACTTGAGATTAGAAGAAGTGTGGAGAGAGTTAAGATGTATAATTCAGGAAAAGAAGCTGAAATAGCAGAGAGACGTAACACTAGTCACAATGTTTGTTGACGGGAAGTGACGCAATACGCTCACCGTAACGTCAGTTGAGATTCCTCCAATCCAAGTTGTTGCGGTCTACCAACTTTCCACTAATTCTTTGTAGTTTTACGTTGAGGAACATTATTCTTAGATTGTTGAACTATTTTCCCACAAAGTCTTTCACAGAGTGGTGAACCTCTCCCCATCTTCACTGCTGAGAGACTCTGCCTCTGAAATACTCTTTTTACATCCAATCATGTTACTGATCTGTTGCCACGGTAACATAATTAGTTGTCAGATGTTCCACCAGGTGTTTCGTTTCGCTTTTCACAACTTCTCCAGTTTTTTGTTGACCCTGTCCCAAATATTTTGAGATGAGATCTGCCATCAAATCAAAAATGAGCAGCTTTTTTTCATAAAACAATAAGATTTATCAGTTTCAAAGTATCATGTTTTCTTTGGTTTATTTTAAATTAAATGTAGGTTTATGGAATTTGCAAATCGTTGCTTTCTTATTTTATTCACATTTTACACCGTCCCAACGTTTTAGAGATGGGGTTGTACTTTGTGACGGCGATGAGTAATCAACTTTACAGGGCTGTTTGATGTCGGGAAAAAGATTTAGTGACAAGTGATTGATGTTGAAATTAGGAATGCTTCTAAAGCTTGTTGGTAACTTTGGTTCTTCCAGAAACTTATACCAATATAAGACGGGTCTTTGCTCCCCAGCCTCGCGTGAGAGACTTCAAGATTGTTCCAGGACTGCATTTCACTCACTGCCTCTGTTCGTATCTTTGTTTGTGTTTTCAGGAAAGTAAAAGTAGAGATGGAGTTACACCTCAGCGCCTTCAGGAGGACGACAAACCTCCCCCAACGACTGCAAACCGAGAGAAACCGTACAGCTGTGATCAGTGTGGGAAGAGTTTTAACCAAAAGGGTTATTTAAAAAGACATCAACTCATCCACAGGGGAGATAAACCATACAGTTGTGATCAGTGTGGGAAATCTTTTAACAAAAAAAATGTCTTAAAAAGGCATCAACTCATCCACAGTGGAGTTAAACCATACAGTTGTGATCAGTGTGGGAAATGTTTTAACAACAGGAGTATCTTAAAAATCCATCAACTCATCCACAGTGGATTTAAACCATACAGCTGTGATCAGTGTGGGAAATCTTTTAACAAAACAAATATCTTAAAAAGGCATCAACTCATCCACAGTGGAGTTAAACCATACAGCTGTGGGAAGTGTGGGAAGTCTTTTAGCCGGATGGTCGATTTAAAAAACCATCAACTCTTCCACAGTGGAGTTAAACCACACAGCTGTGATCAGTGTGGGAAATCTTTTAACGACAAAAGTACCTTAAAAAGGCATCAACTCAGCCACAGTGGAGTTAAACCATACAGCTGTGATCAGTGTGGGAAGTCTTTTAACCGAATGGGTCCTTTAAAAATTCATCAACTCATCCACACTGGAGTTAAAGCATACAGCTGTGGTCAGTGTGGGAAGTCTTTTAGCCACATGGCCCATTTAAAAAACCATCAACTCTTCCACAGTGGAGTTAAACCATACAGCTGTGATCAGTGTGGGAAGTCTTTTAACCACAGGAGTACCTTAAAAACTCATCAACTCATCCACAGTGGAGTTAAACCATACAGCTGTGATCAGTGTGGGAAGTCTTTTAACCGAATGGACCATTTAAGAAGTCATCTATTCATCCACACTGGAGTTAAACCATACAGCTGTGGTCAGTGTGGGAAGTCTTTTAACAACATGAGTACCTTAAAAATTCATCAACTCATCCACAGTGGAGTTAAACCATACAGCTGTGATCAGTGTGCGTCACCATTCAGGACTTCAAGTAGCCTCAGAATACATATGCAGGTCCACACGGGAGAGAAACTGTTCAAGTGCCGACACTGTGAGAAAAGTTTCTCGACCTTTGGTAATCGCACACGACATGAAGGTGTTCACACCAGAGAGGATTCAGACACCTGTGACCTACGAGATCACACAGAGGAGAAATCATCCTCATCCTTAAATGGCAGGAAGACGCACATTGAGAGCGAAGATCCTCTTCTGGTGTCGAGGTCACACTTAAAAAAACTTGAGATCAGGCTTCACAGAATTCAGACTTAAACTCTTGTGAAGTGTCTCAGCTAATGTCACACTTGTGTTGTCTTTAACATTATGTTTCCGTGGTCTGATGAGTTGCCTGTAATTTAAGTAGTGCGACGGTCCATGAAATCACATTTTATGATCTGTTGTGCTTCATATGTCGCTGCAAACGTTGGGAAACACGGTTCAATTTCAAAGAAGTGGAGCTTGAGATGACAGTTATGATGGTAAAATACTATTTTTACTGTTTTGATCAGGCACCAGCAAGAAGTTTAGATATTGTTGTCATTTGGGTTTTTGCTTTTTTCCTGGTTTGAGAACTGTTGTTAGAACATGTAAATATAAGGAATGAAAAAATGCACAATAGTAGTACAAGTTCCATGTAAATAGTGAGAATTCAAACCCCAAAAACGAGCCTGGATTGTTGTTGTTGTTGTTGTTTGTTGATCAGGTGAAACACGTCACAGTCCAGGAAGTTCTGTTGAATAACATCCATCAGCTTGAAGGCCTGTCATAAGCACACAAAAAACTACAGTGTTTTTGTTTGGAAGATTTTTCTGGACTCTGAAACCAGGAAACAATCCTGGCAAGGTTTCAGGGTAAAAATTAAAGCTCAGGTTACCATGGGAACACAGCAAGACTTCCTATTGGATTAAAAGGTACTATTCGTTATACAAACCAAAAATTAACACCAAAGTTACTGAAATTTATTAGGTATGAAATGTTTGCCAGCATGACTCAAAATACCCATCACTACTTTTGGGACCTCTGTTGACCTCTATTAACCTTTATTAGTGATTTGGTCATTTTTTAAAACTATTTTCTTTCATTCATGTTTTTATTGTCACTGTTTGATCTTTTCTTATAATTACTTAGCTGTTCTTGTGTTAAAGGTTTGAGTGACATCCTGTTATAAAACTCCTGCTGTATTCTCTATTGTCTTAACTATTCTGCATTTAATATTGATATCAATTTCTATACAGTGTTCAGTTTCTTGTTATTTTCATGGTGGAAGGAGAGTACAATTTTGCATATAAACTCCAGATTATAAATTTACACTTTGATAGCAAAGTTACCTCCTCAGGATAAAACGAGGAGTGCTGTTAAAAGTAATTGAGTACCTCAAAATGCGCCCCAATTTTCCACCAGATAAAACTGATACGTTTCTTCTGACATGCTTTTTTTTTTTTTTTACATATTTACTTTCCCTTATTCTCATTTTCAATTGTTTTTGCGAGAATGTACCGCAGACTGTATATAAAAGTGTTCGTAGCTTCCGGGTCTGAAAAATGAGGCCAATGCAGATGCGCCTAAAACTGCAATACCACCGATTGCCACTAGAGGTTAGCGTAAGGGCAAAATGTATCATTAACTTGTATGTGTGTAATATCCTACATGCTGTTATGATTCTCTGTAACTTTTCACTCAGTCAGGCCTGAAGTACATTTCACTTGTGTGTGAGGAACTTTTCTTTCAGTGTCTAGTGAAGAGGGAAACGACGGAGGACCTCCCTGCGCTGTGTTTTGGCTTTTATCTGTATGTTTTGGTCCGACTCATCAAGCTCCGCCCCTTTCAGCTGAAATAGATTGACTCTGTAACTCTTATATTATCTGGCTTTATTAAATTGACAAGAAACAGTTGGTTGCATCGTTGTTTATTTGTTCATTCCTCATAACGAAATGTATCGTTGCTGCGACAGTCGGCTCCAAAAAGCCTCCGGCTCCATAGACTCCCATTCAACTTCTCTCATCAAATCCAAAGTGAATAAAATGTGTCCATCAGTTATCTCGGTGTTGTTAGCTAAAGTCACTCCTTCTTATTAGTTTTCTGGAGGTCCATCTGAAAATAATCCGACGATACTACGTCCCGCCCACCGATAGCTGTAACCCGACCATCCTATCGGCACTGAACACTCAGCCAACCGCTGCTTTGGAATAACTTAAATGTGTGAAGCACCCCTGCTCTAACGCTCCAGCAATACTAGGGTTGCTTACTTTAAATATATACTGTTTGAATGTGCAACAGGAAAGTTCTTCTCACTCTATGGGAATTTGTTTTTGCACTTCAATATACTTCTGTTTTTAAAGTATTTTCCTTATAAAGTGGAGCTTTATTTGTCCAAAATGTAAATTTTCTAAGGTTTTGCTTGTAATTCAATATGAACCAATCACATTGTGTGTTTCTGGTGTTGTGACATCCATTTAGGTGCCAGATGATGTGACGCAACTTTTTCCAGCAATACATTTTTGGTTGGATCATGAACAAGATTATACAACATAGTAGCTCCGCCTCCAGAGATCTGATTGGTCAACGGAACACTTCGAACAAATCATCATGACATAATTATAGAAATATAACTCCACCTCCTCAATGGGAATATAGAATTACAATAGAATTTAATATAACATGTAATATAATGTAGTTTCTACTTGTTATAGATCTATTAAATGACCCATGTGGTGAAGTCGGGTCTCTTTTGGTCCTTTTTGGTCGCTCTGAGCACCCGTACCGTAACACCACGGATAGTCACGCACTTATAATCCTAGAGGAGGCTAGCTGGACCGGTTTGGTTTGAACACATGACACGGAGCTAAAATGTTAAAAACACATGAGAACATGGATATCTTTGTTCATCAGATATCTTTGTTCAACAGATATCTTTGTTCATCAGATATCTTTGTTCATCACACATTTTTGTTCATCAGATATCTTTGTTCATCAGATATCTTTGTTCACCAGCTATCTTTGCTCATCAGATATCTTTGCTCATCAGACATCTTTGTTCATCAGACATCTTTGTTCATCAGATATCTTTATAAGATATCTTTGTTTATCAGATATCTTTATTCACCAGATATCTTTGTTCATCACATCTTTGTTCATCAGATATCTTTGTTTATCAGATATCTTTGTTTATCAGATATCTTTGTTCATCAGATATCTTTGTTCACCAGATATCTTTGCTCATCAGCTATCTTTGTTCATCAGATATCTTTGTTTATCAGATATCTTTGTTCACCAGATATCTTTATTCATCAGATATCTTTTCCCATCATATATCTTTGTTCATCAGATATCTTTGTTTATCTGATATCTTTGTTCACCAGATATCTTTGTTCATCAGATATCTTTGTTCATCAGATATCTTTTCCCATCATATATCTTTGTTCATCAGATATCTTTGTTCACCAGATATCTTTATTCATCAGATATCTTTTCCCATCATATATCTTTGTTCATCAGATATCTTTGTTTATCAGATATCTTTGTTCCAACCAGACTGAGCTAGCTGAGCAGTTTAGTGTTTCTATGTTCTGTATTTATTAAGTCAGAGACTAGAAATCCTCTCTGTTGCTAGGTGGTTGCTACGGGTAGTAAACATTACATAGGTAACATAAGAGTCTACTGATGCCATTGATTGTTTTCCAGTTGTTAGTATCATCAAGTTTCCAATCAGATCAGTCAGATCCACCGCTGGCTCCTCCCCCAGCTTGTCCAAATATGGTCACTTCCTGCCCCAAACCGCTCCGAAGTAGCAAAGATGGTGACGGACAGAATCTGAACTGGAGGATTCATAACGTTCACAAACCAACGATGACATCACTGATGGTAGATGACATTGTTGTTGTGGTTTTTGTCCGCCAGTAAAACGAAGATTTGTTTTTAGTTGCGTGCTGAAAAGCCAAAAGATCCCGGATGTCACGTTCTCAATCTGTTGCGTCATATAAGACGCGTCTACGGAACTGACAGGTCCAAAAGTTTAAAGAAATGATGTGAAGCATGACTCTTCAATCCAAATTCTGAAGCTGAGAATCGGACGGAAACTTGGAGCTGCGGTTGGTTCGTGACGGCGACTGTCCAAAAGGTAAATATCAAGCTAACGTTAGCGTCATCTTCATTCATTCTTTACGGGGCTCGTCGCTAGCAGTGTCAGCGCGTTCGTTGATTTGCGGAGAGAGATTCCAGGAGAATTGTTATTTCTCAGTTCAGCAATTTATTTAAACATCAGAGAATCAAAATCAGCATGTACATGGATCTTTTCTGTTCAGAAAACCACAGACTGCGAGCAGTTCACTGCAGCCAACTTTCCAAAAAAGAGTCTCTGTTTTAGAGTTTTGAATGAGAATGTGCTTCTATCTGATTGGTCATAAAAAGGTGGGGAGGCGTGGTTTAGACTTCGCTCTCCCTTCATTGGTGCGTAGGCTGGTCTCACTTCCGCTTCGCTTCCACCAGTCACAGGAAACAGCGTCCTAAAGGGGAGGACACCCTACACTGTCTCATGTGCTGCTCCTGTCTCCTGCAAGGTTCCTCTTATCTGTTCAGGAGTCACAACTTTATCAGAGAGCACCGAATGTTCATGTCATGGTGTTCTCCTTGAGCTGCACCTGGTGGACAGACAATAATAAGTCCACAGACAATAATAAGTCTCGTGAGAAACAGGAGGACAATGCCTTAAATTGTGCAAGCAATAAACTCTGTGTGCATCAGTAGTTTCTTTGTGATAAGTAAAACCTTGGCTCATTGGTTGGTGTACAAACAGAAAAGTAGAAAAGTAAAAATTAACAGACCTAACAGCAGCTAACCTAGCATGCCAGCGGAAGTTAACGTGTTGTTTACGTCATTAAAGGGTTTTCATCGTGCTCGTAGAAAGCTACAACAGAAGGGTCGTTTTCTGCAAGTGGGAATAATTAAGTGTGTGAGCTGTAAACTAAGCAGCTAAGTTAGCAGGCTAGGCTACATCACCCCATAGACAAGGACCGGAAGTAGGCCTGCAGTAACAGTGGCGCTCTTCCTCTGTGGTTGAACATAAAAGCCCGAGTCGACTGTTTGGGGGCAGCTCCACTACACTCAATATGTACTAATAAAGATGTGATGTTACAGGTGACTGGTGGGATTAAAGGTGTCGGAGGGAAGGAGGAAAGTCTGCAGACATTTTGTCTCGGCTCAGCCACTACAGAGGAAAAATGGACTCTTCAAAGACGGTGAGAAAATATATTTATATCTCATTTAATCTGTTACACAGGACAGTTGTCCACTTCACCTCAGTCCATCTTCAATGATCTCGGTCCAGAGAAGGCGGTGGTGTTTGTGGATCATGTTTCTATCTGGTTTCTTCTTTGGAGAGTTTTAACATCATTTGTGGACGCAGCGATGAACTGTGTTCACAGATGATGGTTTTCACAAGTGTTCCTGAGCCCATGCAGTGATTTTCACTCCAGAATAGTGTGTTTTTAATGCAGTGCTGCCTGAAGGCCCGAAGATCACCACCATCCAATATTGGTTTCCAGCCTTGTCCCTTGTGTTCAGAGATTTCTCCAGATTCTCTGAATCTTTTAAAGAAATTATTCAATTCAATTCATTTTTATTAATATAGCGCCAAATCACAACAGAGGTTATTTCGTGGCACTGAACACATTAAAGTCCTTACAGCAAAACTTTACAATATAGAAACACAACAATACAACAATTCCCACATAAGCCAGGAGGGAAAAACTCCTCTTTAAGAGAGAAAATGCTCCAACAGAGGGAAGAAAAAAACCTCCCTTCAACAGGAAGAAACCTCTGACTGAACCAGGCTCAGAGGTGGGCGGAGCATCTGTTAACAGAACCAGGATCAGAGGTGGGCGGAGCATCTGTTAACAGAACCAGGCTCAGAGGTGGAGAACATCTGTTAACAGAACCAGGCTCAGAGGCGGGCAGAGCATCTGTTAACAGAACCAGGATCAGAGGTGGGCGGAGCATCTGTTAACTGAACCAGGATCAGAGGTGGGCGGAGCATCTGTTAACTGAACCAGGATCAGAGGTGGAGAACATCTGTTAACAGAACCGGGATCAGAGGTGGGCGGAGCATCTGCCTCGACCAGTTGGGGTGAGAGTAGAATAGAGAGGGAAAAGGACAGCATAGAGATAGAAGAGAAGAACTGTTGGTGGAGACGACAATCACAGAGCAGAGACATGCAGCTCCATGACGGGACATCTGGAAAAGAAAGAACAGAAACTACACGAGTGAAGGAACTGAATGGAGACAACAGATAATAAGAAGAAACTATGGGAGAGAAGAAGATGGTGAGGTATGAGTCAGTTAAAGAGTAGGAGGGAAGAAAAGAAGCTCAGCATGTAACGAGGTCCTCCAGCAGCCTCGGCCTATAACAGCATAACTAAGGGTTGGTTCAGGTCTACCTGAGCCAGCCCTAACTATAGGCTTCATCAAGAAGGAACGTTTTGAGTCTAATCTTAAAGCTAGAGAGGGTTTCTGCCCCTCGAACACAAACTGGGAGCTGGTTCCACAGGGGAGGAGCCTGAAATCTGAAGCTCCGCCTCCCATTCTACTTCTGGAAACTCTGGGAACCACAAGTAGACCAGCGTACTGAGAGAGAAGTGCTCTGCTAGGATTATATGGTTCTATAAGATCTCTAAGATATGATGGAGCCTGGTCATGTAGAGCTTTGTAAGTCATCAAGAGAATTTTAAATTCTATTCTTGATTTCACAGGAAGCCAGTGAAGACAAGATAAAACTGGAGAAATATGATCTCTCTTGATAAATCCCATCAGTTCTCTTGCTGCAGCATTTTGGATCAGCCGCAGGTTTTTAAAGAGTAATTTGGACATCCTAACAACAAGGAATTACAATAATCTAGTCTAGAAGTAACAAACGCATGAATGAGTTTTTCTGCATCACACTGACGAAGGATTTTCCTGATTTTATTAATATTACGTAGATGAAAGAAGGCAGTTCTGGAGATTTGCTTTATATGGTGTCTAAAGGACAAATCCTCATCAAAGATGACTCCAAGGTTCCTCACAGTTTTGCTGGAGGCCAAGACAACGTCATCTAGAGTAACTAAGTGATTACAGAAAGAGTTTCTGAGGTGTTTAGGACCAAGTACAAGAACTTCTGTTTTGTCTGAATTTCGAAGCAGGAAGTTTTTGGTCATCCAGACCTTTATGTCTTTTAGACAGGCTTCACGTTTTACTAACTGATTAGTTTCATCTGGTTTTATAGAAAGATATAGCTGAGTGTCCTCTGCATAACAATGGAAGTTGATGCAGTGCTTCCTGATGACATCTCCTAATGGAAGTATGTACAAAGTAAAAAAGTATTGGGCCTAACACTGAGCCTTGTGGAACTCCATAACTAACTCTTGTTTGTCTGGAAGATTCATTGTTGACATGGACAAACTGGAATCTATCTGATAATTAGGATTTGAACCAATCTAATGCAGTTCCTTTAATCCTCGTAACGTCTTCTAATCTCTGTAATAAGATCGTATGATCAATCGTATCAAAAGCAGCGCTGAGGTCCAGAAGAACAAGGACAGAGACGAGTCCATTTTCTGAGGCTAATAAAAGGTCGTTAGTAATTTTCACCAGAGCTGTTTCTGTGCTATGATGAACTCTAAAGACTGAAAATCTTCAAACAGATCATTCCTTTGTAAATGATGAAAAAGTTGATTTGCAACAACTTTTTCAAGGATTTTTGTCAGGTTGTAAATTGGTCTGTAGTTTCCTAAAACAGCTGATCAAGAGTCGGCTTTTTAAGTAAAGGTTTAATTACAGCCACTTTAAAAGCCTGCGGTACATAGCCAGTTACAATAGATAGGTTGATCTGATCTAATATGGAAGTATTAATTAAAGGGAAGACTTCCTTAAAAAGTTTAGTTGGGATGAGATCTAACAGACAGCTAGAGGATCCAGATGAAGAAATAATTCTAGTTAACTCAGAGAGCTCAACAGGAGAGAAATGTTCCAAGTTTACATCTGGTCCTACAGTTGCTTTCAGAGCTGCTGTGCTTAACATCACATCAGTGATGGTGGCAGGAAGGGTCTGCCCGATTCTCTCCCTGATAGTAAGGATTTTATTAGTAAAGAATTTAATGAAGTCATTACTGCTGAGAGCTGAAGGAATAGAGGACTCAACAGAACTGGGACTCTTTGTCAGCCTGCTACAGTGATGAAAAGAAACCTGGGGTTGTTCTTGTTGTCCTCTATTAATGATGAATAATATAAAGTTCTGGCCTTACGAAGAGCTTTCTTATATAATATTAGACTATCCTTCCAGGCAGGTGAAATTCTTCTAAATTAGTGGAACTCCATTTCCTTTCCATCTTTCTAGTCGTTGCCTAGCAGAGCGTAGTTCTGAGTTGTACCATGGAGACAACTTCCTCTGGTTCATGACTCTCTTCTTCAGAGGGGCGACATCATCTAGAGTTGTAGCAGAGATACTGCAGTGTTTTCTACCAGATGATCCACTAGTGTGGGACTAAGATCAACGTAGATGTCTTCCACTGCTTTAACACACGGCATCGAAGAGGATAAACATGTAACTGCTTCCTTAAACTTGGCCACGACATCATCTGACAGACATCTACTGTAGTGGGATTTATTCCCACATGCTGTGTCGTCCATTATTGTAACTTCAGATGTTAATAAGAAGTGGTCCGACAAAACAGGGTTTGGAGGAAATACAATTACATTTTCAGTTTCCATCCCATACGACAGAACCAGATGGAGGGTGTGGTTACCACGGTGACGGGGTTTATTTACATCCTGATAAAAGCCTATAGAATCTAATAATGAGCTGAAAGTAGAACTGAGGCTGTCGTTGTCCACGTCAACATGAACGTTAAAGTCTCCCACTATCATCATCTTTGTAGTTTTACGTTGAGGAACATTATTCTTAGATTGTTGAACTATTTTCCCACAAAGTCTTTCACAGAGTGGTGAACCTCTCCCCATCTTCACTGTTGAGACTCTGCCTCTGAAATACTTTTTTTTATATCCAATCATGTTACTGATCTGTTGCCACGGTAACATAATTAGTTCAGATGTTTCGTTTCGCTTTTCACAACTTCTCCAGTCTTTTGTTGACCCTGTCCCAAATATTTTGAGATGAGATCTGCCATCAAATCAAAAATGAGCAGCTTTTTTTTTCGTAAAACAATAAGATTCATCATTTTCAACGTATCATGTTTTCTTTGGTTTATTTTAAATTAAATGTAGGTTTATGGAATTTGCAAATCGTTGCTTTCTGATTTTATTCACATTTTACACAGCGTCCCAACGTTTTAGAGATGGGGTTGTACTTTGTGACGGCGATGAGTAATCAACTTTACAGGGCTGTTTGATGTCGGGAAAAAGATTTAGTGACAAGTGATTGATGTTGAAATTAGGAATGCTTCTAAAGCTTGTTGGTAACTTTGGTTCTTCCAGAAACTTATACCAATATAAGACGGGTCTTTGCTCCCCAGCCTCGCGTGAGAGACTTCAAGATTGTTCCACGACTGCATTTCACTCACTGCCTCTGTTCGTATCTTTGTTTGTGTTTTCAGGAAAGTAAAAGTAGAGATGGAGTTACACCTCAGCGCCTTCAGGAGGACGACAAACCTCCCCCAACGACTGCAAACCGAGAGAAACCGTACAGCTGTGATCAGTGTGGGAAGAGCTTTAACCAAAAGGGTAATTTAAAAAGACATCAACTCATCCACAGTGGAGTTAAACCATACAGCTGTGATCAGTGTGGGAAGTCTTTTAACAACACGAATACCTTAAAAATTCATCAAATCGTCCACAGTGGAGTTAAACCATACAGCTGTGATCAGTGTGGGAAGAGTTTTAGCCAGATGAAGACCTTAAAAATTCATCAACTCATCCACAGTGGAGTTAAACCACACAGCTGTGATCAGTGTGGGAAGTCTTTTCTCCAAAGGAGTACCTTCAAAAAGCATCAACTCATCCACAGTGGAGTTAAACCATACAGCTGTGCTCAGTGTGGGAAGTCTTTCAACAACACGAGTACTTTAAAAATTCATCAACTCATCCATAGTGGAGTTAAAGCATACAGCTGCGATCAGTGTGGGAAGTCTTTTAACCGAATTGACCATTTAAGAAGTCATCTATTCATCCACACTGGAGTTAAACCATACAGCTGTGGTCAGTGTGGGAAGAGTTTTAGACACCTGAAGACCTTAAAAAGTCATCAACTCATCCACAGTGGAGTTAAACCGTACAGCTGTGATCAGTGTGGGAAGTCTTTTCGCCAAGTGAGTACCTTAAAAAGTCATCAACTCATCCACAGTGGAGTTAAACCATACAGCTGTGATCAGTGTGGGAAGTCTTTTAACAACACGAATACCTTAAAAATTCATCAACTCATCCACAGTGGAGTTAAACCATACAGCTGTGATCAGTGTGCGTCATCATTCAGGACTTCAAGTAGCCTCAGAATACATATACAGATCCACACGGGAGAGAAACCGTTCAAATGCCGACACTGTGAGAAAAGTTTCTCGACCTCTGGTAATCGCACACAACATGAAGGTGTTCACACCAGAGAGGATTCAGACACCTGTGACCTACGAGATCACACAGAGGAGAAATCCTCCTCATCCTTAGATGGCAGGAAGACGCACAATGTCACCCAAAGAGAGCAAAGATCCTCTTCTGGTGTCGAGGTCACACTTTAAAAAACTTGAGATCAGGCTTTACAGAATTCAGACTTAAACTTTTGTGAAGTGTCTCAGCTAATGTCACACTTGTGTGGTCTTTAACGTTATGTTTCCGTGGTCTGATGAGTTGCCTGTATTTTAAGTAATGCGATGGTCCATGAAATCACATTTTATGATCTGTTGTGCTTCATATGTCGCTGCAAACGTTGGGAAACACGGTTCAATTTCAAAGAAGTGGAGCTTCAGATGGCAGTTATGATGGTAAAATACTATTTTTACTGTTTTGATCAGGCACCAGCAAGAAGTTTGGATATTGTTGTCATTTGGGTTTTTGTTTTTTTTCCTGGTTTGAGAACTGTTGTTAGAACATGCAAATATAAGGAATGAAAAAATGCACAATAGTAGTACAAGTTCCATGTAAATAGTGAGAATTCAAACCCCAAAAACGAGCCTGGATTGTTGTTGTTGTTGTTTGTTGATCAGGTGAAACACGTCACAGTCCAGGAAGTTCTGTTGAATAACATCCATCAGCTTGAAGGCCTGTCATAAGCACACAAAAAACTACAGTGTTTTTGTTTGGAAGATTTTTCTGGACTCTGAAACCAGGAAACAATCCTGGCAAGGTTTCAGGGTAAAAATTAAAGCTCAGGTTACCATGGGAACACAGCAAGACTTCCTATTGGATTAAAAGGTACTATTCGTTATACAAACCAAAAATTAACACCAAAGTTACTGAAATTTATTAGGTATGAAATGTTTGCCAGCATGACTCAAAATACCCATCACTACTTTTGGGACCTCTGTTGACCTCTATTAACCTTTATTAGTGATTTGGTCATTTTTTAAAACTATTTTCTTTCATTCATGTTTTTATTGTCACTGTTTGATCTTTTCTTATAATTACTTAGCTGTTCTTGTGTTAAAGGTTTGAGTGACATCCTGTTATAAAACTCCTGCTGTATTCTCTGTTGTCTTAACTATTCTGCATTTAATATTGATATCAATTTCTATACAGTGTTCAGTTTCTTGTTATTTTCATGGTGGAAGGAGAGTACAATTTTGCATATAAACTCCAGATTATAAATTTACACTTTGATAGCAAAGTTACCTCCTCAGGATAAAACGAGGAGTGCTGTTAAAAGTAATTGAGTACCTCAAAATGCGCCCCAATTTTCCACCAGATAAAACTGATACGTTTCTTCTGACATGCTTTTTTTTTTTTTTTACATATTTACTTTCCCTTATTCTCATTTTCAATTGTTTTTGCGAGAATGTACCGCAGACTGTATATAAAAGTGTTCGTAGCTTCCGGGTCTGAAAAATGAGGCCAATGCAGATGCGCCTAAAACTGCAATACCACCGATTGCCACTAGAGGTTAGCGTAAGGGCAAAATGTATCATTAACTTGTATGTGTGTAATATCCTACATGCTGTTATGATTCTCTGTAACTTTTCACTCAGTCAGGCCTGAAGTACATTTCACTTGTGTGTGAGGAACTTTTCTTTCAGTGTCTAGTGAAGAGGGAAACGACGGAGGACCTCCCTGCGCTGTGTTTTGGCTTTTATCTGTATGTTTTGGTCCGACTCATCAAGCTCCGCCCCTTTCAGCTGAAATAGATTGACTCTGTAACTCTTATATTATCTGGCTTTATTAAATTGACAAGAAACAGTTGGTTGCATCGTTGTTTATTTGTTCATTCCTCATAACGAAATGTATCGTTGCTGCGACAGTCGGCTCCAAAAAGCCTCCGGCTCCATAGACTCCCATTCAACTTCTCTCATCAAAGCCAAAGTGAATAAAATGTGTCCATCAGTTATCTCGGTGTTGTTAGCTAAAGTCACTCCTTCTTATTAGTTTTCTGGAGGTCCATCTGAAAATAATCCGACGATACTACGTCCCGCCCACCGATAGCTGTAACCCGACCATCCTATCGGCACTGAACACTCAGCCAACCGCTGCTTTGGAATAACTTAAATGTGTGAAGCACCCCTGCTCTAACGCTCCAGCAATACTAGGGTTGCTTACTTTAAATATATACTGTTTGAATGTGCAACAGGAAAGTTCTTCTCACTCTATGGGAATTTGTTTTTGCACTTCAATATACTTCTGTTTTTAAAGTATTTTCCTTGTAAAGTGGAGCTTTATTTGTCCAAAATGTAAATTTTCGAAGGTTTTGCTTGTAATTCAATATGAACCAATCACATTGTGTGTTTCTGGTGTTGTGACATCCATTTAGGTGCCAGATGATGTGACGCAACTTTTTCCAGCAATACATTTTTGGTTGGATCATGAACAAGATTATACAACATAGTAGCTCCGCCTCCAGAGATCTGATTGGTCAACGGAACACTTCGAACAAATCATCATGACATAATTACTAGAAATATAACTCCACCTCCTCAATGGGAATATAGAATTACAATAGAATTTAATATAATATGTAATATAATGTAGTTTCTACTTGTTATAGATCTATTAAATGACCCATGTGGTGAAGTCGGGTCTCTTTTGGTCCTTTTTGGTCGCTCTGAGCACCCGTACCGTAACACCACGGATAGTCACGCACTTATAATCCTAGAGGAGGCTAGCTGGACCGGTTTGGTTTGAACACATGACACGGAGCTAAAATGTTAAAAACACATGAGAACATGGATATCTTTGTTCATCAGATATCTTTGTTCAACAGATATCTTTGTTCATCAGATATCTTTGTTCATCACACATTTTTTTTCATCAGATATCTTTGTTCATCAGACATCTTTGTTCATCAGCTATCTTTGTCCACCAGCTATCTTTGCTCATCAGATATCTTTGCTCATCAGACATCTTTGTTCATCAGACATCTTTGTTCATCAGATATCTTTGTTTATCAGATATCTTTATTCACCATATATCTTTGTTCATCACATCTTTGTTCATCAGATATCTTTGTTCATCAGATATCTGTGTTCATCAGACATCTTTGTTCATCAGATATCTTTGTTCACCAACTATCTTTGCTCATCAGATATCTTTGCTCATCAGACATCTTTGCCCATCATATATTTTTGTTCATCAGATATCTTTATTCACCATATATCTTTGTTCATCACATCTTTGTTCATCAGATATCTTTGTTCATCAGATATCTTTGTTCATCAGACATCTTTGTTCATCAGATATCTTTGCTCATCAGATATCTTTGTTTATCACATCTTTGTTCATCAGATATCTTTGTTCACCTCATTTTTGTTCATCAGATATCTTTGTTCATCACATCTTTGTTCATCAGACATCTTTGTTCATCAGATATCTTTGTTCACCAGCTATCTTTGCTCATCAGATATCTTTGTTTATCACATCTTTGTTCATCAGATATCTTTGTTCACCAGCTATCTTTGTTTATTAGACATCTTTGTTCATCAGATATCTTTGTTCACCAGCTATCTTTGCTCATCAGATATCTTTGTTTTTCACATCTTTGTTCATCAGATATCTTTGTTCACCAGCTATCTTTGCTCATCAGATATCTTTGTTTATCACATCTTTGTTCATCAGATATCTTTATTCACCATATATCTTTGTTCATCAGATATCTTTGTTCAACAGATATCTTTGTTCATCAGATATCTTTGTTCATCACACATTTTTGTTCATCAGATATCTTTGTTCACCAGCTATCTTTGCTCATCAGATATCTTTGCTCATCAGACATCTTTGTTCATCAGACATCTTTGTTCATCAGATATCTTTATCAGATATCTTTGTTTATCAGATATCTTTATTCACCAGATATCTTTGTTCATCACGTTTGTTCATCAGATATCTTTGTTTATCAGATATCTTTGTTCATCAGATATCTTTGTTCCAACCAGACTGAGCTAGCTGAGCAGTTTAGTGTTTCTATGTTCTGTATTTATTAAGTCAGAGACTAGAAATCCTCTCTGTTGCTAGGTGGTTGCTAAGGGTAGTAAACATTACATAGGTAACATAAGAGTCTACTGATGCCATTGATTGTTTTCCAGTTGTTAGTATCATCAAGTTTCCAATCAGATCAGTCAGATCCACCGCTGGCTCCTCCCCCAGCTTGTCCAAATATGGTCACTTCCTGCCCCAAACCGCTCCGAACTATCAAAGATGGTGACGGACAGAATCTGAACTGGAGGCTTCATAACGTTCACAAACCAACGATGACGTCACTGATGGTAGATGACATTGTTGTTGTGGTTTTTGTCCGCCAGTAAAACGAAGATTTGTTTTTAGTTGCGTGCTGAAAAGCCAAAAGATCCCGGATGTCACGTTCTCAATCTGTTGCGTCATATAAGACGCGTCTACGGAACTGACAGGTCCAAAAGTTTAAAGAAATGATGTGAAGCATGACTCTTCAATCCAAATTCTGAAGCTGAGAATCGGACGGAAACTTGGAGCTGCGGTTGGTTCGTGACGGCGACTGTCCAAAAGGTAAATATCAAGCTAACGTTAGCGTCATCTTCATTCATTCTTTACGGGGCTCGTCGCTAGCAGTGTCAGCGCGTTCGTTGATTTGCGGAGAGAGATTCCAGGAGAATTGTTATTTCTCAGTTCAGCAATTTATTTAAACATCAGAGAATCAAAATCAGCATGTACATGGATCTTTTCTGTTCAGAAAACCACAGACTGCGAGCAGTTCACTGCAGCCAACTTTCCAAAAAAGAGTCTCTGTTTTAGAGTTTTGAATGAGAATGTGCTTCTATCTGATTGGTCATAAAAAGGTGGGGAGGCGTGGTTTAGACTTCGCTCTCCCTTCATTGGTGCGTAGGCTGGTCTCACTTCCGCTTCACTTCCACCAGTCACAGGAAACAGCGTCCTAAAGGGGAGGACACCCTACACTGTCTCATGTGCTGCTCCTGTCTCCTGCAAGGTTCCTCTTATCTGTTCAGGAGTCACAACTTTATCAGAGAGCACCGAATGTTCATGTCATGGTGTTCTCCTTGAGCTGCACCTGGTGGACAGACAATAATAAGTCCACAGACAATAATAAGTCTCGTGAGAAACAGGAGGACAATGCCTTAAATTGTGCAAGCAATAAACTCTGTGTGCATCAGTAGTTTCTTTGTGATAAGTAAAACCTTGGCTCATTGGTTGGTGTACAAGCAGAAAAGTAGAAAAGTAAAAATTAACAGACCTAACAGCAGCTAACCTAGCATGCTAGCGGAAGTTAACGTGTTGTTTACGTCATTAAAGGGTTTTCATCGTGCTCGTAGAAAGCTACAACAGAAGGGTCGTTTTCTGCAAGTGGGAATAATTAAGTGTGTGAGCTGTAAACTAAGCAGCTAAGTTAGCAGGCTAGGCTACATCACCCCATAGACAAGGACCGGAAGTAGGCCTGCAGTAACAGTGGCGCTCTTCCTCTGTGGTTGAACATAAAAGCCCGAGTCGACTGTTTGGGGGCAGCTCCACTACACTCAATATGTACTAATAAAGATGTGATGTTACAGGTGACTGGTGGGATTAAAGGTGTCGGAGGGAAGGAGGAAAGTCTGCAGACATTTTGTCTCGGCTCAGCCACTACAGAGGAAAAATGGACTCTTCAAAGACGGTGAGAAAATATATTTATATCTCATTTAATCTGTTACACAGGACAGTTGTCCACTTCACCTCCGTCCATCTTCAATGATCTCAGTCCAGAGAAGGCGGCGGTGTTTGTGGATCATGTTTCTATCTGGTTTCTTCTTTGGAGAGTTTTAACATCATTTGTGGACACAGCGATGAACTGTGTTCACAGATGATGGTTTTCACAAGTGTTCCTGAGCCCATGCAGTGATTTCCACTCCAGAATAGTGTGTTTTTAATGCAGTGCTGCCTGAAGGCCCGAAGATCACCACCATCCAATATTGGTTTCCAGCCTTGTCCCTTGTGTTCAGAGATTTCTCCAGATTCTCTGAATCTTTTAAAGAAATTATTCAATTCAATTCATTTTTATTAATATAGCGCCAAATCACAACAGAGGTTATTTCTTGGCACTGAACACATTAAAGTCCTTACAGCAAAACTTTACAATATAGAAACACAACAATACAACAATTCCCACATAAGCCAGGAGGGAAAAACTCCTCTTTAAGAGAGAAAATGCTCCAACAGAGGGAAGAAAAAAACCTCCCTTCAACAGGAAGAAACCTCTGACTGAACCAGGATCAGAGGTGGGCGGAGCATCTGTTAACAGAACCAGGATCAGAGGTGGAGAACATCTGTTAACAGAACCAGGATCAGAGGTGGGCGGAGCATCTGTTAACAGAACCAGGATCAGAGGTGGAGAACATCTGTTAACAGAACCGGGATCAGAGGTGGGCGGAGCATCTGTTAACAGAACCAGGATCAGAGGTGGGCGGAGCATCTGTTAACAGAACCAGGCTCAGAGGTGGAGAACATCTGTTAACAGAACCGGGATCAGAGGTGGGCGGAGCATCTGCCTCGACCGGTTGGGGTGAGAGGAGAGCAGAGACAGAAAAGGACAGCATAGAGATAGAAGAGAAGAACTGTTGGTGGAGACGACAATCACAGAGCAGAGACATGCAGCTCCATGACGGAACATCTGGAAAAGAAAGAACAGAAACTACACGAGTGAAGGAACTGAATGGAGACAACAGATAATAAGAAGAAACTATGGGAGAGAAAAAGGTGGTGAGGTATGAGTCAGTTAAAGAGTAGGAGGAAAGAAAAGAAGCTCAGTATGTAACGAGGTCCTCCAGCAGCCTCGGCCTATAACAGCATAACTAAGGGTTGGTTCAGGTCTACCTGAGCCAGCCCTAACTATAGGCTTTATCAAGAAGGAACGTTTTGAGTCTAATCTTAAAGCTAGAGAGGGTTTCTGCCCCTCCAACACAAACTGGGAGCTGGTTCCACAGGGGAGGAGCCTGAAAACTGAAGCTCCGCCTCCCATTCTACTTCTGGAAACTCTAGGAACCACAAGTAGACCAGCGTACTGAGAGCGAAGTGCTCTGCTAGGATTATATGGTTCTATAAGATCTCTAAGATATGATGGAGCCTGGTCATGTAGAGCTTTGTAAGTCATCAAGAGAATTTTAAATTCTATTCTTGATTTCACAGGAAGCCAGTGAAGAGAAGCTAAAACTGGAGAAATATGATCTCTCTTGATAAATCCCATCAGTACTCTTGCTTCAGCATTTTGGATCAGCTGCAGGTTTTTAATGAGTAATTTAGACATCCTAACAACAAGGAATTACAATAATCTAGTCTAGAAGTAACAAACGTATGAATGAGTTTTTCTGCATCACGCTGACGAAGGATTTTTCTGATTTCATTAATATTACGTAGATGAAAGAAGACAGTTCTGGAGATTTGCTTTATATGGTGTCTAAAGGACAAATCCTCATCAAAGATGACTCCAAGGTTCCTCACAGTTTTGCTGGAGGCCAAGACAACGTCATCTAGAGTAACTAAGTGATTACAGAAAGAGTTTCTGAGGTGTTTAGGACCAAGTACAAGAACTTCTGTTTTGTCTGAATTTCGAAACAGGAAGTTTTTGGTTATCCAGGCCTTTATGTCTTTTAGACAGGCTTTAAGTTTTACTCACTGATTAGTTTAATCTGGTTTTATAGAAATATATAGCTGAGTGTCATCTGCATAACAATGGAAGTTGATGCAGTGCTTCCTGATGACATCTCCTAATGGAAGTATGTAGAAAGTAAAAAAAAGTATTGGGCCTAACACTGAGCCTTGTGGAACTCCATAACTAACTCTTGTTCGTCTGGAAGACTCATTGTTGACATGGACAAGCTGGAATCTACCTGATAAGTAGGATTTGAACCAATCTAATGCAGTTCCTTTAATCCTCGTAACGTCTTCTAATCTCTGTAATAAGATCGTATGATCAATCGTATCAAAAGCAGCACTGAGGTCCAGAAGAAGGTCTGAGGCTAATAAAAGGTCGTTAGTAACTTTCACCAGAGCTGTTTCTGTGCTATGATGAACTCTAAAGACTGAACATCTTCAAACAGATCATTCCTTTATAAATGATCACAAAGTTGATTTGCAACAAATTTTTCAACGATTTTAGAAATAAACGTCAGGTTGTAAATTGATCTGTAGTTTCCTAAAACAGCTGATCAAGAGTCGGCTTTTTAAGTAAAGGTTTAATTACAGCCACTTTAAAAGCCAGTTGCTTTCAGGGCTGCTGTTGCTTAACATCACATCAGTGATGGTATCAGGAAGGGTCGGCCCGATTCTCTCCCTGATAGTAAGAATTTTATTAGTAAAGAAGTTAATGAAGTCATTACTGCTGAGAGCTGAAGGAATAGAGGGCTCAACAGAACTGGGACTCTTTGTCAGCCTGCTACAGTGATGAAAAGAAACCTGGGGTTGTTCTTGTTGTCCTCTATTAATGATGAATAATATAAAGTTCTGGCCTTACCAAGAGCTTTCTTATATAATATTAGACTCTCCTTCCAGACAGGTGAAATTATTCTAAATTAGTGGAACTCCATTTCCTTTCCATCTTTCTAGTCGCTGCCTAGCAGAGCGTAGTTCTGAGTTGTACCACGGAGACAACTTCCTCTGGTTCATGACTCTCTTCTTCAGAGGGGCGACATCATCTAGAGTTGTAGCAGAGATACTGCAGTGTTTTCTACCAGATGATCCACTAGTGTGGGACTAAGATCAACGTAGATGTCTTCCACTGCTTTAACACACGGCATCGAAGAGGATAAACATGTAACTGCTTCCTTAAACTTGGCCACGACATCATCTGACAGACATCTACTGTAGTGGGATTTATTCCCACATGCTGTGTCGTCCATTATTGTAACTTCAGATGTTAATAAGAAGTGGTCCGACAAAACAGGGTTTGGAGGAAATACTATTACATTTTCAGTTTCCATCCCATACGACAGAACCAGATGGAGGGTGTGGTTACCACGGTGACGGGGTTTATTTACATCCTTATAAAAGCCTATAGAATCTAATAATGAGCTGAAAGTAGAACTGAGGCTGTCGTTGTCCACGTCAACATGAATGTTAAAGTCTCCCACTATCATCACTTTATCTGAACTCAGCACTAAATCTGATCAAAAGTCAGAATTCAGTTAGAAACTCTGAATAAGGACCAGGTGGGAGATAAACAACAACAATACAATCCGTTTCTCTGCTTTCCAGTTTGGGTGAGAGACTAAGAGTCAGACTCTCAAATGATTTAGAACTAAGTTTAGGATTAATTGATGAACTTGAGTGGAAGATTGCTGCCACTCCTCCTCCTCCTCCTCCTCTTTCTCCTCCTCCTCCTCCTCAGCCTGAATCTCTAGGAATATGATAATTAATATGACTGGGAGGAGTTGCTTCATTAATACTAACATATTCTTCCTGTTGCAGCCAGGTCTCTGTGAGACAGAGTAAATCAATCTGATAATCAGTTATCAAGTCATTTACTAACAGAGATTTAGACCAAAGAGATCTCATATTTAATAATCCACTTTTAATTGTAAGATTTTTTTTTTTGATCCATTAATTTGGTAGGATCCATTTTTATTACATTTTTATTGATAGATCTTTTCTTGAGTTGTTTAAATATAGATGGTCTGGGTACAGACACAACCTCTACAGGATGTTGAAGGTTTTGGGTGAGTGACAGCTCTAAAGAAGCTGCAGAGGAGCTGTAAGACTGCAGCTCTGCGTCCTGGCCTCAACCCTGGATGTCAGGTTTTAGGGCTGTTAAGAGACATGGTCATGTTTCTAGAAAGAAGAGCTGCACCATCCAAAGTAGGATGGATGCCGTCTCTCCGGATCAGACCAGGTTTTCCCCAGAAAGTATTCCAGTTGTCAATGAAGCCCACATTGTTAGCGGGACATCACCTCGACAACCAGCAGTGAAGTGAAGACGTACGGCTAAACATATCATCACTGGTCCGGTTAGGAAGGGGTCCAGAGAAAACTACGGAGTCCCACGTTGTTTTTGAAAAGTTGCACACCGATTCCACGTTAACTTTAGTGACCTCTGATTGGTGTAACCGGGTGTCGTTACTGCCGACGTTAATAACAATCTGACTGGATTTATGATTAGCCTTAGTCAGCAGTTTCAGGTTTGATTCAATGTCGCCCGCTCTGTCCCCGGGAAGACATCTGTCTCTGGCCCCGGGAAGACATCTGTCTCTGGCCCCTGGAAGACATCTGACTCTGGCCCCGGGAAGACATCTGTCTCTGGCCCCTGGAAGACATCTGACTCTGGCCCCGGGAAGACATCTGTCTCTGGCCCCGGGACGACATCTGACTCTGGCCCCGGAAAGACATCTGACTCTGGCCCCTGGAAGACATCTGACTCTGGCCCCGGGAAGACATCTAACTATGGCCCCGGGACGACATCTGACTCTGGCCCCTGGAAGACATCTGACTCTGGCCCCGGGACAACATCTGACTATGGCCCCTGGAAGACATCTGACTCTGGCCCCTGGAAGACATCTGACTCGGGCCCCGGGACAACATCTGACTATGGCCCCTGGAAGACATCTGACTCTGTCCCCGGGAAGACATCTGACTCTGGCCCCTGGAAGACATCTGACTCTGTCCCCGGGAAGACATCTGACTCTGGCCCCAGGACGACATCTGACTCTGTCCCCTGGAAGACATCTGACTCTGGCCCCTGGAAGACATCTGACTCTGGTCCCTGGAAGACATCTGACTCTGTCCCCTGGAAGACATCTGACTCTGGTCCCTGGAAGACATCTGACTCTGGCCGCTGGTTTCACTGACTTCATGTTAAATAGAGTCTCCAATAACCAGGGTTAGTTTCTCAGTGGGTGTTTCACCGAGTGGGGAAAATCGGTTGGAGACGTGAAGGGGTCGGTGGTGAACCGTGGGCTTCTTCTTGGGACTATCCCTCCTTCGTACTGCCACCCAGCCGCCCGGCTGTTCGGGTGCTGCGGGGGTACCGGCTAACTAAGCCTGTATCCTGGACAGCTGTACACCCTGTCCCTGAGAAGTTCCTACGGCTAGCTGGTTGTTCAGCATGGTGCACAGCAGTGATTCTAATTCTATGACCCTGGCCTCCAGAGCCCTAACTACACTACATTTATTACAGGTAACATTATCATTAAGGGAGGCAGGGTCGTAACTAAACATGTCACACAGCAGGAAAAACAAGAAGAGGTGGAGGGAGAGAGGGAAGCCATTGCTAACTGCTAAGCTTGCAGCACCAAAACGCCAAGTTAAGTGAACGTTGGTCAAAGATTTAACTGTAGAATTGCTCAAGAAGAGCAAGCGTGAGTTTTAACTTGAGATTAGAAGAAGTGTGGAGAGAGTTAAGATGTATAATTCAGGAAAAGAAGCTGAAATAGCAGAGAGACGTAACACTAGTCACAATGTTTGTTGACGGGAAGTGACGCAATACGCTCACCGTAACGTCAGTTGAGATTCCTCCAATCCAAGTTGTTGCGGTCTACCAACTTTCCACTAATTCTTTGTAGTTTTACGTTGAGGAACATTATTCTTAGATTGTTGAACTATTTTCCCACAAAGTCTTTCACAGAGTGGTGAACCTCTCCCCATCTTCACTGCTGAGAGACTCTGCCTCTGAAATACTCTTTTTACATCCAATCATGTTACTGATCTGTTGCCACGGTAACATAATTAGTTGTCAGATGTTCCACCAGGTGTTTCGTTTCGCTTTTCACAACTTCTCCAGTCTTTTGTTGACCCTGTCCCAAATATTTTGAGATGAGATCTGCCATCAAATCAAAAATGAGCAGCTTTTTTTTTCATAAAACAATAAGATTTATCAGTTTCAAAGTATCATGTTTTCTTTGGTTTATTTTAAATTAAATGTAGGTTTATGGAATTTGCAAATCGTTGCTTTCTGATTTTATTCACATTTTACACAGCGTCCCAACGTTTTAGAGATGGGGTTGTACTTTGTGACGGCGATGAGTAATCAACTTTACAGGGCTGTTTGATGTCGGGAAAAAGATTTAGTGACAAGTGATTGATGTTGAAATTAGGAATGCTTCTAAAGCTTGTTGGTAACTTTGGTTCTTCCAGAAACTTATACCAATATAAGACGGGTCTTTGCTCCCCAGCCTCGCGTGAGAGACTTCAAGATTGTTCCACGACTGCATTTCACTCACTGCCTCTGTTCGTATCTTTGTTTGTGTTTTCAGGAAAGTAAAAGTAGAGATGGAGTTACACCTCAGCGCCTTCAGGAGGACGACAAACCTCCCCCAACGACTGCAAACAGAGAGAAACCGTACAGCTGTGATCAGTGCGGGAAGAGTTTTAACCTAATGGGCCTTTTAAAAAGACATCAACTCATCCACAGTGGAGTTAAACCATACAGCTGTGATCAGTGTGGGAAGAGTTTTAGACACACGAATACCTTAAAAATTCATCAACTCATCCACAGTGGGGTTAAACCATACAGCTGTGATCAGTGTGGGAAGAGTTTTAGACACACGAATACCTTAAAAATTCATCAACTCATCCACAGTGGAGTTAAACCATACAGCTGTGATCAGTGTGCGTCATCATTCAGGACTTCAAGTAGCCTCAGAATACATATGCAGATCCACACGGGAGAGAAACCGTTCAAGTGCCGACACTGTGAGAAAGGTTTCTCGACCTTTGGTAATCGCACACGACATGAAGGTGTTCACACCAGAGAGGATTCAGACACCTGTGACCTACGAGATCACACAGAGGAGAAATCCTCCTCATCCTCAGATAGCAGGAAGACGCACAATGTCACCCAAAGAGAGCAAAGTTCCTCTTCTGGTGTCGAGGTCACACTTTAAAAAACTTGAGATCAGGCTTCACAGAATTCAGACTTAAACTTTTGTGAAGTGTCTCAGCTAATGTCACACTTGTGTGGTCTTCAACGTTATGTTTCCGTGGTCTGATGAGTTGCCTGTATTTTAAGTAATGCGACAGTCCATGAAATCACATTTTATGATCTGTTGTGCTTCATATGTCGCTGCAAACGTTGGGAAACACGGTTCAATTTCAAAGAAGTGGAGCTTCAGATGACAGTTATGATGGTAAAATACTATTTTTACTGTTTTGATCAGGCACCAGCAAGAAGTTTAGATATTGTTGTCATTTGGGTTTTTGCTTTTTTCCTGGTTTGAGAACTGTTGTTAGAACATGTAAATATAAGGAATGAAAAAATGCACAATTGTAGTACAAGTTCCATGTAAATAGTGAGAATTCAAACCCCAAAAATGAGCCTGGATTGTTGTTGTTGTTGTTGTTGTTTGTTGATCAGGTGAAACACGTCACAGTCCAGGAAGTTCTGTTGAATAACATTCATCAGCTTGAAGGCCTGTCATAAGCACACAAAAAACTACAGTGTTTTTGTTTGGAAGATTTTTCTGGACTCTGAAACCAGGAAACAATCCTGGCAAGGTTTCAGGGTAAAAATTAAAGCTCAGGTTACCATGGGAACACAGCAAGACTTCCTATTGGATTAAAAGGTACTATTCGTTATACAAACCAAAAATTAACACCAAAGTTACTGAAATTTATTAGGTATGAAATGTTTGCCAGCATGACTCAAAATACCCATCACTACTTTTGGGACCTCTGTTGACCTCTATTAACCTTTATTAGTGATTCGGTCATTTTTTAAAACTATTTTCTTTCATTCATGTTTTTATTGTCACTGTTTGATCTTTTCTTATAATTACTTAGCTGTTCTTGTGTTAAAGGTTTGAGTGACATCCTGTTATAAAACTCCTGCTGTATTCTCTGTTGTCTTAACTATTCTGCATTTAATATTGATATCAATTTCTATACAGTGTTCAGTTTCTTGTTATTTTCATGGTGGAAGGAGAGTACAATTTTGCATATGAACTCCAGATTATAAATTTACGCTTTGATAGCAAAGTTACCTCCTCAGGATAAAACGAGGAGTGCTGTTAAAAGTAATTGAGTACCTCAAAATGCGCCCCAATTTTCCACCAGATAAAACTGATACGTTTCTTCTGACATGCTTTTTTTTTTTTTTACATATTTACTTTCCCTTATTCTCATTTTCAATTGTTTTTGCGAGAATATACCGCAGACTGTATATAAAAGTGTTCGTAGCTTCCGGGTCTGAAAAATGAGGCCAATGCAGATGCGCCTAAAACTGCAATACCACCGATTGCCACTAGAGGTTAGCGTAAGGGCAAAATGTATCATTAACTTGTATGTGTGTAATATCCTACATGCTGTTATGATTCTCTGTAACTTTTCACTCAGTCAGGCCTGAAGTACATTTCACTTGTGTGTGAGGAACTTTTCTTTCAGTGTCTAGTGAAGAGGGAAACGACGGAGGACCTCCCTGCGCTGTGTTTTGGCTTTTATCTGTATGTTTTGGTCTGACTCATCAAGCTCCGCCCCTTTCAGCTGAAATAGATTGACTCTGTAACTCTTATATTATCTGGCTTTATTAAATTGACAAGAAACAGTTGGTTGCGTCGTTGTTTATTCGTTCATTCCTCACAACGAAATGTATCGTTGCTGCGACAGTCGGCTCCAAAAAGCCTCCGGCTCCATAGACTCCCATTCAACTTCTCTCATCAAATCCAAAGTGAATAAAATGTGTCCATCAGTTATCTCGGTGTTGTTAGCTAAAGTCACTCCTTCTTATTAGTTTTCTGGAGGTCCATCTGAAAATAATCCGACGATACTACGTCCCGCCCACCGATAGCTGTAACCCGACCATCCTATCGGCACTGAACACTCAGCCAACCGCTGCTTTGGAATAACTTAAATGTGTGAAGCACCCCTGCTCTAACGCTCCAGCAATACTAGGGTTGCTTACTTTAAATATATACTGTTTGAATGTGCAACAGGAAAGTTCTTCTCACTCTATGGGAATTTGTTTTTGCACTTCAATATATAGTGCATCTGGAAAGTATTCACAGCACTTCACTTTTTCCACATTTTGTTATATTATAGCCTTATTCCAAAATGGATTAAATTCATTTTTTCCCTCAAAATTCTACACACAATATCCCATAATGACGTGAAATTCATTTTTTTGAAATTTTTGCAAATCTATTAAAAATCAAAAATGAAAAAAATCACATGTACATAAGCATTCACAGCCTTTGCAATTACACTCAAAATTGAGCTCAGCTGCTTCCTGTTTCCACTGATCATCCTTGAGGTGTTTCTACAACTTGATTGGAGTCCACCTGGTAAATTCAGTTGATTGAACATGATTTGGAAAGACACACACCGTCTATATAAGGTCCCACAGTTGACATGTCAGAGCACAAACCAAGACATGAAGTCCAAAGAATCATCTGTGGACCTCCGAGACAGGATTGTATCGAGGCACAGATCTGGGGAAGGGTACAGAAAAATTTCTGCAGCATTGAAGGTCCCAATGAGCATAGTGGCCTCCATCATCAGTAAATGGAAGAAGTTTGAACCACCAGGACTCTTCCTGGAGTCGGCCGCCCGGACAAACTGAGCGATCGGGGGAGAAGGGCCTTAGTCAGGGAGGTGACCAAGAACCCGATGGTCACTCTGACAGAGCTCCAACGTTGCTCTGTGAAGAGAGGAGAACCTTCCAGAAGGACAACCATCTCTGCCGCACTCCACCCAGCAGGCCTGTATGGTAGAGTGGCCAGACGGAAGACACTCCTCAGTAAAAGGCACATGACAGCCCACCTGGAGTTTACCAAAAGGCACCTGAAGGACTCTCAGACCATGAGAAACTAAATTCTCTGGTCTGATGAAACAAAGATTGAACTCTTTGGCCTGAATGCCAAGTGTCATGTTTGGAGGAAACCAGGCACCGCTCATCACCTGGCCAATACCATCTCTACGATGAAGCATGGTGGTGGCAGCATCATGCTGTGGGGATGTTTTTCAGCGGCAGGAACTGGGAGACTAGTCAGAATGGAGGGAAAGATGAATGCAGCAATGTACAGAGACATCCTTGATGAAAACCTTCTCCAGAGCGCTCTGGACCTCAGACTGGGGCGAAGGTTCATCTTCCAACAGGACAACGACCCGAAGCACACAGCCAAGATAACAAAGGAGTGGCTTCGGGACACCTCTGTGAATGTCTTTGAGAGGCCCAGGCAGAGCCCAGACTTGAACCTGATTGAACATCTCTGGAGAGATCTGAAGATGTCTGAGCACCGACGCTCCCCATCCAACCTGATGGAGCTTGAGAGGTCCTGCTAAGAAGAATGGGAGAAACTGCCCAAGAATAGGAGCCAAGCTTATAGCATCATACTCAAAAAGACTTGAGGCTGTAATTTCTGCCAAAGGTGCTTCAACAAAGTATTGAGCAAAGGCTGTGAATACGTATGTACATGTGATTTTTTTCGTTTCTGATTTTTAATAGATTTGCAAAAATTTCAAAAAAATGTATTTCACATTGTCATTATGGGGTATTGTGTGTAGAATTATGAGGGGAAAAAATGAATTTAATCCATTTTGGAATAAGGCTGTAACATAACAAAATGTGGAAAACGTGAAGCGCTGTGAATACTTTCCGGATGCACTGTACTTCTGTTTTTAAAGTATTTTCCTTGTAAAGTGGAGCTTTATTTGTCCAAAATGTAAATTTTCTAAGGTTTTGCTTGTAATTCAATATGAACCAATCACATTGTGTGTTTCTGGTGTTGTGACATCCATTTCAGTGCCGGGTGATGTGACGCAACTTTTTCCAGCAAAAAGTTTTTGGTTGGATCATGAACAAGATTATACAACATAGTAGCTCCGCCTCCAGAGATCTGATTGGTCAACAGAACATTTGGAACAAATCTTCATGACATCATCACTAGAAATATAACTCCACCTCTTCAATGAGAATATAGAATTACAATAGAATTTAATATAACATGTAATATAATGTAGTTTCTACTTGTTATGGATCTATTAAATGACCCATTTGGTGAAGTCGGGTCTCTTTTGGTCCTTTTTGGTCGCTCTGAGCACCCGTACCGTAACACCACGGATAGTCACGCACTTACAATCCTAGCGGAGGCTAGCCGGACCGGTTTGGTTTGAACACATGACACGGAGCTAAAATGTTAAAAACACATGAGAACATGGATATCTTTGTTCATCAGATATCTTTGTTCATCAGATATCTTTGTTTATCAGATATCTTTGTTCATCAGATATCTTTGTTCCAACCAGACTGAGCTAGCTGAGCAGTTTAGTGTTTCTATGTTCTGTATTTATTAAGTCAGAGACTAGAAATCCTCTCTGTTGCTAGGTGGTTGCTACGGGTAGTAAACATTACATAGGTAACATAAGAGTCTACTGATGCCATTGATTGTTTTCCAGTTGTTAGTATCATCAAGTTTCCAATCAGATCAGTCAGATCCACCGCTGGCTCCTCCCCCAGCTTGTCCAAATATGGTCACTTCCTGCCCCAAACCGCTCCGAACTATCAAAGATGGTGACGGACAGAATCTGAACTGGAGGCTTCATAACGTTCACAAACCAACGATGACGTCACTGATGGTAGATGACATTGTTGTTGTGGTTTTTGTCCGCCAGTAAAACGAAGATTTGTTTTTAGTTGCGTGCTGAAAAGCCAAAAGATCCCGGATGTCACGTTCTCAATCTGTTGCGTCATATAAGACGCGTCTACGGAACTGACAGGTCCAAAAGTTTAAAGAAATGATGTGAAGCATGACTCTTCAATCCAAATTCTGAAGCTGAGAATCGGACGGAAACTTGGAGCTGCGGTTGGTTCGTGACGGCGACTGTCCAAAAGGTAAATATCAAGCTAACGTTAGCGTCATCTTCATTCATTCTTTACGGGGCTCGTCGCTAGCAGCTAACTTAGCATGCTAGCGGAAGTTAACGTGTTGTTTACGTCATTAAAGGGTTTTCATCGTGCTCGTAGAAAGCTACAACAGAAGGGTCGTTTTCTGCAAGTGGGAATAATTAAGTGTGTGAGCTGTAAACTAAGCAGCTAAGTTAGCAGGCTAGGCTACATCACCCCATAGACAAGGACCGGAAGTAGGCCTGCAGTAACAGTGGCGCTCTTCCTCTGTGGTTGAACATAAAAGCCCGAGTCGACTGTTTGGGGGCAGCTCCACTACACTCAATATGTACTAATAAAGATGTGATGTTACAGGTGACTGGTGGGATTAAAGGTGTCGGAGGGAAGGAGGAAAGTCTGCAGACATTTTGTCTCGGCTCAGCCACTACAGAGGAATAATGGACTCTTCAAGGACGGTGAGAAAATATATTTATATCTCATTTAATCTGTTACACAGGACAGTTGTCCACTTCACCTCAGTCCATCTTCAATGATCTCAGTCCAGAGAAGGCGGCGGTGTTTGTGGATCATGTTTCTATCTGGTTTCTTCTTTGGAGAGTTTTAACATCATTTGTGGACACAGCGATGAACTGTGTTCACAGATGATGGTTTTCACAAGTGTTCCTGAGCCCATGCAGTGATTTTCACTCCAGAATAGTGTGTTTTTAATGCAGTGCTGCCTGAGGGCCCGAAGATCACCACCATCCAATATTGGTTTCCACAAGTGTTCCTGAGCCCATGCAGTGATTTCCACTCCAGAATAGTGTGTTTTTAATGCAGTGCTGCCTGAGGGCCCGAAGATCACCACCATCCAATATTGGTTTCCAGCCTTGTCCCTTGTGTTCAGAGATTTCTCCAGATTCTCTGAATCTTTTAAAGAAATTATTCAATTCAATTCATTTTTATTAATATAGCGCCAAATCACAACAGAGGTTATTTCGTGGCACTGAACACATTAAAGTCCTTACAGCAAAACTTTACAATATAGAAACACAACAATACAACAATTCCCACATAAGCCAGGAGGGAAAAACTCCTCTTTAAGAGAGAAAATGCTCCAACAGAGGGAAGAAGAAAACCTCCCTTCAACAGGAAGAAACCTCTGACTGAACCAGGCTCAGAGGTGGAGAACATCTGTTAACAGAACCAGGCTCAGAGGTGGAGAACATCTGTTAACAGAACCAGGATCAGAGGTGGGCGGAGCATCTGTTAACGGAACCAGGCTCAGAGGTGGGCGGAGCATCTGTTAACAGAACCAGGATCAGAGGCGGGCGGAGCATCTGTTAACAGAACCAGGATCAGAGATGGGCGGAGCATCTGTTAACAGAACCAGGATCAGAGGTGGGCGGAGCATCTGTTAACAGAACCAGGATCAGAGGCGGGCGGAGCATCTGTTAACAGAACCAGGATCAGAGGTGGGTGGAGCATCTGTTAACAGAACCAGGATCAGAGATGGGCGGAGCATCTGTTAACAGAACCAGGATCAGAGGTGGGTGGAGCATCTGTTAACAGAACCAGGATCAGAGGTGGGCGGAGCATCTGTTAACAGAACCAGGATCAGAGATGGGCGGAGCATCTGTTAACAGAACCAGGATCAGAGGTGGGCGGAGCATCTGTTAACAGAACCAGGATCAGAGGTGGGCGGAGCATCTGTTAACAGAACCAGGATCAGAGGTGGGCGGAGCATCTGTTAACAGAACCAGGATCAGAGGTGGGCGGAGCATCTGTTAACTGAACCAGGATCAGAGGTGGGCGGAGCATCTGCCTCCACGGGTTGGGGTGAGAGGAGAGCAGAGAGAGAAAAGGACAACATAGAGATAGAAGAGAAGAACTGTTGGTGGAGACAACAAGCACAGAGCAGAGACATGCAGCTCCATGACGGGACATCTGGAAAAGAAAGAACAGAAACTACACGAGTGAAGGAACTGAATGGAGACAACAGATAACAAGAAGAAACTATGGGAGAGAAAAAGATGGTGAGGTATGAGTCAGTTAAAGAGTAGGAGGAAAGAAAAGAAGATCAGCATGTAACGAGGTCCCCCAGCAGCCTCGGCCTATAACAGCATAACTAAGGGTTGGTTCAGGTCTACCTGAGCCAGCCCTAACTATAGGCTTTATCAAGAAGGAACGTTTTGAGTCTAATCTTAAAGCTAGAGAGGGTTTCTGCCCCTCCAACACAAACTGGGAGCTGGTTCCACAGGGGAGGAGCCTGAACACTGAAGCTCCGCCTCCCATTCTACTTCTGGAAACTCTAGGAACCACAAGTAGACCAGCGTACTGAGAGAGAAGTGCTCTGCTAGGATTATATGGTTATATAAGATCTCTAAGATATGATGGAGCCTGGTCATGTAGAGCTTTGTAAGTCATCAAGAGAATTTTAAATTCTATTCTTGATTTCACAGGAAGCCAGTGAAGAGAAGATAAAACTGGAGAAATATGATCTCTCTTGTCAAATCCTGTCAGTACTCTTGCTTCAGCATTTTGGATCAGCTGCAGGTTTTTAAAGAGTAATTTGGACATCCTAACAACAAGGAATTACAATAATCTAGTCTAGAAGTAACAAACACATGGATGAGTTTTTCTGCATCACGCTGAGGAAGGATTTTCCTGATTTTATTAATATTACGTAGATGAAAGAAGGCAGTTCTGGAGATTTGCTTTATGTGGTGTCTAAAGGACAAATCCTCATCAAAGATGACTCCAAGGTTCCTCACAGTTTTGCTGGAGGCCAAGACAACGTCATCCAGAGTAACTAAGTGATTACAGAAAGAGTTTCTGAGGTGTTTCGGACCAAGTACACTAACTTCTGTTTTGTCTGAATTTCGAAGCAGGAAGTTTTTGGTCATCCAGACCTTTATGTCTTTTAGACAGGCTTCAAGTTTTACTAACTGATTAGTTTCATCTGGTTTTATAGAAATATATAGCTGAGTGTCATCTGTATAACAATGGAAGTTGATGCAGTGCTTCCTGATGACATCTCCTAATGGAAGCATGTACAAAGTAAAAAGTATTCGGCCTAACACTGAGCCTTGTGGAACTCCATAACTAACTGTTGTTTGTCTGGAAGATTCATTGTTGACATGGACAAACTGGAATCTATCTGATAAGTAGGATTTGAACCAATCTAATGCAGTTTCTTTAATCCTCATAACGTCTTCTAATCTCTGTAATAAGATCGTATGATCAATCGTATCAAAAGCAGCGCTGAGGTCCAGAAGAACAAGTACAGAGACGAGTCCATTATCTGAGGCTAATAAATTGGTCTGTAGTTTCCTAAAACAGCTGATTAAGAGTCGGCTTTTGAAGTAAAGGTTTAATTACAGCCACTTTAAAAGCCTGCGGTACATAGCTGGTTACAATAGATAGGTTGATCTGATCTAATATGGAAGTATTAATTAAAGGGAAGACTTCCTTAAAAAGTTTAGTTGGGATGAGATCTAACAGACAGCTAGAGGATCCAGATGAAGAAATAATTCTAGTTAACTCAGAGAGCTCAACAGGAGAGAAATGTTCCAAGTTTACATCTGGTCCTACATTTGCTTTCAGGGCTGCTGTTGCTTAACATCACATCAGTGATGGTGTCAGGAAGGGTCGGCCCGATTCTCTTTCTGATAGTAAGAATTTTATTAGTAAAGAAGTTAATGAAGTCGTTACTGCTGAGAGCTGAAGGAATAGAGGACTCAACAGAACTGGGACTCTTTGTCAGCCTGCTACAGTGATGAAAAGAAACCTGGGGTTGTTCTTGTTGTCCTCTATTAATGATGAATAATATAAAGTTCTGGCCTTACCAAGAGCTTTCTTATATAATATTAGACTATCCTTCCAGGCAGGTGAAATTCTTCTAAATTAGTGGAACTCCATTTCCTTTCCATCTTTCTAGTCGCTGCCTAGCAGAGCGTAGTTCTGAGTTGTACCATGGAGACAACTTCCTCTGGTTCATGACTCTCTTCTTCAGAGGGGCGACATCATCTAGAGTTGTAGCAGAGATACTGCAGTGTTTTCTACCAGATGATCCACTAGTGTGGGACTAAGATCAACGTAGATGTCTTCCACTGCTTTAACACACGGCATCGAAGAGGATAAACATGTAACTGCTTCCTTAAACTTGGCCACGACATCATCTGACAGACATCTACTGTAGTGGGATTTATTCCCACATGCTGTGTCGTCCATTATTGTAACTTCAGATGTTAATAAGAAGTGGTCCGACAAAACAGGGTTTGGAGGAAATACTATTACATTTTCAGTTTCCATCCCATACGACAGAACCAGATGGAGGGTGTGGTTACCACGGTGACGGGGTTTATTTACATCCTGATAAAAGCCTATAGAATCTAATAATGATCTGAAAGTAGAACTGAGGCTGTCGTTGTCCATGTCAACATGAATGTTAAAGTCTCCCACTATCATCACTTTATCTGAACTCAGCACTAAATCTGATCAAAAGTCAGAATTCAGTTAGAAACTCTGAATAAAGACCAGGTGGGAGATAAACAACAACAATACAATCCGTTTCTCTGCTTTCCAGTTTGGGTGAGAGACTAAGAGTCAGACTCTCAAATGATTTATAACTAAGTTTAGGCTTTGGATTAATTGATAAACTTGAGTGGAAGATTGCTGCCCCTCCTTCTCCTCCTCCTCCTCCTTCTCCTCCTCCTCCTCCTGAATCTCTAGGAATATGATAATGAATATGACTGGGAGGAGTTGCTTCATTAATACTAACATATTCTTCCTGTTGCAGCCAGGTCTCTGTGAGACAGAGTAAATCAATCTGATAATCAGTTATCAAGTCATTTACTAACAGAGATTTAGACCAGAGAGATCTCATGTTTAATAGTCCGCTTTTAATTGTAAGATTTTATTTTTTTTTATCCATTAATTTGGTAGGATAAACTTTTATTACATTTTTATTGATAGATCTTTTCTTGAGTTGTTTAAATATAGATGGTCTGGGTACAGACACAACCTCTACAGGATGTTGAAGGTTTTGGGTGAGTGACAGCTCTAAAGAAGCTGCAGAGGAGCTGTAAGACTGCAGCTCTGCGTCCTGGCCTCAACCCTGGATGTCAGGTTTTAGGGCTGTTAAGAGACATGGTCATGTTTCTAGAAAGAAGAGCTGCACCATCCAAAGTAGGATGGATGCCGTCTCTCCGGATCAGACCAGGTTTTCCCCAGAAAGTATTCCAGTTGTCAATGAAGCCCACATTGTTAGCGGGACATCACCTCGACAACCAGCGGTGAAGTGAAGACGTACGGCTAAACATATCATCACTGGTCCGGTTAGGAAGGGGTCCAGAGAAAACTACGGAGTCCCACGTTGTTTTTGCAAAGTTGCACACCGATTCAACATTAACTTTAGTGACCTCTGATTGGTGTAACCGGGTGTCGTTACTGCCGACGTTAATAACAATCTGACTGGATTTATGATTAGCCTTAGTCAGCAGTTTCAGGTTTGATTCAATGTCGCCCGCTCTGGCCCCTGGAAGACATCTGACTCTGGCCCCTGGAAGACATCTGTCTCTGGCCCCTGGAAGACATCTGTCTCTGGCCCCTGGAAGACATCTGTCTCTGGCCCCGGGAAGACATCTGTCTCTGGCCCCGGGAAGACATCTGACTCTGGCCCCTGGAAGACATCTGACTCTGGCCCCTGGAAGACATCTGACTCTGGCCCCGGGACGAAATCTGACTCGGGCCCCGGGAAGACATCTGACTCGGGCCCCGGGACGACATCTGACTCTGGTCCCTGGAAGACATCTGACTCTGGTCCCTGGAAGACATCTGACTCTGGTCCCTGGAAGACATCTGACTCTGGCCCCGGGACAACATCTGACTATGGCCCCTGGAAGACATCTGACTCTGGCCCCTGGAAGACATCTGACTCGGGCCCCGGGACAACATCTGACTATGGCCCCTGGAAGACATCTGACTCTGTCCCCGGGAAGACATCTGACTCTGGCCCCAGGACGACATCTGACTCTGTCCCCTGGAAGACATCTGACTCTGGCCCCTGGAAGACATCTGACTCTGGCCCCTGGAAGACATCTGACTCTGTCCCCTGGAAGACATCTGACTCTGGTCCCTGGAAGACATCTGACTCTGGCCGCTGGTTTCACTGACTTCATGTTAAATAGAGTCTCCAATAACCAGGGTTAGTTTCTCAGTGGGTGTTTCACCGAGTGGGGAAAATCGGTTGGAGACGTGAAGGGGTCGGTGGTGAACCGTGGGCTTCTTCTTGGGACTATCCCTCCTTCGTACTGCCACCCAGCCGCCCGGCTGTTCGGGTGCTGCGGGGTACCGGCTAACTAAGCCTGTATCCTGGACAGCTGTACACCCTGTCCCTGAGAAGTTCCTACGGCTAGCTGGTTGTTCAGCATGGTGCACAGCAGTGATTCTAATTCTATGACCCTGGCCTCCAGAGCCCTAACTACACTACATTTATTACAGGTAACATTATCATTAAGGGAGGCAGGGTCGTAACTAAACATGTCACACAGCAGGAAAAACAAGAAGAGGTGGAGGGAGAGAGGGAAGCCATTGCTAACTGCTAAGCTTGCAGCACCAAAACGCCAAGTTAAGTGAACGTTGGTCAAAGATTTAACTGTAGAATTGCTCAAGAAGAGCAAGCGTGAGTTTTAACTTGAGATTAGAAGAAGTGTGGAGAGAGTTAAGATGTATAATTCAGGAAAAGAAGCTGAAATAGCAGAGAGACGTAACACTAGTCACAATGTTTGTTGACGGGAAGTGACGCAATACGCTCACCGTAACGTCAGTTGAGATTCCTCCAATCCAAGTTGTTGCGGTCTACCAACTTTCCACTAATTCTTTGTAGTTTTACGTTGAGGAACATTATTCTTAGATTGTTGAACTATTTTCCCACAAAGTCTTTCACAGAGTGGTGAACCTCTCCCCATCTTCACTGCTGAGAGACTCTGCCTCTGAAATACTCTTTTTACATCCAATCATGTTACTGATCTGTTGCCACGGTAACATAATTAGTTATCAGATGTTTCGTTTCGCTTTTCACAACTTCTCCAGTTTTTTGTTGACCCTGTCCCAAATATTTTGAGATGAGATCTGCCATCAAATCAAAAATGAGCAGCTTTTTTTCATAAAACAATAAGATTTATCAGTTTCAAAGTATCATGTTTTCTTTGGTTTATTTTAAATTAAATGTAGGTTTATGGAATTTGCAAATCGTTGCTTTCTGATTTTATTCACATTTTACACAGCGTCCCAACGTTTTAGAGATGGGGTTGTACTTTGTGACGGCGATGAGTAATCAACTTTACAGGGCTGTTTGATGTCGGGAAAAAGATTTAGTGACAAGTGATTGATGTTGAAATTAGGAATGCTTCTAAAGCTTGTTGGTAACTTTGGTTCTTCCAGAAACTTATACCAATATAAGACGGGTCTTTGCTCCCCAGCCTCGCGTGAGAGACTTCAAGATTGTTCCAGGACTGCATTTCACTCACTGCCTCTGTTCGTATCTTTGTTTGTGTTTTCAGGAAAGTAAAAGTAGAGATGGAGTTACACCTCAGCGCCTTCAGGAGGACGACAAACCTCCCCCAACGACTGCAAACAGAGAGAAACCGTACAGCTGTGATCAGTGTGGGAAGAGCTTTAACCAAAAGGGTCATTTAAAAATTCATCATCTCATCCACAGTGGAGTTAAACCATACAGCTGTGATCAGTGTGGGAAGTCTTTTAACAACACGAGTACCTTAAAAAATCATCAACTCATCCACAGTGGAGTTAAACCATACAGCTGTGATCAGTGTGGGAAATGTTTTAACCGAACTGGTCATTTAAAAAGACATCAACTCATCCACAGTGGAGATAAACCATACAGTTGTGATCAGTGTGGGAAATGTTTTAACAACAGGAGTACCTTAAAAATCCATCAACTCATCCACAGTGGAGTTAAACCATACAGCTGTGATCAGTGTGGGAAATCTTTTAACAACAAAACTACCTTAAAAAGGCATCAACTCATCCACAGTGGAGTTAAACCATACAGCTGTGATCAGTGTGGGAAGTCTTTTAACAACACGAGTACCTTAAAAATTCATCAACTCATCCACAGTGGAGTTAAACCATACAGCTGTGATCATTGTGGGAAGTCTTTTAACAACACGAATACCTTAAAAAAGCATCAACTCATCCACAGTGGAGTTAAACCATACAGCTGTGATCAGTGTGGGAAGTCTTTTAACCGAATGGGTCCTTTAAAAATTCATCAACTCATCCACAGTGGAGTTAAACCATACAGCTGTGGTCAGTGTGGGAAGTCTTTTAGCCAGATGGGCCATTTAAAAAACCATCAACTCTTCCACAGTGGAGTTAAACCATACAGCTGTGCTCAGTGTGGGAAGTCTTTCAACAACACGAGTACTTTAAAAATTCATCAACTCATCCACAGTGGAGTTAAAGCATACAGCTGTGATCAGTGTGGGAAGTCTTTTAACCGAATGGACCATTTAAGAAGTCATCAATTCATCCACACTGGAGTTAAACCATACAGCTGTGGTCAGTGTGGGAAGAGTTTTAGACACATGAAGACCTTAAAAAGTCATCAACTCATCCACAGTGGAGTTAAACCACACAGCTGTGGTCAGCGTGAGAAGTCTTTAAACAACATGAGTACCTTAAAAATTCATCAACTCATCCACAGTGGAGTTAAACCATACAGCTGTGATCAATGTGCGTCATCATTCAGGACTTCAAGTAGCCTCAGAATACATATACAGATCCACACGGGAGAGAAACCGTTCAAGTGCCGACACTGTGAGAAAAGTTTCTCGACCTTTGGTAATCACACACAACATGAAGGTGTTCACACCAGAGAGGATTCAGACACCTGTGACCTACGAGATCACACAGAGGAGAAATCGTCCTCATCCTTAAATGGCAGGAAGACGCACATTGAGAGCGAAGATCCTCTTCTGGTGTCGAGGTCACACTTAAAAAAACTTGAGATCAGGCTTCACAGAATTCAGACTTAAACTCTTGTGAAGTGTCTCAGCTAATGTCACACTTGTGTGGTCTTTAACGTTATGTTTCCGTGGTCTGATGAGTTGCCTGTAATTTAAGTAGTGCGACGGTCCATGAAATCACATTTTATGATCTGTTGTGCTTCATATGTCGCTGCAAACGTTGGGAAACACGGTTCAATTTCAAAGAAGTGGAGCTTCAGATGACAGTTATGATGGTAAAATACTATTTTTACTGTTTTGATCAGGCACCAGCAAGAAGTTTAGATATTGTTGTCATTTGGGTTTTTGCTTTTTTCCTGGTTTGAGAACTGTTGTTAGAACATGTAAATATAAGGAATGAAAAAATGCACAATTGTAGTACAAGTTCCATGTAAATAGTGAGAATTCAAACCCCAAAAATGAGCCTGGATTGTTGTTGTTGTTGTTGTTGTTTGTTGATCAGGTGAAACACGTCACAGTCCAGGAAGTTCTGTTGAATAACATTCATCAGCTTGAAGGCCTGTCATAAGCACACAAAAAACTACAGTGTTTTTGTTTGGAAGATTTTTCTGTACTCTGAAACCAGGAAACAATCCTGGCAAGGTTTCAGGGTAAAAATTAAAGGTCATGTTACCATGGGAACACAGCAAGACTTCTTATTGGCGTAAAAGTTACTATTCGTTATACAAACCAAAAATTAACACCAAAGTTACTGAAATTTATTAGGTATGAAATGTTTGCCAGCATGACTCAAAATACCCATCACTACTTTTGGGACCTCTGTTGACCTCTATTAACCTTTAGTAGTGATTTGGTCATTTTTTAAATATTTTCTTTCATTCATTTAATTTAATTTTGTACACTTTATTAATCCCCGAGGGGAAATTTCTTCGCTACAGCAGGGGGCTGTCAGGGGGGAGCTGCTGCAGCAGGCTGCCACTAGCACGGCGCCAGGTAACCTGACCTGAGGTGCATGTTTTTGGATGATGGGAGGAAGCCAGAGAACCCGGAGAGAACCCACGCAAGCACAGGGAGAACATACAAACTCCTCACAGAAAGGCCCAGGACCGGATTCGAACCTTTTTGCTGTGAGGTGACAGTGCTAACCACTGCACCACCGTGCCGCCCAAATGTTCATGTTTTTATTGTCACTGTTTGATCTTTTCTTATAATTACTTAGCTGTTCTTGTGTTAAAGGTTTGAGTGACATCCTGTTATAAAACTCCTGCTGTATTCTCTGTTGTCTTAACTATTCTGCATTTAATATTGATATCAATTTCTATACAGTGTTCAGTTTCTTGTTATTTTCATGGTGGAAGGAGAGTACAATTTTGCATATAAACTCCAGATTATAAATTTACACTTTGATAGCAAAGTTACCTCCTCAGGATAAAACGAGGAGTGCTGTTAAAAGTAATTGAGTACCTCAAAATGCGCCCCAATTTTCCACCAGATAAAACCGATACGTTTCTTCTGACATGCTTTTTTTTTTTTTTTTACATATTTACTTTCCCTTATTCTCATTTTCAATTGTTTTTGCGAGAATATACCGCAGACTGTATATAAAAGTGTTCGTAGCTTCCGGGTCTGAAAAATGAGGCCAATGCAGATGCGCCTAAAACTGCAATACCACCGATTGCCACTAGAGGTTAGCGTAAGGGCAAAATGTATCATTAACTTGTATGTGTGTAATATCCTACATGCTGTTATGATTCTCTGTAACTTTTCACTCAGTCAGGCCTGAAGTACATTTCACTTGTGTGTGAGGAACTTTTCTTTCAGTGTCTAGTGAAGAGGGAAACGACGGAGGACCTCCCTGCGCTGTGTTTTGGCTTTTATCTGTATGTTTTGGTCTGACTCATCAAGCTCCGCCCCTTTCAGCTGAAATAGATTGACTCTGTAACTCTTATATTATCTGGCTTTATTAAATTGACAAGAAACAGTTGGTTGCATCGTTGTTTATTCGTTCATTCCTCATAACGAAATGTATCGTTGCTGCGACAGTCGGCTCCAAAAAGCCTCCGGCTCCATAGACTCCCATTCAACTTCTCTCATCAAAGCCAAAGTGAATAAAATGTGTCCATCAGTTATCTCGGTGTTGTTAGCTAAAGTCACTCCTTCTTATTAGTTTTCTGGAGGTCCATCTGAAAATAATCCGACGATACTACGTCCCGCCCACCGATAGCTGTAACCCGACCATCCTATCGGCACTGAACACTCAGCCAACCGCTGCTTTGGAATAACTTAAATGTGTGAAGCACCCCTGCTCTAACGCTCCAGCAATACTAGGGTTGCTTACTTTAAATATATACTGTTTGAATGTGCAACAGGAAAGTTCTTCTCACTCTATGGGAATTTGTTTTTGCACTTCAATATACTTCTGTTTTTAAAGTATTTTCCTTATAAAGTGGAGCTTTATTTGTCCAAAATGAAAGTTTTCAAAGGTTTTGCTGGAAATTCAAAATGAACCAATCAAATTGTGTGTTTCTGGTGTTGTGACATCCCAAGTGTTCACTGTGGTGAATATTTATTCTAATCTTTGGCTTGACATGGATCTTCCTATACATGTATATGTAAGAAAGAGCACAAGCTCTCCAGAGTGTTGGAGCAGCTGTTCTGTTCTTAGATAAACAACCACAGTGACGTTAGCTTTTAAATAGTAAATAGCCTCCTTGCTGAATTTCTTCACTATAATCTGTGTTGCTCCATCTTGAAATAAAAACCCAATACTGAGCTTTACTTAGTATTACGAAAGTTTATCTTTGTCATATTGTGATTTAGTTTGCCTCCTCCAAGCCCTGATCAACACACACGGGATGCCGGACTCTTCCAGGTGAGTAACCGTTGGTTTTACTCTCTGGGGGATGAGTAAGTGAGCATTCTTGTCCTCAAGGTTCTATATTTAAAAAGTTCAGAGAAGTAAGATGTTCTCTGCGAGGCTCAGTAAAGGTTTATGAGCTATCCCGAGTAACCCGTTGGATGAAATGAAACAGGCATCGTGGTGGTATTACTTCTCAGTAATGGCTGGATTATCTCTGTAAAAGTGAGCGCTGCTTTGTTGCGTCTGTTTGAAGTATTGACCGTAGTGCCGTCACCCCGGGTTGGCTCAAAGTAGGGACAATAAAATAGGTTGTAAATATATGAACTCAAAGGACCTGTTTAGGTTAAAGTAGTTTTGTTAGAGGAACACAGGCCGCCTGGGGCAGTAAATCATGACACTACAAACAAGTTTACAATAAATACACACCTTCTTTATTCTGGAGTCGATGGAGCATCTCTTAGTTTTGGTAGTGTATTAAAAAAGTGTTGTCAGCCTAAAAGATGTGTATTTCTTTCATGCATTTATGACACGCCAAATTACACATTTAAAGCAACTGCAAAACTTTTCCCGAACAACAGAAAGCTAAATTGTCACGACTCCTCATGAGTCAGCCAACAAGGGTTTTAAAAAAATGGTCCTGAATTGGAACTGAAATTGAACCGAATTATTGACTCAGAAAAAGGAAGACATGTTTTAGATTCCTGAAACAGAGGTTTGGATGAACCAGACACATTTTCAGCAAAAAAGTTAAGCAGTTTATTATTGCAAAAAAAAAAAAAAAAAAAAGCCTGTGTAACTCATTATTTTAATTATACATAATTTTTCTCATAATATTATGAGTTGTAAGCGATATGTATTCCAGAGAACGGTGATGAGAGAAAAACTAAGCAAAATAGGGGTTCGAAAAAATTTAATTTTTTTTTTGTATTTATTAAAAGTAATATTAAACTTTATTTGTATTGACCCTGTCATATAAGAAATGCAGCTCAAAGTGCTTCACAGCAGGAGAATTACATGCTGTGTATAACGGAACACTTACAAATATAGAAAAAGAAATGAGATTAATAAGAAACAGATGAAATGCACAAAACAAAACATGAAGAGCGTTGTTGTTGCGAGTACAGCCGCGGTACCGGAAGTGGAATGTGTCTGACGTCACGGCCATCTCACTGTACCCCCCGCCCCCTCCCCCCTCCCCCTCCTCCCTTTGCAGTCACCGGCTGTTTTCGTCGACCACCATCAGACCCGAAGTTGAAGCAGCTGAAGCCGACGGAGTCTTTGGCTTTGAGCTCGTTATGTCCCGGATGTTCTTTTCTTCTTCTGCTGCTCTCCCGGATGTTCCGCTCGTGTGTGTTTATTGTGGTGAGAGAGGCGAGTGCTATCTTAGCATGCTAGCAGAGTCAACGTCTTGTTTACGTCGTGTTTGTGAAGTCAACAATCATCCTGAGCGGCGTTTGTTCTGCTCGCGGAAAGTTACAACAGAAGGTGCTTCTTCTGCAGGTTTGTAATGATAAAGTGTGCACGAGCCTTCATCTGAGCAGCTGCGTTAGCAGGCTAAAGGGGCTCCGTGATCGGAAGTAGGCCATAAAGCCGGAGATATACGTGCTTTAAAACTACGCGTTTTTTGCGGCTGCCTCACGTCTTCTGGGACCGTTGGTTGGTTGCGCGCGTCCTCGGGAATTAACGCAACGCATAACGCAAAGATTGCAAAATACACATCGTTACTGAGTCAGGGGCCCTTTTTTAAAAAAACTTTATTTACAACACACCAAAAACAACCGTCCAGAACAACGACAGTCTCACTTCTTTACATGTCAGTCGAGTATAAGCTGACTTTGGGTCACACCTCCTATACAATGCAATACTATATATATATATATATTTCACAAATGGATGTCAATATATACCAAACAAAAGTAAAAAAAACAAAGAAGAAACAGCTAATGAGAACGAGAGGTTGAATTGAATCATCTTCAGGGTTTATACATTTGCTTAGGAGTTCATTTTTAAGTGTTAAGATTTAGCAAATCCACATTTATTTATATATTTTTGGTGTATATTTTTTTGTCCCACCTGTGATCTCAGATCTACTCAAAAAGTAATGCATCCCCTCCCATCCCCCGCTCCCCCTCTCATTTTCGCCATGTTTATTGTTTACATCATGCAAATCAGAATGTGGGTAATAGTGTCATTGTTTTTCTCCCCGGTGCGCCCTCTGGTGGAGTCCTCCGGTAACACAGCATGTAAGCATGTATTTACAGTTCAAGACGTTTTTGTTCTGTAGGTTTATTTTTACATAATCACGATAGACTGGAGGCAATGCCGCATTATGGAATTTCAAAGCTGATAAACCAATAATTCAATTTGAATTAGCAGATGAAGTCACTGCAACCAACGTTATTTATCTAACAAATGAAAAGAAAAAAGAAAGCTCGATGAGAATAATAGATCTTGTTTTCTTGCTAATCCAACACCATCACAAGAGTTTTCCCGACTCCAAATGATGTGGAGGTGCATCGTAGTTACGTTGTTTAATTAAATCATATTTTTTCAGAGCAGTTTAAGATAGATAGTTACTTTATTAATCCCACAAGGGGAATTTTTTTCACTACAGCAGCATTGTAGGTACAGGAAAGCAATAAAATAACAGTAAAAAATATTTAATATAAAAATGCACAGTATATACAATAAAATAGAATAAAATTAAATTAAGACGTCCAAATCTTCCATCAAATGATCACGATAATACCTGCAATTTTTTTAAAACTAGTCTACACACACGCACAGGAAACATTTTCATATGAATTTTAAGGGGTAACGTCATGTCCTTTTTAGAAATTAAGCCTAAATAGATCAAATATAAGTTAAAATTGAAAAAATCTGCACTTTTCCTTTCCTGATAAACATAAAACTGACGTAAACTTATAACGATGTGATGTTACAGGTGACCGGTAGGATTAAAGGTGTCTGAAGGAAGGAGGAGAGTCGTCACACATTTTGTTTCAGCCACTCCAGAGGAAAAATGGACTCTTTGAACACGGTAAGAAACAAATCATGACATTTTATCTGAGACACAGGACTGCTTATTATTTAAAGTGTACACGAGCTGCTGTTATTGATTATATTAAGTAATATTTACCATTGAAAAAGGCTGTCATCTCGATTAGGGCTGCAACTTATTATTTTTAATGTCGATTATCGGCAAAGCAAGAAAATCTCTAGGTTACATAACAACATTGGACTTGTGATACTGATATCTTGAAAACTATTCACAAATGTGGTGCGATGGGGTGTCGGTGCCGGTGGGTCCGACCCTACGCGATTTAAAAAGTGGTTTTAAACAACTAGATTTTTTTTTTTTTTTTGTATAGTCGTGGTTACGGCTGTTTTTCCACTGCTTCCGTCTCCGAAAAATAGCACCCACAACTCACGGATCAGAAAACAAAATGGATGCACGGTTACGAAGAAAATATAAAAAAAATAAAAAAAATGGCAGAATATCAGCACTGAGCAATATGCTACATTTTTATTGCAGGCAAATAAAAACGGTTGCGTGAACGCTGATGGCTCATGGCTGAAAAGCGTCAGTTTGCTATCATTTAAAAAAAATACTAATCCTGCAAACCGTGATCATCTTTGCTGCTTGTTGTGACCGTGATATGACGAACAATCACCTTTAAAGGTCTGTTTGATGTTGGGAAAAAGTTCAACAGAAGGAAAAAGAAGATGCTGAACATTAAATAATCAAATGAATGATGTTCAAATTCTGAATCCTCCTGGAGTTTGTTAGTAAATGTGGTTCTTACCAATTAAGGAACTTCTACCAAGTGTTTTTTCCGCCCATCTTTGTGTGAGAGACTGTTTTGTTCCACGAATGCATTTCACTTACTACCTGTTTTTGTGTCTTTGGCTGTTGTCATAGGAACATGGAGCGATGCCTCAGCGCCCTCGGGAGGACGACAGAGCAGCTCCCCCAACGGTGGCAAACAAAGATAAATCATACAGTTGTGATTTGTGCGGAAAGACTTTTGGTTCCACTTCGGGCCTGAATGTACACAAGCGCACCCACACTGGAGAGAAACCGTACAGCTGTGAGGAGTGCGGGAAGACTTTTACCCAGATGTGTCATTTAAAAACTCACCAACTCATCCACAGTGGAGTGAAACCGTACAGCTGTGAGCAGTGTGGGAAAGCTTTTACTGTGATGGGCAACTTAAGAAAACACCAAGTCATCCACAGTGGAATTAAACCATACAGCTGTGATCAGTGCGGGAAGAGTTTTACTCAGTTGAGCAACTTTAAGATACATAAGCTCATCCACAGTGAAGTCAAACCGTACAGCTGTGGACAGTGTGGGAAGGGTTTCACTCAAATCGGTCGCTTAAATGCTCATCAACTCATCCACAATGCAGTAAAACCCTTCAGCTGTGAGAAGTGTGGGAAGGGTTTTACTCAGATGGGCAGCTTAAAGTTACACCAACTGACCCACACGGGAGTGAAACCTTACAGCTGTGAACAGTGTGGGAAAGCTTTTACTAAGATGAAAGAGTTAAAAAATCATCAACTCATCCACAGTGGAATTAAAGCGTACAGTTGTGGACAGTGTGGGAAGTCTTTTACTTACATGAACAACCTAAAAATGCATCAACTCACCCACAGTGGGGTTAAGTCGTACAGCTGTGAGCAGTGTGGGAAGGCATTTATTCGGCTAGATAGCTTAAAATCACATCAGCTTATCCACAGTGGAGTGAAACCGTACAGCTGTGAGCAATGTGGGAAGTCCTTTACTCGGAAGAAAGACTTAAAATCACATGAACTCATCCACAGTGGAGTTAAACCATACAGCTGTGAGCAGTGCGGCAAGGCATTTATTCAGGTGAAAGATTTAAAAACTCACCAACTCGTCCACAGTGAAGTGAAACCGTACAGCTGTGACCAGTGTGAGAAGGCCTTCATCCGGAAAAGAGACTTGAAAACACATCAGCTCATCCACAGTGGCGTTAAACCACACAGCTGTGAGCAGTGCGGCAAGGCATTTACTCACATGGGGAACCTGAAAACACATCAAGTCATCCACAGTGGAGTGAAACCGTACAGCTGTGAACAGTGCGGGAAGAGTTTTACTCTGATGAAAAGTTTAAAATCTCACCGAGTGATCCACAGTGGAGTAAAACCACACAGCTGTGAGCAGTGTGGGAAGAGTTTTACTGTTAAAGGAGACTTAATGACTCATCAGCGCACCCACTCTGGAAGTAAACCGTACTGCTGTGACTTTTGTGGAAAATCCTTCCGCCAACAAGGGACCCTTAATCGACACCAACGCATGCACACCGGAGAGGACGTGTACTGTTGTGAACACTGTGGCAGGTTTTTTCCACAGCTCTCGGCTTTAAAAACCCACAAAGTTACCCACACTGGAGAGAGACCGTACCAGTGTGACCACTGCGACAAGACTTTTACTTTTTCAGGTTCCCTCAAACGACACCGAAAGATCCACACCAGAGAGAGAAACCTCTCAAGTTCAGTCACTGTGAGGTATGTTCAAATTCTTTTACTTGTGTAAAGTGAACATAAAAACACAATGCAATGTTTTGCAAATCACACAAACCCATAATTAATTGAAAATAGACCAACGACAACATATTAAATGTTGAAACTAAGAAACGTTATTCTTTTATGAATAATATATGTTTATTTTGAATTTGATTCCAGGAACACGTCTCAAAAATGTTGGAACGGGGTCAAATAAAGACTTGAAAAGTTAGCGTAAAGATAAAAAACAAACAAACACTTGGTCGTATATCTCACAACTAATTAGGTTACCACAGCGACAGATCAGTAACATGATTGGGTATAAAACGAGCATTTCAAAAAGGGCAGAGTCTCTAAGCAGTGAAGATGGTGAGAGGGTTCATCACGCTGTGAAAGACTGCAAAAATAAGGAAAAAACTTAAGAATAATCCTCCTCAACTTTAAATTGTAAAGAATTTGGATATTTCATCGTCTACGGTTCATAATATCATTAAAAGATTCAGAGAATCTGGAGAAATCTCTGAACACAAGGGACAAGGCTGGAAACCAATATTGGATGGTGGTGATCTTCGGGCCTTCAGGCAGCACTGCATTAAAAACACACTATTCTGGAGTGGAAATCACTGCATGGGCTCAGGAACACTTGTGAAAACCATCGTCTGTGAACGCAGTTCATCGCTGTGTCCACAAATGCAGGTTAAAACTCTCCAAAGAAGAAACCAGATAGAAACATGACATTATAAAATGTATTAGGAAAACAATGGCTTCCACTGTCTTTTTTTAAATTTTATATCTTTGTTTTAGAAACACGCCGGTTCAAACGGAGCCGACGATCGACCCCGCCGGCGCTGCGACCGGCGTCGGCCGTTATTCACCGCAGCACGTTGCCTCAGAGGAAACGCATGAGTCCACGTGGGAGCAAAACCATTTAAGTAGCGACACGGCGAGAAACGCTTCCCGTCCTCTGGTCGTCATGAACCTGGACTCGCTGGAGAGGATTCAGACATCTGTGACGTACGTGATCATTTAGAGGAGAAATCATTCCCGTCTTTGGATCACAGGAGGACAACGAAGATCCTCTTCTGGTGTCAAGTCAAACTTACAGACTTTGAGACCCGGCGTCACACGATTCAGATTTAATCTTTTAAGTGTCTTGGTTTGTGTCTGTAACTTTCTATTTCTGTGATGTCAGGAGGTCCATCAGATCACAGGTTTTAGGCTGCACTTCTTTCAATAGTGCTAGTGTGGTGCTTTTTATGTCATAGCAAGCGTAGGGAAACACAGGTTCAATTTCAGAGAAGTGGAACATTAAATTGCAGGTATGACAAGCAAATACTGTATTTCAGATTTTAATTCCACAGCAGCAAATAGTTCAGATTATATTATTTATTGGTCTTTTGTTTGTTTGAGAACTGTTGTTGTAAATATAAGAAATAGCCAAATTTTACAAAAGTAGTGGGAATTCAGACCAAAAAAACAAACTGCCTGGATTTTTGTTGGTGTTGTGTTGTTGCTTTATTTCACAAGTTAAAATCCAGGAAGTAGACTTGTGTAACGTGCTTTCTCTCCTCTGGTTTCGAGGCTAAATGACTCAACAGATTGTAAATTGTTGGGTTGACATACTTCAGTGACATGATCTAGTGACTTCAAGATTATTGGGTTTTATTTTATTTAATGTACTCACCATGTTAGAAAACAAAATCATGTAATCCTGTGATCTTTTTTCTATGTAATTAAGTGTACTACTTATTTAACTGCTATTTTACAGTTAGATCATAGCAGCATTTAAATGTTAGTTGAAGCAAAGCTTAAATCTGTATATTAAGAATATATTAACTGTTTTGACCTATAGTGATATATGGATTAAGGAGGGAGGGGTGATACTTGTGTGTTTAGAAAAAAGAAGGAAGCACCAATGATCATATAACTGGAGATTTAAACTTTTAATTAGGAAGTCTTATTGTAGGAGCTACCACAGACTGTTTCTAAAAGAGTTCGTAGCTTCAGGTCTGTAAAATGGTTCTGATCCAGAAATGTCTTCAGCTGCAATACCAGCGAGTGCCACTAGAGGTCGGCTCCAAAAAGCCTCCGGCTCCATAGACTCCCATTCAACTTCTCTCATCAAATCCAAAGTGAATAAAATGTGTCCATCAGTTATCTCGGTGTTGTTAGCTAAAGTCACTCCTTCTTATTAGTTTTCTGGAGGTCCATCTGAAAATAATCCCTCATTCATTAGAAAAGAAGATTCAAGAAGACCTGTTTTTGGGGGCGTGTCTGTTTGATTGACAGGCCTGTTAATATCTTTCCAGAGTTTAGGTAATTTAAACACGAACAATACTGTCAACTCCAATATAAAAAAGCGGTGATTGTCCGATACTTCCTGGAGGTGTGGCCTTCTTTCTATTCCAATGGTGTTGGGTTGTCTGAAGTATCTTGATGCCAAAATTACTTCTGTTAAACTGATACTGATGTTGATGAGTACATGTTAGTTCTTCTGAGTTACCTAGTAGACTGATATTTACTCCCGATGTATTAGGATCTGTGTATACGTGGTGCACACTTCCTGTTTTTGATGTAAATCCGGCATCGATTGGTGCCGGCAACCTGTTTATGTCAACAGTAAAGTCAACTGAAGTGGAATCTACCGGTGTCGCCTTGTCATATCGAAAAAACCTGAAACAAAAAGGGGAAAAAAAGTACTCAATCTAGACTGGACAGCAGATTAACAGGTATTAATGGACATATATATAAAACTGATGAGAACAACAGTTGGTTGTGGATGTTTTGTATATGTGTCAGCAGTTAAAATCTTATTTACTTCAAAATGAATGCAAAACAAAATTGGTCTATGATGGGTGGAGGAAGTGTTTTTATTCTTTTCTTTCGTCTACTATCGGATAGACTGCCATGAAATCTCACAAACATTTGCATTTCTCAGGAGGAACTCTTAATAATGTATTCATCACCATCATGCTTTTGTTTTTGTCAAGTTTTGATGTGTTGAATACTTCAGTTTCTCACCAAATAACAAAAAAAAACAACTGACAAATGTACTTTATACTTTATGTTAAATGCTAAGAGCTCACACTTTAAACTGGAGTGGGGAAGCATGCTAAACAATGCGTACTACTACTACTACTACTAATAATAATAATAAACCTTATTTGTATGGCACCTTTCATACAAGACAGCAGCTCAAAGTGTTTCACAGCAAGATAATTACATGCAGTGTTTCACAATAAAAACATCTAATTTCTCTTCCTCCTTATTGATGATGCAAAACGATGTTTCGTGGACATCAACACACAATTGAACGGCAGTGAAAAACTTTGCAGGCAAACATCGCGAGATCAGCCGCGGCTGTGACGTCACCCGAAGACAAAGGAGCCGCTCGGCCGTCCAAAGGTAACCACCGAGCTAACGTTAGCATCGGTTCGATTAATCTTTCGATCTTTAGCTCGTTATCCGCCGGATGTTCTCTCCCGCTGCTCCGCCTGAGCTCCGCTCGGAGGCCTGCTGGTGTTTTTTTCTTCATTTCGATGGATCATAAGTTCAGAGAAATAAACGGCCTTTAGCCGCGGGGGCTAGCAGAAAGATGACGTCTCGTTTACGTCGTTGTTTATGAAGACAAAACAATCATAAGCGGCGTCCGTCCTGCTCGTAGAAAGCTACAACGGAAAGCGTTTTTCTGTACGTGAGATCTGTTTTGTGTTTAAGCTGCAAACTCAGCAGCTAAATTAGCAGGCGAGGCTCCATATCACACCGTGGAAGAAGGACGTTGCTGCCGTTTGAACCGGACCAGGTTCTCTGATCTGCGCGTGCGTGAGACGCCGTATTGTGGGCGTGGCCACCCGTTGTCGACGAACTACAAAATAAACATCGCGATGTTTTCCAATCTTTTCATGACATTTCTGCGCATCTGTTTAACCGCAACAACAGACCAACGTACCTTTAACATTCATCTCATTTCAGAAGGCGTTTTCTTTTCCGAAATTGTTCGTTTTCTGAAAGAAAAAGGAATTACCTGTTCGCCAGTCGCTGAAACTTTGATAAACACTAAGCTAGGAGGGAAAAACTGCTCTTTAAGGAAGAGTTTTTCCTTCCTTCTGTTTGAAGTTTTTTTTCCCTTAAAGAGGAGTTTTTGAATGAAATAACCTGTGTTGTGACTTTGAGCTATATAAATAACATTGAATTGAATTAAACCTAGAGTAGCGTATTTAAGTGCAGATAGAGTAAACCGTTGTTTTCCTCGAAATGTGTTGGTCAGAGTGAACTCAGGTTTTCCGCTTTTTAACTGCAGTAATATTTAAAAACATGTTAAGATTACTGTTCGTGTCTCTCACTGCGTCAGGATTGATTTCAGGTAAATCCGGGCGGAGACGTTCACACGGCGTCGCTACTCAAGCTGAGCGTTGGAATAATAACGATATGTATGTAACCAACTATAAAGTGGATAGCATCCTCACAGTTAGCGTATTCACTACAGTATAATCCATGAACTCTCAATATCATCGTTATTGCCTTTTACTAACAATAACAGATAATAACAGAGTTATTGTTGGCATAACCACCACAGGCAGTCTGACTAATTGATGACATATTTCTGCATCTGTTTTTGTCCTTGTCTTGTCACCATAGGAGTATAAAGAGCAAAAATGGAGAGACGACCTAAACGCCCTCAGGAAGATGAAAAGGCTCCAACAACAGGAAGCGGCGATAAAATCACACAGTTTTGAACGGTGAGGAAAAACTCTTTGTTGCACGCAGACCTGAATTCACGCAACCGCACCCTCTCTGAAGGAACACCGTACAGCTGTGAGCCGTACGGGAAGACTTTCACTCCGATGGCTAGTTTAAAAACAAATCAACTCGGCCACAGTGGAGTCAAACCGTACAGCTGTGATCAGTGTGGGAAGGTTTTTACCCGGCTGGGCGGCTTAAAAACTCATCAATTCATCCACAGTGGAGTGAAACCCTTCAGCTGTGAGCAGTGCGGGAAAAGTTTTAATTTAATGAGTAACTTTAAGAGACATCAAGTCGTCCACAGCGGGCTGAAACCGTACAACTGTACAGAGTGTGGGAGGACTTTTGGTCATCGGAGTAACTTGACAAGACATCAACTCTTCCACGTTCAAGAAAAACCGTACAGCTGTGACCAGTGCGTGAAGGCGTTTACTCAGATTACAGACTTGAAAATGCATCAACTTGTCCACAGCGGAGTTAAACCGTACAGCTGCGAGCAGTGCGGGAAGACGTTTACCAAGGTGTGTAACTTAAAAACACATCAACTCATCCACAGTGGAGCTAAACCGCACAAGTGTGAGCTGTGTGGGAAGTCTTTTACCGTGATGAGCTACTTAAAAACACATCAGCTCATTCACAGCGGCGTTAAATCCCACCGATGTGAAGATTGTGGGAAGTCGTTTAACCGGCTGGAAACCTTAAAAGCGCATCGGCAGATCCACAGCGGAGTTAAACCGCACAGCTGCGAGCAGTGCAGCAAAACTTTTACTTATAAAAGAAATTTATTGACTCATCAACTCACCCACTCAGGACAGAAACCGCACCGCTGTGACCTCTGTGGAAAAACTTTCAGCCGACAAGGGTCCCTCAAGACGCACCGACGCAAGCACACCGGAGAGGACGTGTACTGTTGTGAAGAGTGTGGCAGATTCTTTACGCAGTACTCGGCTTTCAAAAGCCACAAAGTTACCCATACTTCAGAGAGACCGTACCAGTGTGACCACTGCGATAAGAGTTTTAAATATTCAGATACTCTGAAGCGACACCAGAACATTCACACCGGAGAGGGACCACTCGGTTGCAGTACTGATGAGTTATGTGAAAATGTTGTCACAATACAAGTGTGAAAAATGACACGTGCATGTTTTGTAACTAGATGAGTTTTGGATGTTTATCTGTGCTGTCAATTTTTTGTATTTTAAATTTGGTCAATCAAATTATGAAAGCAATGTTCTCAGCTGTGATGAATGGAAAGGTAGTACCACAGATCCTGGATTTCAGGAATCTTAAAAACAGCAGCTCGTAGTTTAGGTTTTCTTTTCTTTTTGACTTTTAAAAACAAGTAAATATAAGGAATGTAAAAAAATCACAACAGTATTTGAGTTCCAGAAATCGTTGTGGGGAATTCAGACCATCAGCCTGAAGTCCAATCAGATACCAAAACACTACACAAGGTTATTGTTAAGGAGAATTATTATACTGCTCTGGGAAGTGATCCTGATGGTGTGTTTTACAGTTCCTCATTATTATAACCTGCCCAGTAAACAATAACATTGACTTCAATAAACACAAAAGAACGTGGAATCTCCCTGCGTCCGTTGTGAATCACTCACAGTGTTAACGATCCTACCTGGTAGTCAGGATACCCCTCATACAGTCCTCACTAACACATATAAGACAGGGAGATATTAAAAAAAAAAACTATAATGCAAAACAAAACCAAGTTTTAAGTAAAGCTGTGCTGGAATCGGGTTGAATCCCACTAAAGTTTTAAACGGACCAATTTGTTTATAGAGCCGACATGGTAATAATAGTAATTGTCGTTCTACAACTGCTGGAAGAAGTAAAGCCGGACAGGGTGGTGCTGCAACACTTACTTTTAAGTTTAGCAGAAATATGAAGTCAGGGAAAATCTTACATTTTTAATTATTTATTATATTATTATATTACTTTTTTTTTTTTTTTTTTTAGTTAGGATACAAAGACAGGTAGGAAGTACAATTTTGCTGGAGACCGGCACAGTAATGAATTTACAGAAAAAGAAATGTCGTGATCAGAATGTGTGCTGAAAGTTTTACAAACATAAAGTAAAGGTTTTCAGACTAACCTCACTTCATTAACAAAAATAACTCCTCATTTACAACCAGAAAGACTGCTCCTGTTTTTCCATCACCAAATAAAACTGTTCACCGGAGGAAACAGGAAGTGATGGGATTTGTGGGAAATGTGGCCTTCACAATAAAATGTTCTAATTAAATGTTTATTAGCAAAGGAAGTGAGTCCATATTACTGTATGTTAAATTAGTTTCATACACACGTCCAGTTGTCTATGTGTTGAATTAACATGAATTAAGCAGCATCTAAAGCTTTTATTTTGAAAGGCTGATGTAGTCGTTGTTTCTATATTACAGTCACAGACTTTTTTTTTTGGTAACTTTTATCTCCATGGTTCTTACATTCAATAAATAAATAAAAAAGATGAGAACTAAAATATTTCTGTGATGTGCAGCACAATTATCATCACAGGAAGTGATTACAGATTTATTCCTTTATCATGCAGTGCTTTAAAAAAAAAAGTTTTTCTTTTTGAACTTGCAATTATTTATAATTCCTGCAATTTTAGGCAAAAAAAAACTCGCTTAAAACGTCAAAGATTACATCGACATCTTTTTAGAAAAATCCACTGCAAAATTATTTCATTTTTTTATCGTAAGAAACACAATAAAACACTCAACAAAATCCTGCAGGGACTGTTTAACATCAGAAAAACGGTCTCCCAGTGCATCATGGGAGTTCAAATCATTACATATTTATTCCTTTATCAGGTAGTGATTTAAAAAACAACAACACATTTTTCTTTCTCAACTTGCAAAAAACTCACTTAAAACTCCAAAAATTACATCTTCGATTGCAACAATCACAAAAACGCAAAAAAATCCTGGAGGGACTGATTAATTGTTATTGTGTTGAATGAACATGAATTAAACAGCATTCTAAAGCTCTTATTTTGAAAGGCTGACGTAGTCCTTGTTTCTAGTGTCATGACAACACACCAACTGTCACGTGATCGGCAAAATGAATGATTGATATAGTTGTATGTTCTGTTATGAGCTCTGAGCGGTGAAGAGGGAATATTACGGTGAATTAATGTCGGAAGTTACATTAAAAGGTTTTAATGAGCACATTCCGGAGCGGAACATGGCGCGAGCCCGTACCGGACCAATAAACTGGAAAAAAAAACAAAAAAAAACAAAAAAAAAACAAAAAAAAAAAAGGGAATGGCAAAAGTCGCGAGATCAGCCGTTGCTGTGAACGCGGTCACGCGATCGGAAGTAAAATGCGTCCGACGTCACGACGGTCCTTCTTTCCATTAAACTCAGAAGACCGTTTTTTCTGAACTTTCTTTCTGTCGTCACCGATATTTTATTGTCCGCCGACAAGCTCGTTGGACGAGGCTGAAGCACGTGGAGGCGAAACGGAGCTGCTGCTTCGGCTAATCTGATGCTAACCTCCGAGCTAACGTTAGCTTCTGCTCGATTCATCTTTACGTTTTATTTAGCTCGTTATCTCCCTGATGTTTGCTTCTGCTGCTCTCCGTGAGTTATGTTCGGAGCCACAGTTGTTTTTATTTTTATTGTGATGGATAATAAGTTAAAGAGAAGAAAACGGTCTTTTAGCCGCGGGGCTAATTGCCAGCACGCTACCTTAGCATGCTAGCAGGAGTTGACGTCTCGTTTACGTCGTTGTTCATGAAGTTACAATTATTCCTGTGAATTATTCCCGTGAATTATTCCCATGAATTATTCCCATGAATTATTCCCATGAATTATTCCCATGAATTATTCCTGTGAATTATTCCCGTGAATTATTCCCATGAATTATTCCCATGAATTATTCCTATGAATTATTCCTATGAATTATTCCCGTGAATTATTCCTGTGAATTATTCCCGTGAATTATTCCTGTGAATTATTCCCGTGAATTATTCCTGTGAATTATTCCCGTGAATTATTTATGAATTATTCCTGTGAATTATTCCCATGAATTATTCCTATGAATTATTCCTGTGAATTATTCCCGTGAATTATTCCTGTGAATTATTCCCGTGAATTATTCCCGTGAATTATTCCCATGAATTATTCCCATGAATTATTCCTATGAATTATTCCTGTGAATTATTCCCGTGAATTATTCCTGTGAATTATTCCCGTGAATTATTCCTGTGAATTATTCCTGTGAATTATTCCCGTGAATTATTCCTGTGAATTATTCCCGTGAATTATTCCTATGAATTATTCCTGTGAATTATTCCCGTGAATTATTCCTGTGAATTATTCCCGTGAATTATTCCTGTGAATTATTTATGAATTATTCCCGTGAATTATTCCTGTGAATTATTCCCGTGAATTATTCCTGTGAATTATTCCTGTGAATTATTCCTATGAATTATTCCTGTGAATTATTCCTGTGAATTATTTATGAATTATTCCCGTGAATTATTCCTGTGAATTATTCCCGTGAATTATTCCTATGAATTATTCCCGTGAATTATTCCTGTGAATTATTTATGAATTATTCCCGTGAATTATTCCTGTGAATTATTCCCGTGAATTATTCCTATGAATTATTCCCGTGAATTATTCCCATGAATTATTCCCGTGAATTATTCCTGTGAATTATTCCTATGAATTATTCCTGTGAATTATTCCCGTGAATTATTCCTGTGAATTATTCCTGTGAATTATTCCTGTGAATTATTCCTATGAATTATTCCTGTGAATTATTCCCATGAATTATTCCTGTGAATTATTCCTGTGAATTATTCCTGTGAATTATTCCTATGAATTATTCCTGTGAATTATTCCCATGAATTATTCCTGTGAATTATTCCTGTTCGTAGGAAGCTACAACATGTTTGGAAAATACTTTGTAGTTCAACAAACTTTGAAGGTTTTTCCAGAATCACCAGTTTGAATGCACCGTTTTAGAATTATGACTTTTAATTGATAATTATCAAGTTGTATTATAATAATGCAATAATTTAACTTAATCATTGTATTTCATCTTAAAAATGCAAAAAAACCTCTTTATTAATAATACGACGCCAATCGTTTTTGATCAAGTGCACGTCTACAAAAATATATATATATATATAAAACACTACATACAAAATAAAAGTAAGTGTGATGATTTACACAGTTAACAAACAGCAAAGTTGTTTAAAATCAAATATAAATCCAAATCCAAAATCCATCACACAACAATAACACCGTTGTCTGTTTTTATTGTTTGTTTAAATATATATATATATATATATATATATATAAAAAAACAAATTTGCACTATTGTTTAGTTAGTTTTAATTTAATTTAATTATTCTATTTTATTTTATTGTACATACTGTACATTTTTATATTTAATATTTTTTTTACTGTTTTATTTCTTTCCTGTATCTATAATGCTGCTGTAGCGAAAACAATTCCCCCTTGGGGATTAATAAAGTATCTATCTATCTATCTATCTATCTATCTATCTAATCTATCTAATCTATCTAATCTATCTAAGCTCCTTATTTACAGTTAACAGGTGTACCTTAACATGAATATAACATTAAAGCCTTTTGCATTCATTTAGATATTTCAAAGCCAACAAAAGGATATATATCTTCTTTTTTCAAAACTGTCCAAACTATCCGACTGAAACATTTGTCTCATCTGGACACTTTATTTATTTATTTATTGTAAAACTTAAACAGCCCAACTACAGTGATTAACACTAAATGTAAAGGAACCTTTTTAATATGAATTTAATTATATTATATTTTGTGTTCAGGACTGAATCCTAAATACATCAGATAAAAGTTAAAATCAGTACTTTTTCTTTACAGGTGACAGAAGAAAGGAGGAAAGCCGTCACTTTGCCACCACAGAGGAAAAATGGACTCTTTGAAAAAGGTGAGAAAATATTATTATATATAATGTTATCTTGTAAATAGGACTGCTTATTAGTTAAACTGTGTGCAGCTGCTGTTATACTGCCGTGGGGAGTATAGTGTGAGTTACAGATTGCAGAAAGTCATGTAGATTTTAAGGCTAATGGTGCTGATGGACAACAGCTTGGTGCACCACCACAAACTAAGGCTCTGGGCATTATTTTGAATATTCAAATAGTCTTCCAAAAATATCCCACGTTTTTGCACCTAAAAATGTTCTGCCGGCCGCCATTAAACAACATAAACAGAAGGAACAGCGTTGCTACCAGACTGCGGAGCTTTGCACATAAAACTGTGTGCCACCACGTTGCAAACAGCAGAAACGTGCAAACTCTACTCTTTATTTATTTTTGAAGGAGTTCACGTGCAACTTTCTGACGGCTGAAGTCGTCTTTGCATGTTTTCCCCACATTCATACCGTAGTTTTACCTGCAACGCTCTGGACCCCCTGAAAGCAGAGTGATCTTTTTCTGCCTGTTATTTAATGAAGACTTGGCAGGCAGCTTTTAGGCACATTACCGCCACCTTCTGACGGCAATGACGCATTACAACCAAGAACGATAGTCACGTATATTAATTGATTTTGGAGATTCAATCGACTATTTGAAATTCATGCCCACATCCCTACGAGCAACTTGTACCAACTGAAGACTGGTCCTTGCCACTCATCTTTGTGTGAAATATTTATAGTTCAATTATTTATTTAATTTAATTTAATTTGTTTTGGTGTATATAGTCTGTGTGTGTGTAGTTATTCATTGCTCTTAATTTTTTCTAAAATAATAATTATTGTGTGCACCTTTTTGTTTTTCTATGCTGCTGTGACGACTAATAAAGTCTAAATCTAATCTAATTTTACATCTGCATCTGTTTTTGTCTTTGTCTGTCGCCATAGAAATGCAAAACCAAAACCGGAGTGACACCTCAGCACTTTAAGGACGAGGATGAAGCGCTGCCAACAGCAGCAAACACAGAGAAAGGACATAGTTGTGATCAGTGTGGGAAAACTTTTCACTCTACGTCAATTCTGAACGTTCACAAGCGCACCCACACCGGAGAGAAACCGTACAGCTGTGAACAGTGCGGGAAGGCTTTTACTCAGATGTGTCACTTAAAATCTCATCAAATCATCCACAGTGGAGTGAAACCACACGGCTGTGAACTGTGCGGGAGGAGTTTCGCCCATAAGCGTGATTTAAAAAAGCATCATCTCATCCACAGCGGAGTCAAACCCTTCAGCTGTGAGCTGTGCGGGAAGAGTTTTACTTTGAAGGAATACGTTAAAAAACATCATCTCGTCCACAGCGGCGTGAAACCGCATAAGTGTCAGCAGTGCGGGAAGAGTTTCGCTGTCGTTAAACATTTAAAATCCCATCAACTCGTCCACAGCGGCGTCAAACCGCACAAGTGCGAGCAGTGCGGGAAGACTTTTACTCAGTTGGGTAGCTTGAAAACACATCGTCTCATCCACCGGGGAGTGAAACCGTACAGCTGTGGTGGGTGTGGGAAGTCCATGACGACGATGAGCGCTCTTCAAAAACATCAACGCTTCCACAGCGGAGTGAAACCGTACAGCTGTGGTGAGTGCGGGAAGTCTTTTACTTCGCTGGACAACGTGAGGAAGCACCAGCTCATCCACAGCGGGGTGAAGGCATTCAGCTGTGAGCAGTGCGGGAAGAGTTTCGCTCGGACGAGTGTCCTCAAAAGACATCAACTCCTCCACACCGGCGTTAAACCGCACAGCTGTGCGCAGTGCGGGAAGTCTTTTACCATCAAAGGAAGCTTACAGAAACACGAACGCACCCACGCCGGAAGCAAACCGCACTCCTGTGAGCTTTGCGGGAAAACCTTCACCCAACGAGGTTCCTTTAACAGACACCTACGCAAGCACACCGGACACGACACGTGCCGCTGCGATATCTGTGGCCAATTGTTCGCGAAGTACTCGGCTTTAAAAGCCCATAAAGTTACCCACGTTGGCGAGACGCCGCTCCAGTGGGTCGAAAGCGATAAGAGGTTTAAATTTCCCCTCAAACAAGACAAAAGATCGCCGCCGGAGGGAGACCACGCAAGTGAAGTCACTGTGAGGTAGGAAACAGCGTCATGTCCGTAAAAGTGTGGAAAGTAAGTTTGAATGTTTATCTGTACTGTGAAATTTATTGGAATGTTTTTGTAGGTTTAACCCAACAATTAAGAACAACTCTGTATTTGTTATCGGCTCCAGTGATCCAAACCTGGATTTTCTGGACAATTTCAGATTCAATATTTTACCTGTTTTGAAATACCATTTTATTTGGCTGGTTGTTGTTTGCTAACAGGTTTTGCAGTTTCCTTGCAGTGTAATGTTGCAATTATACAACAAGTTACAGACTCAATGAAATACTGTGTTAGTTTGGTCACCATTTCCATGGCAACACATGGGGGTATTACTAAGAACTGAAAAACAATCAGTCGCGTCAGTAGACTCTTATGTAACGTACGCAATGTTTACTACTCCTCAAAGTAGTCCAACCCTTAGCAACCACCTAGCAACAGAGAGCTCAGCTAGCTCAGTCTGGTTGTAATTAAGATATCTGATGAAAAAAAGATATCGCCGTATCCTTATTTTTCTCGGAGTTTAAAGATAACGCGGGTCTCTGGGCACCGCCGGCCGTGAGACAAGTGCAACACCGGACAAAAGAGATACAGCTTGATAATCATGAAGTTACATCATGTAAATTATGGCTTCCACTGTCATTTTGTATCTTTTGTTTTAGATGTGCAACGGTGAAGGAGGAGCCGATTCTCACCCCTGTCGTCGCCGGGCCAGACGAAAGTCGTCAGTCACCACTGCATGTTGCCATGACGACACGGGAGAGGAACCATTTCAGTGCCGACGCCATGAGAGAAACTGCCCGTCCTCTGGTCGTCACTCACGTTATAAATGTGATCCCGCTGAGCAGGATTCAGGCACCCGTGACCTATGTGATCATTTAGAGGAGAAAACATTCCCATCCAACCTTTTGTTTTTGTTACAATACAGGAAGTACAGTCAGCTACCAGATGCCAAAATACTACACAGCAGTTTTAGATGCCGGCTTTTGAGCTGTGCACTGATAACAAGCTGGCTGGTCCCTCTCCTCTATCATCCGGACGATGCGGCATCCCAAGATTTCCAAAAAGAATTTCCAAAACTTAGGACAGTTTTCCACTTCACCTCAGTCCATCTTGAAATGAGCCTCGGCGTCCAGAGAAGGCGGAAACATTTCTAGATCATGTTTATAAATGTTTTCTTCTTTGCGTGTGTAAACTTTTTAACCTGCATTAGTGGAAGCGTCGACTACCTGTTAATAAACGATGGTTTTCAGGAGTGCTCCTGAGCCCTGGCAGTGATTTCCACCACAGATTTCAGATTGTTTTATTGCCTCCTGAAGGCCCTGAAGATCACGGATGTACAATATTGGTTTTCGGTTTTGTCCCTTTCGATTTTTGGGGATTTTCAGATGTCTGATTATGAACCGTAGATGATGAAACCACCGAATTCTATTTAATTTTACTTGAGGAACATTATTCTTAGATTGTTGCACTATTTGCCCACACAGTCTTTCACAGTGATGAACCTCTCACCATCTTCCCTGCTGAGACTCTGCCTCTCCAGGATTGTTTTTTCATAAAACAATGAAATTTCTGTTAAAACATCTGATATTATTGTCTTTGTTCGATTTTCAATTAAATAGGAATTTACATGATTTGCAAATCATCACATTCGGTTTTTATTTCATTTTACACAGCGTCCCAACAACAGGGTTGTATATTTAGTTTCAGATTCATAAAACTGATGCATTCAAGCTAAAAACAAGAGCGACAAATATTTAATGGAAAAAATGGCCTCAGATAAGTGCATTATAAAGGGCCGAGCACCAAAGGTGCAAAAGCCCTAATGTTGTCCTTATTTTTCTCTGCAAAGAACTGCATTTTTGGAGGCTTTATCATATTGGGGCGGCACAGTAGTTAGCATTGTCGCCTCACAGCAAAAAAGGTTCAGGGTTCGAATCCAGTCCTGGGCATTTCTGTGCGGAGTTTGCATGTTCTCCCTGTGCTTGCGTGGGTTCTCTCCGGGTTCTCCGGCTTCCTCCCAACACCCAAAAACATGCACCTCAGGTTAGATGGCGCCGCGCTAGTGGCAGCCTGCCGCAGCAGCTCCCCCCCGAGATGCTGCTGTAGCGAAAAAATTTCCCCTCGGGGATTAATAGAGTACATATAAAATAAATAAACATAAAATAAATGTTCAAAAACTCATGAAAGTTGGTACACACATCTCTGCCGGTGAAAAATGCCCTATTCTAGTGGAGTCGTGAGTGGGCGTGGCCAAATGTGTATCACACCGAGATGTACAAAAAAGTTACATTGCACCATGCAACTCAATAGGAAGTCCGCCATTTTTAATTTATTCACCATTTTTGGTGATTCACATGTTGTACTTTAACGAACCCCTCCTCGGGATTTTGTTGGACCAACTTGAAATTGAGTCTGTGTACTCTAAACAGAACTCAAATAAAAATAAAAATCCCCCAAAAGAGACTTATTTTTTTATTTTTTATATTTCAGACAACATGCAGTGACGCATGGCAGTGGTCCACTGGTTAGAGCAGTTGCCTCACAGTGAGAAGTAACCTGAGGCATGCATGTCAGTTCATAAAAAGTTCATACTCCAAAAAGTGAGAAAAAAGTCATCCAAATTATTCAAAGAAAAGTCACATTGAGTTTGTGCACTCTGAACATGTTTGGAATTAAAAGTTATCAGAATAATGTGTTTCCGTCGCGGTGTGCCCGTGGCGTGGCGGTTCAAAAAAAGACTTCAAATTGTTTTTAAAGTCATGAATAAGGGGGATCAAACCCAAACCTTCCAGTTAAGAGGCAGCAGTTCTAACCACTGTACCATCTGTCTTCCTCACAGTTAAATAGCATTATAACAAACCTTCGGCTTACTGCAACCTATCTCTTCATCGGACACAAATATTCATTCAAATGCGACCAAAATTGTCGCAGACATTCTTTGGATAGTAGATGTACGTGTTTTCAAAGGGGGTCTGCAGTGATATTAAATATCTATATCACTTTGCACATGCGTCAGGCACCAAATGTCATGAGTTTCTGAAGATGTTAAAGCCGCCAAAAATAGCAATTTTTTTTAAAGAAGAATAAGGAACGAGATTGAGAAAAAAATTATAACTGCAAGGGGGAATATGTGGACCCTCGCGTGCTGCCCCGACCCGCTGCAGCCCCGACGTGCAGCGTGCGAGGGCCGCATACCACTGCTTTCAGTTTTAATCATTACTATTATCGTCATTTAAACCAGTTATGAAACTATCACCCTGAAACTACGCACTCCGGTACGGTAGGTGGCGGTATGCCAAGAAGAAGACGTGAATGACAAACGTCGCGAGATCAGCCGTTATTGTGAGCGAAGTCATGATACCGGAAGTAGAACGTGTCCGACGGGGGAGGAGGAGGTGGGGTCATCCTGAACTCCGCCGACGGTTTGTAGCCTTAGCTGTCCAAAGCTAACCGTCAAGTTAACGTTGGCCTCGTTGTCTCCCGGATGTTGTCTTCTTCTGCTGCTCTGCCTGAGTTCTGTTCGGATACAGCTGGTTTATATTGTGACAGAAAACAAGTTCAGAGAAGCAGGAAGTCTTTAGCCGCGGGCTAAGCGCTAGCAGCTAACTTAGCATGCTAATGGACGTTAACGTGTTGTTTCCGTCGTATTTCTGACGACAAAAATCGTCACTAAAATGTTTTCAACCTGCTCGTAGAAAGCTACAACAGAAGGGTCTGTTCCTGCAGGTGGGGTTATTAAGTGTGTGAGCTGGAAGCTGAGCAGCTAAATTAGCAATTCTCATTATATTAGCACATAATGCTGAGAACCATCGCCAACTAATACACCGATAGAACCAACGTGAGAGTTTTATTTTCCACCAGGAGGAATGAATTAATTACATACAGATGTGATTTGTGTATAGTATATCCAGTGGGCCATTGGCCATGAGTGTGCATCTTAGTTTTTGTCTACAGTATTTATTGACTATTCAGGGAAGCCTTGCTACACACACATACTGTATGTTTTGGTAATTAAGACTTAATGTAAGGAAATATTTTCATATGAATTTAAAGGGGTAACATCATATTGTGTTTAGGATTGAAGCCCAAATAGATCAAACAGTTTAAATTTGAACTGTTCTGTGGCTCCTGAACATAAAACAGCTGCAGACTAATAAAGATGTGATGTTCCAGGTGACTGGTGGGATTAAAGGTGTCGGAGGGAAGGAGGAAAGTCCTCATTGTGTCTCGGCTCAGCCGCTGCAGAGGAAAAATGGACTCTTCCAAGACGGTGAGAAAATATAATTATATGTAATAAGATCTGCATCACAGGGCTGCTTGTTATTTAAAGTGTGTGCTGTACATGACATGATGTTAAACTGCAGTTATAGCTCCGACTGACTGGTTGTTTTGTTTGGCTGTGATATTATATCCATCCTTGTGTGAAAGATTTGTAGGTTAAGCTTGTTTGCACGATCGCGCCGACTCACTCGCATCTGTATTTGTCTTTGTTTGTCGCCAAAGAAACGTAAAAGCAAAAACAGAGAGTGCCCGGAGGACGAAGCTCCGCCAACAGCAGCAAACACAGATGAAGGACATAGTTGTGATCAGTGTGGGAAAACTTTTTGTTCCTCGCCGATTCTAAATGTTCACAAGCGCACCCACACCGGAGAGAAACCGTACAGCTGTGAACAGTGTGGGAAAGTTTTTACACGGAAGCATACCTTAATATCCCATCGACTCATCCACAGTGACATTAAACCGTACGGCTGCGAGCAGTGCGGGAAGACGTTTACCAAGGTGTGTAACTTAAAAACACATCAACTCATCCACAGTGGAGCTAAACCGCACAAGTGTGAGCTGTGTGGGAAGTCTTTTACCGTGATGAGCTACTTAAAAACACATCAGCTCATTCACAGCGGAGTTAAATCCCACCGATGTGAAGATTGTGGGAAGTCGTTTAACCGGCTGGAAACCTTAAAAGCGCATCGGCAGATCCACAGCGGAGTTAAACCGCATGGCTGCGAGCAGTGCGGCAAAACTTTTACATATAAAAGAAATTTATTGAGTCATCAACTCACCCACTCAGGACAGAAACCGCACCGCTGTGACCTCTGTGGAAAAACTTTCAGCCAACAAGGGTCCCTTAAGACGCACCGACGCAAGCACACCGGAGAGGACGTGTACTGTTGTGAAGAGTGTGGCAGATTTTTTACAGTGTACTCGGCTTTCAAAAATCACAAAGATAGCCACATTGGAGAGACTGTAAAAGTGTGACCGCTGCGATAAGACTTTTATATTTTTATTCTGCCTTAAATAACACCGAGGGATCCACACCGGAGATCTCACTCACTATGAGGTACGTCTGAATAAAAATATGGAAGTGGTTCTACGTGTTTTAGCAATTTTTTTTGCAGTTTTTCGGTGATTGTTGTGTTAATAAATATTTTGATTTTGTGGCGGATTTTCTCAGATTGCAGAGATTTAAGTGAGTTTTTTGTGTAAAATTGCAGGGATTCAAAAATATTGTAAGTTGAGAAACAAAAAAGTCCAGATTTGATCATAGTGGTTTAAATACAACTTTCTATACAAAAAAAAAACATTAAACGTTAAAATAGATTTTAAAAAGAATATAGATCTTGTTTTTCACTGATTGATGTAAACTAGACGGAGTTTCCCAAAAGTGTTGGTGTGTTGCTACTGATGATGCAATAAGCAGAATATATGTTTGAATTCCATGTTTCAAACGTTCACGCTCGTGATGGGAAACAGCTGATCGGTCGAGTTCAACATGTCGTTTTTACAGAAGCTTTTTATTTGAGTTAAAAAGGACAGATTCAGGTTGTATTTGTCTGATTTGGAAGGTTTCGCCTGTTAGACAGAATAAATGTTTATCTGTCAGGGAGGATCAATACGTTGCGATTAATGATCAATAAACTGCACACAATATATCGCAGTTCATTCTGTTGTGTTCTCGTTAAATTAATGTATTTAACGACATTAAAACATCTGGTAAAATTCTAAATAACATCTGCACAGATGTGACAGTCTTCTGTTTTTATCAGCAGTTGAAAATTGTCCTGTACTTTTTTTCTTCCTTTGTATTTTACTATTCATTAATGTTTTAAGTTTATTAATTGAAAAGATTGCACATTGAAAACCTTCTGTCTCAAGTCAAAAACCTCCAGCTGAGTTGGGCGTAGTGGGCGGGGCATGCGCTGTGACGGGAGTTTCTATTGGTGGATTGACTTCAGCAACGTTTTATGACTTGTGACCAAAGGTTTTAATTTGCAGCCAAGAAGTCGAGTTTCAGAAGCAAAATTCTTCATTCTGACCAAAACTAACAAAACTGTAAAGAGCAAATTTGTTTACAACTCAAATAATTTAATTTTCAGTTTAATTCTCGGCTGACGTCTGCTTTTAATCAGCGCCTCCTCCTCCTCCTCCTCTCTCCTCCTGCCTCCTCCTCCTCCTCCGCTGCGGTCACCGGACGAAGTTAACGGAAGTTGAAGCACCCGGTTTCGGCCGAGCTGCTGTCGGTTTTATGGCCTCGGTGATCCGAAAGGTAAATATGAAGCTAACGTTAGCCTCAGTTCAACTGGTGTTGTTTGGCTCTTAATGTCCCGGATGTTCTCTGCTGCTGCTGCTCTCCCCGAGCTAACCGCTAGCGAGCTAACGGAAGCTAACGTGTTGTTTACGTCGTGTTTATGAACACCAACATCTCCATTAAAGGTTTTCCTCGTGTTCGCAGAAAGCTGCGACAGAAGGATCTTTTTCTGCAGGTGGGAATTATTAAGTGTGTGAGCTGTAAACTAAGCAGCTAAGTTAGCAGGCTAGGCTACATCAGGCCACAGACAAGGACCGGAAGTAGGCCTTAACGTCCCGCGTGGTGGGTCAGAATACATTTGATTAATCAGGTACTCACCGAATATTAACACATAGCAAGAGATTTGTAACCTTTAATGGAGCAATATATTGATAAAGCACATAGTGCAGTGAACCAGTGTACAGATGGTAATACAACTAAATCTAATTTCAACGTGGACTAATGAATAAATAACAGTTGTGATTTTGTGCATCGCTTGCATGACGTCAGAACCAGTTTTAGGATTTCTTCTTCCTGAAAGAGCAGCGTTGTCCAGCAATCTACCATCTTACATTTTACTGGCAGTAACAGACACCATAATCCAAAGTTATTCATTTTATACATGCAAAAATGTGAAAAGAGAAAATACACATCATTATTCTTCTAACTACACATCAACATCAGAGGTTTTTCCTGGTTCAAAATGAGGCGGAGGTGGTGACTTGAGCAGGTTTTTAGAAGCAACATATTTGAGGACTTCTGTTATTTACATTCTTTAAGAAAAGATGTTGAAGTGTGTTAATCTACAGTGAAAAAAAGAAACGTCTGAAATGTTGCTCTGGCAGTGTAGTTGAACATCAATACAACATAAAAGCCTTCATTTAAACATGTCAAAGCCCAACAACATGATTTTATCTTGTTTTCAGATCATTTGACATGATAACACCTGCAGTTTTTTTTAATTCTAGTTAGAGATTGAAATGTTTTAATTTCATTGTTGTGTTCATGAAGTGTTTTGTCCACAACTTTTTGTAAAAAGTTTCTAGGAAAAGCAATAGTTTTATTTATTTATTATTTTTCAACGTTATTTTTTGATGCTACAGGTCCCGTCTGAAGGAGGAAGGAAAGTCAACCGCCACCGAGGAAAAATGAACTCCTCGAAAAAGGTGAGAAAATAACTTAAAATGGTACAAGCTGATGCACAAGACTGCTTATTATTAAAAGTGTGTGCAGCACATGAGATGCCGTTATACATTCAGGTCACGAAGCTCCAACTCAACATGTAAATGCTGCTATGTCTGATGTGTGTTTTGTTTTTGGCTGTTATCACTATATGGATGTAGAGGACATGTTAGCGGTTGGTTTATAAAATCACTGTTTAATCATTATATTTAACCTTTGTGTTTTCTTCGTGGACACAATACGAGAGCTGCGTAGTCCTATAATGGAAAATGTATCAACATTTCTTTGTCAAACCTTAGCAGTTTTTTTTATTATTATTATTTATGGTCAATAGACCTAATTTTTATGAAATCTTTAGTAATTTCTTGATGGATTATCACAGACTGGTTTCATATTTTAATTGGGGTGAAACCATTTCATATTTTTTCAGGATGAAACCATTTCCTATTTTTTCTCGTTAGGGCCCGAGTACCAAAGGTGGACACCTGTGTCACACCGAGATGCACAAAAAAGTTACATTGCACCATTACATCAACTCGACAGGAAGTCCGCCATTTTGAATTTAGTTGCCATTTTGGGCGATTCGCAGGTGTTGTACTTTAACGAACTCCTACGGATTTTGTCGGACCGACTTGAATTTTTTTCTGTGCAGTTAACATGTTTGGGATTAGAAGTTATCAAAAGAGTGTGTGTGTGTGTGTGTGTGTGTGTGTGTGTGTGTGTGTGTAACTTCCTGGCCGACATTTCACCTTTAAGTGACAATTGCAGTTTTTAGTTTCAACAACATTCTTCGTATGAATCGTACAGATCAAAGAGTTTTTAAGAAGAAGGGGATGAATATCAGTCCTGGTTGGTAACTGTGGTTCTTACCAATGAGGAACTTGTACCAAATGGCTTGCCAGACATCCTTGTGAGACTTGTAGGATAAGATTGTTCCACGAATGCATTTCACTTACTGCCTGTTTGTGTCTTTGTCTGTTGTCATAGGAACATGAAAGAAAAAACGGAGTGAAACATGAGTTCCCTCAGGAGGATGACGGAGCTCCCCCAACAACAGCAAACCAAGATAAACCAATGAGTCATTTACAATCTCATGAACGCATCCACAGTGGAGATAAACCACACAGCTGTGATCAGTGTGGGAAATCTTTTAATCGAATGAGCCATTTAAAAAGTCATCAACTCATCCACAGTGGAGTTAAACCACACAGCTGTGATCAGTGTGGGAAATCTTTTCATCGAATGAGCTATTTAAAAAGTCATCAACTCATCCACAGTGGAGTTAAAGCATACAGCTGTGATCAGTGTGGGAAATCTTTTACACAGCTGGCTAAGTTAAAAAGTCATCAACTCATCCACAGTGGAGTTAAACCATACACCTGTGATCAGTGTGGGAAGAGTTTTAGTGATATGGGTTATTTAAAAATTCACCAGCTCATCCACAGTGGAGAAAAACCACACACCTGTGATCAGTGTGGGAAGAGTTTTAGTCAGATGCGTCATTTAAAAAATCACCAGCTCATCCACACTGGAGAAAAACCACACACCTGTGATCAGTGTGGGAAGAGTTTTTCTGATAGGTCTTCTTTTAGAAGACATTATCTCATCCACAGTGAAGTTAAACGATACACCTGTGATCTGTGTGGGAAGTCTTATAACCGTGCGAGTGCCTTTAAAATTCATCAACTCAACCACAGTGGAGTTCAACCATACAGCTGTGGTCAGTGTGGAGAGTCTTTTAATCACATGAGTACCTTAAAATGTCATCAAATCATCCATAGTGGAGTGAAACCATACAGCTGTGATCAGTGTGGGAAGAGTTTTTCTGAGAGGTCTTCTCTGACAAAGCATCATGTCATCCACAGTGAAGTTAAACCATACGCCTGTGATCTGTGTGGGAAGTCTTTTAAACGCGCGGGTACCTTTAAAAGGCATCTTTTCATCCACAGTGAAGTTAAACCACACACCTGTGATCTGTGTGGGAAGTCTTTTAGTCTGATGAGTCGTTTAAAAAGGCATCAACTCATCCACAGTGGAGCTAAAGCATACAGCTGTGATCAGTGTGAGAAGAGTTTTACTCTGCAGAATCAGTTAAAAACTCACAAACTCACCCACTCCGGAGAGAGACCGTACCACTGTGACCACTGTGACAAGACTTCTACATCTTCAGGTTCCCCTAATCGACACAAAAAGATCCACACCAGAGAGATACCATTCAGCTGCAGTCACTGTGAGGTATGTAAAAATATTGTCTTTCTAAAAGTTTTGAAATTATTTTGAATCTTGATTTTTTTTTTTTTTTTAACCAGATCAGTTTTGAATATTCAATGGTGTTCTGAGGTCTTTTGAAACATTTTCTTTTAAGTTTAGCCAGACTATTTACAACAACTCCCATCAGTGTTATTATGTGAGGGCGTCATCAGCTCTACTTTTAAGTAAAGGTAGTGCGACGGATCCAAACCTCTGTTTCAGGAATCTAAAACATGTCTTCCTTTTTCTGTCAATAATTCGGTTCAATTTCAGTTCCAATTCAGGACTATTTTTTTTAACACCCTTGTTGGCTGACTCACGAGGAGTCATGACAATTTAGCTTTCTGTTGTTCGGGAAAAGTTTTGCAGTTGCTTTAAATGTGTAATTTGGCGTGTCATAAATGCATGAAGGAAATACACATCTTTATAAGGAAAATATTTTAAAAACAGAAGTATATTGAAGTGCAAAAACAAATTCCCATAGAGTGAGTAAACTTTCCTGTTGCACATTCAAACAGTATATATTTAAAGTAAGCAACCCTAGTATTGCTGGAGCGTTAGAGCAGGGGTGCTTCACACATTTAAGTTATTCCAAAGCAGCGGTTGGCTGAGTGTTCAGTGCCGATAGGATGGTCGGGTTACAGCTATCGGTGGGCGGGACGTAGTATCGTCGGATTATTTTCAGATGGACCTCCAGAAAACTAATAAGAAGGAGTGACTTTAGCCAACAACACCGAGATAACTGATGGACACATTTTATTCACTTTGGATTTGATGAGAGAAGTTGAATGGGAGTCTATGGAGCCGGAGGCTTTTTGGAGACGACCTCTAGTGGCACTCGCTGGTATTGCAGCTGAAGACACTTCTGGATCAGAACCATTTTACAGACCTGAAGCTACGAACTCTTTTAAACACCATGTGAGTTTAACACGTAGATGCAGTTTAAACCCCGACAGCATTGCTCTTGCTGCACAAGTGATGCTTTACTTCATAAGCTGAATGTTTTAATTCAAACTGTAAAAATGTCCTCTGATATTGAGACAGCTGCTCCTCATTTCATGTAAGGCATTATTAAATGTTGCAGGAAACCCTGACATCCACTGATTTTGTGTATCTCTTTTGTTTAGAAGCAGAGCATTGCAGGTGCACAAATCCACACGGGAAAGAAATTGTTCAAGAGCCGACACTGTGAGAAAAGCTTCTCGACCTCTGGTAATCACACACGACATGAAGGTGTTCACACCGGAGAGGATTCAGACACCTGTGACCTACGAGATCACGCAGAGGAGAAATCCTCCTCATCCTTAGATGGCAGGAAGACGCACAATGTCGCCCAAAGAGAGCAAAGATCCTCTTCTGGTGTCGAAGTCACACTTTAAAAAACTTGAGATCAGGCTTCACAGAGTTCAGACTTAAACTCTTGTGAAGTGTCTCAGCTAATGTCACACTTGTGTTGTCTTTATTAATCTTTCTGTTTCTGAGGTCTGGTGAGATGACTGTAATTTTTGGAGTATATTGTGAGATATTAGATTGTAAGTTTATTTTTTTTTTTAATGCTGCTCATGTGGTGATTCGTTTGTTGAAGCAAGGGTGGAGAAACCCGGTTAAATTGGAGTATTACATGGAGGGTATGATAGTCGATCTTTTTAATCCAAAAACCAAAAGTAGTTTTGATGCATGGACAACCCTGTTACCAACAAAAAGTTGGGACGCTGCGTAAAATGTAAATAAAAACAGAATGCAATGATTTGCAAATCACATAAACCCATATATAAATGGAAATAAACAAAAGACAACATATCAAAAGTTGAAACTGATCGATTTGATTGTTTTATGAACAATATCAGCTGATTTTGTATTTGATGGCAGCAACACGTTTTCAAAAAGTTGGAACGGGGCAACAAAAGACTGGAACAGTTGTGTAACGCAAAAAAAACAAAAAACATCTGTTGGAACATCTCATAACTAATTAGGTTAATTGGCATCAGATCAATAACGTGAAGATGAAATGGAAAACTGTCCTGTGATCTGACCAATCAAAATCTAAGATTCTTTTTCTATAATATGTTTTCTTGTTGACTTTTATTTGTTTAATTTTATGCCTTTTATCTGTTCTTACGCATCTAATTTCTTTTCTGTATTTTTAAATGCTGCTTTATATCTGTTTTTATTGTGAAACACTGCATGTCATTTTCTTGCTGTAAAGCCCTTTGAGCTGAATTTCCTGTATAAAAGGTGCTTTACAAATAAAGTTTATTATTATCATTATTAAATAAAATGGGATGTGGGTCGTGGGTGGGATATAACCGAAAGTTGTTCTTTTAAGCCAGAGATGGATTTGATTGGCATCTTTCAGTGACTTCATGTGTCTCTTGAGTTAAATATCAGTTTCTTTGTCGTCAGTACATTTGTTTGTTTTTTGTGTCAAGTTAAAATGATTGATATAAAATATGAGTCTAACATGACGTTACACTATTAAAGTCATTTAGCACAATTAAAGTGAAATCTTAGTGTCTCCTTGATCCTGACCGCACACCCACCATAGTGTTATAATACACATATATATGTAAATATATATATATTTATATCTTCTATGTGAATTCATCGCACGAAAAAAAGTCCAGATTTGATCATAGTGGTTTAAATACAACTTTCTATACAAAAAAACATTAAACGTTAAAATAGATTTTAAAAAGAATATAGATCTTGTTTTTCACTGATTGATGTAAACTAGACGGAGTTTCCCAAAAGTGTTGGTGTGTTGCTACTGATGATGCAATAAGCAGAATATATGTTTGAATTCCATGTTTCAAACGTTCACGCTCGTGATGGGAAACAGCTGATCGGTCGAGTTCAACATGTCGTTTTTACAGAAGCTTTTTATTTGAGTTAAAAAGGACAGATTCAGGTTGTATTTGTCTGATTTGGAAGGTTTCGCCTGTTAGACAGAATAAATGTTTATCTGTCAGGGAGGATCAATACGTTGCGATTAATGATCAATAAACTGCACACAATATATCGCAGTTCATTCTGTTGTGTTCTCGTTAAATTAATGTATTTAACGACATTAAAACATCTGGTAAAATTCTAAATAACATCTGCACAGATGTGACAGTCTTCTGTTTTTATCAGCAGTTGAAAATTGTCCTGTACTTTCTTTCTTCCTTTGTATTTTACTATTCATTAATGTTTTAAGTTTATTAATTGAAAAGATTGCACATTGAAAACCTTCTGTCTCAAGTCAAAAACCTCCAGCTGAGTTGGGCGTAGTGGGCGGGGCATGCGCTGTGACGGGAGTTTCTATTGGTGGATTGACTTCAGCAACGTTTTATGACTTGTGACCAAAGGTTTTAATTTGCAGCCAAGAAGTCGAGTTTCAGAAGCAAAATTCTTCATTCTGACCAAAACTAACAAAACTGTAAAGAGCAAATTTGTTTACAACTCAAATAATTTAATTTTCAGTTTAATTCTCGGCTGACGTCTGCTTTTAATCAGCGCCTCCTCCTCCTGCCTCCTCCTCCTCCTCCGCCCTCCTCCTCTCTCCTCCGCTGCGGTCACCGGACGAAGTTAACGGAAGTTGAAGCACCCGGTTTCGGCCGAGCTGCTGTCGGTTTTATGGCCTCGGTGATCCGAAAGGTAAATATGAAGCTAACGTTAGCCTCAGTTCAACTGGTGTTGTTTGGCTCTTAATGTCCCGGATGTTCTCTGCTGCTGCTGCTCTCCCCGAGCTAACCGCTAGCGAGCTAACGGACGCTAACGTGTTGTTTACGTCGTGTTTATGAACACAAACATCTCCATTAAAGGTTTTCCTCGTGTTCGCAGAAAGCTGCGACAGAAGGATCTTTTTCTGCAGGTGGGAATTATTAAGTGTGTGAGCTGTAAACTAAGCAGCTAAGTTAGCAGGCTAGGCTACATCAGGCCACAGACAAGGACCGGAAGTAGGCCTTAACGTCCCGCGTGGTGGGTCAGAATACATTTGATTAATCAGGTACTCACCGAATATTAACACATAGCAAGAGATTTGTAACCTTTAATGGAGCAATATATTGATAAAGCACATAGTGCAGTGAACCAGTGTACAGATGGTAATACAACTAAATCTAATTTCAACGTGGACTAATGAATAAATAACAGTTGTGATTTTGTGCATCTCTTGCATGACGTCAGAACCAGTTTTCGGATTTCTTCTTCCTGAAAGAGCAGCGTTGTCCAGCAATCTACCATCTTACATTTTACTGGCAGTAACAGACACCATAATCCAAAGTTATTCATTTTATACATGCAAAAATGTGAAAAGAGAAAATACACATCATTATTCTTCTAACTACACATCAACATCAGAGGTTTTTCCTGGTTCAAAATGAGGCGGAGGTGGTGACTTGAGCAGGTTTTTAGAAGCAACATATTTGAGGACTTCTGTTATTTACATTCTTTAAGAAAAGATGTTGAAGTGTGTTAATCTACAGTGAAAAAAAGAAACGTCTGAAATGTTGCTCTGGCAGTGTAGTTGAACATCAATACAACATAAAAGCCTTCATTTAACCTTCCTGCTGTACTCCGGCCTTTCGTGACCCGTTTTCAAAACAATTTTAATCACAAGTCTATTTACGTGTTATTTATTTGTAATTTAATTTCCCCAACTGACCGAAGAGAACAACAACAACAACAAAATCAATGATGGCAACTTACAGTGAAATATGGCTGGTTAAAAATAAAATATAACATCTGTGGTCCTTGTGGGTCACAAATGACCCGGTGGTGAGACCGCCCCTTCAAAGCTCCACGTGACAATCTGTTTTAGCTAAACCTTCGATTTGCATTTACCTGACAAGACTACAACCCCCCAAATAAGACACACACACACACACACACACACACACACACACACACACACACACACTCACGTTCACAAGTGCAGCTGTCCTAACTCGTCCTTTGATGTTCCTTTCCCAACACGGGACCGCAACATAAAAAAAAACCACACACACACCAGGTGTGTGAAAATTAGTTGAGTTGGAATGACGTTGACTCACAAAATGTGCCGCAGAATTGGGCGATAATTTATGTGCAATGTTCTAAAATATCAAACAAGACTGTTTCAAATCTTTAAAAAAATTAATTGGTTTCAAAACAATTTTTGTACAAAACTGTGACAGGCACCAGACAGTGATATTCCATCAAGAAGTTTTCCTTTGATGTTATTTATCCTACAAATGATCAATTTTGGCTTCTTTTTTACTCAAAAATGATTTATAATTTCAGAAGAAATGAGGTCTAATGACTAAATAAAAAGCGTAAAACCAGTGTCGGCGAGTTGGAATGAAGTAGGCTGACGAGGTTTGACAAAATAATTTGTGATTAATTTTCCATTATGCCTTACAAGCACTGAAAAACAAACCAGATCAGTTTTGACAACAGGTGTGACTATTTGCTGCCATCAGAAAATATGAAATGGTTTAAAAAAAAAAAATGACGTACCAGTCTGTGATGATCCGTCAAGAAATTACAATTTAATTTTCATTATAATAACAATAATTCACACTTTTTTTTTACTCAGATGAGTACAACTTTTGTGAAAATGAGTTCTGTTGACTGTAAATATATATATATATATATATATATATATATATATATATATATATAAAGTGTAAAACCAGTGTCAATACGTTGGAATCAAGTTGGATGACGAGGTTTGAAAAAAAAAAGAAAAAAAAAATTATACATTTTTCATTATAGGACTGATTATTTGCTGCCATCGGAAAATATGAAATGGTTTAAAAAAAAAAAAAAAAAAAAACGATGAACGCAGCTCTCGTAATGTGTCCGCGAAGAAAGCAGGAAGGTTAAACATTTCAAAACCCAACAAAAATTATTTTATCTTGTTTTCAGATCATTTGACATAACACCTACAATTTGTTTTTATTCTAGTTCGAGATTGAAATGTTTTAATTTCATTGTTGTGTTCATGAAGTGTTTTGTCCACAACTTTTTGTAAAAAGTTTCTAGGAAAAGCAATAGTTTTATTTATTTATTATTTTTCAACGTTATTTTTTGATGTTACAGGTCCCGTCTGAAGGAGGAAGGAAAGTCAACCGCCACCGAGGAAAAATGAACTCCTCGAAAAAGGTGAGAAAATAACTTAAAATGGTACAAGCTGATGCTTGGGGGGGGGGGGGGGGGGGAAACCATTTCATTTTTTTTGGGGGGGGGGGGGGCGGAAACCATTTCATATTTTTTCGGGGGCCTGTCATAGTTTTGTCCACCGAAGGTGCGAAAGCCCTATTGTTATTCAAGCGATTATTTTTCTCTTTAGGGCCCGAGGACCGAAGGTGTGATATGTGTTTTGCGAGTGGGCGTGGCCAAATGGCTTGCTAGCGCCCCCTAAAGAGATGCCCCGGGGGCCACATTTACCTACATACATGAAATCCGGTGGACACGTGTATCACACCGAGACACACAAAAAAGTTACATTGCACCGTTACGTCAACTCGACAGGAGGTCCGCCATTTTTAATTTAGTTGCCATTTTGGGCGATTCGCGCATGTTGTACTTTAACGAACTCCTACGGATTTTGTCAGACCGACCTGAATTTTTTTCTGTGCAGTTAACATGTTTGGGATTAGAAGTTATCAAAATAATTAATTTTTGTTGATGCGTGTGCCCGTAAAGTGGCGGCCATTTTGAGGGTCTCCCCATGAAACTGCAAGTTGCTTTTAAATCTTATGTACCGTATTTTTTCGGACTGTAAGGTGCACTTAAAATCCTTAAATTTTCTCAAAAATTGACAGTGCGCCTTATAATCCAGCGCGCCTTATGTATGGTTACTTGTTGTGCTTATTGATCGATTTTATGTGGTACAATGCGCTCAAAAATCTGTCGAAATGTGTAAGTACGACTTTGGTAAGCAACGAAGCCGCTGCGCTCAATGGATATTCGGAGCATTACGGTACGATGTGTCACGACCTGATCGCCCAGTAACAGGAATGTAATGTCTGAACTAAAAGTGCATTCATGTGAGGCAGCCCGCGACCGGAGTTTGATTTACCGGACTGTGTTGTTTTGCTTAATGCGCCTTATAATCCGGTGCGCCTTATAGTCCGAAAAATACTGTACATGGACCGACCTTCTCCAAACATCACAGGTATGATAACAGCCCCCCCCTGAAGACCCCTGTGTGGTAATATTCACTCTTGTCATAGCGCCCCCTGGTGGCAACTAGAAATGACACTTTTCATACTTTTACATGCTAAATCGAGCTGGTTAATCCCATGAACCTCAAGTCGGGATCAGAATAACGTAAACATGTTTGAATATATATATATATATACACACACATATGTATATAAATTTTGTTCGACTTTGTCAATGGGCGTCTCCATGGTATTGCGGCAAAGTTTGATGTCTCGCCGTGAAACAGGAAGTTGATGTTTAAGGTCAAAGGATGCTTGAAACCTCACGAAACGTGTCACATACATCCGGCGTGGTGAGACGATGCATCTGATATGTGTTTTGCGAGTGGGCGTGGCCAAACGGCTCGCCAGTGCCCCTTAAATTGCAGCCCCGGCACCTAGTTTCACCTAAATGTACCAAATTTGTTGGCCGTGTATCACATCGAGATGTACCGAAAAGTCTCTTGGCATCATGAATTTGTTTTCGTCGATCGGTGTGACCGTGTTATGGTGGCCATTTTGAGCGTCTCGCCATTAACCTACAACTGACTGTAACTTTTCAGTACCTATTCCGATCTTCCTCAAACATTACATCTTTGATAGCAGTCCAGCCCTGAAGAAACCTGATAGTCATATTTAGTCTTAGTCATAGCGCCTCCTGCTGGAGAAAGAAAACAAGACAAAAATAGCATCTTTAAGCTGAGATATGCGTCCCTCTTTGCTTCGAGGAGCCGTCGCGCAACATGCGAGGGCTCATATATCACTGCTTGCAGTTTTAATTATCATTATTTGTTGTGTCGTCTACTGGTGAAGCAAACCACAGGTTATATCACCAGTCCCTCTGGATGTGTTGCTGCCATCAAATTAAAAATGAGCACATTTTTCATACAACGATAATACATGTCGATATGTTGTCTTTGTTCTGTTTGCAATTAAATATGGTTTCGAGAGATTTGCAAATAGTTTGCATTCTGTTTTTATTTACATTTCACATCTCGTCCCAACTTTTTCTGAAACGGGGTTGTACATCCGAAGAGTTTTTTTTTGTGTGTGTAACTTCCTGGCTGACTTTTCACCTTTAAGTGACAATTACAGTTTTTAGTTTCAACAACATTGTTCGTACGAATTGTACAGGTCAAAGAGTTTTTAAGAAGAAGGGGATGAATATCAGTCCTGGTTGGTAACTGTGGTTCTTGCCAATGAGGAATTTGTACCAAATGGCTTGCCAGACATCCTTGTGAGACTTGTAGGATAAGATTGTTCCACGAATGCATTTCACTTACTGCCTGTTTGTGTCTTTGTCTGTTGTCATAGGAACATGAAAGCAAAAATGGAGCGAAACATGAGTTCCCTCAGGAGGATGACGGAGCTCCCCCAACAACAGCAAACCAAGATAAACCAATGAGTCATTTACAATCTCATCGACGCATCCACAGTGGAGATAAACCATACAGCTGTGATCAGTGTGGGAAATCTTTTAACCGAATGAGCCATTTAAAAAGTCATCAGCTCATCCACAGTGGAGTTAAACCATACACCTGTGATCAGTGTGGGAAGAGTTTTATTCAGATGGGTACGTTAAAAACTCACCAGCTCATCCACACTGGATAAAAACCACACACCTATGATCAGTGCGGGAAGAGTTTTTCTCATAGGTCTTCTTTTAGGAGACATTATCTCATCCACAGTGAAGTTAAACCATACACCTGTGATCTGTGTGGGAAGTCTTTTAGTCTGATGAGTTGTTTAAAAAGGCATCAACTCATCCACAGTGGAGCTAAAGTATACAGCTGTGATCAGTGTGGGAAGTCTTTTACTCTGCAGAATCAATTAAAAACTCACAAACTCACCCACTCTGGAGAGAGACCGTACCACTGTGACAAAACTTTTACATCTTCAGGTTCCCCTAATCAACATCAAACGATCCACACCAGAGAGACACCATTCAACTGCAGTCACTGTGAGGTATGTAAAAATATTGTCTTCATAAAAGTATTGAAATTATTCTGAATCTTTTTTTTTTTTTTTTTTGTAACCAGATCAGTTTTGAATATTCAATGAAGGTCTTTTGAAACTTTTTCTTTTAAGTTTAGCCAGACTATTTCCAACAACTTCCATCAGTGTTATTATGTGAGGGCGTCATCAGCTCTACTTTTAAGTAAAGGTAGTGCAACGGATCCAAACCTGTGTTTCAAGAATTTAAAACATGTCTTCTTTTTTCTGAGTCAATAATTCGGTTTAATTTCAGTTCCAATTCAAGACAACTTTTTTAAAACCCTTGTTGGCTGACTCACGAGGAGTCGTGACAATTTAGCACATATTATTGTCTTTGTTCCATTTGCTATTAAATATGGGTTTCAGAGATTTCTAAATAGTTTGCATTCTGTTTTTATTTACATTTCACACCTCGTCCTAACTTTTCCTGAAAAGGGTTTTTAGATCAGAAGAGGTTTTTTTTAAGTGCGTGTGTAACTTCCTGGCCGACTTTTCATCTTTTCAAGTGACAATTGACAATTAGTTTAAACAACATTATTCGTACGAACTGTACAGATCAAAGAGTTTTTAAGAAGGGGATGAATATCAGTCCTGGTTGGTAACTGTGGTTCTTACCAATGAGGAACTTGTACCAAATGGCTTGCAAATGGCATCCTTGTGAGACTTGTAGGATAAGATTGTTCACGAATGCATTTCACTTCCTGCCTGTTTGTGTCTTTATCTGTTGTCATAGGAACATGAAAGCAAAAACGGAGCGAAACATGAGTTCCCTCAGGAGGATGACGGAGCTCCCCCAACAACAGCAAACCAAGATAAACCAATGAGTCATTTACAATCTCATCGACGCATCCACAGTGGAGATAAACCATACAGCTGTGATCAGTGTGGGAAATCTTTTAACCGAATGAGCCATTTAAAAAGTCATCAACTCATCCACAGTGGAGTTAAAGCATACACCTGTGATCAGTGTGGGAAGTCTTTTACCCGAATGGACCATTTAAGAAGTCATCAATTCATCCACAGTGGAGTTAAACCATACAGCTGTGATCAGTGTGGGAAGAGTTTTTCTGAGAGGTCTTCTCTTACAAGACATCAAATCATCCACAGTGGAGTTAAACCATACAGCTGTGTTCAGTGTGGGAAGTCTTTTAACCGGCTGACTAACTTAAAAAGTCATCAACTCATCCACAGTGGAGTTAAAGCATACAGCTGTGATCAGTGTGGGAAATCTTTTAACCGAATGAGCCATTTAAAAAGTCATCAACTCATCCACAGTGGAGTTAAAGCATACACCTGTGATCAGTGTCGGAAGAGTTTTCCTGAGAGGTCTTCTCTTACAAGACATCAACTCATCGACTGTGGAGTTAAACCACACAGCTGTGATCAGTGTGGGAAGAGTTTTCCTAAGAGGTCTTCTCTTACAAGACATCAACTCATCCACAGTGGAGTTCAACCATATAGCTGTGTTCAGTGTGGGAAGTCTTTTAACCGGTTGTCTAACTTAAAAAGGCATCAACTCATCCACAGTGGAGTTAAGCCATACAGCTGTTCTCTGTGTGGGAAGTCTTTTAACCGGCTGGCTAACTTAAAAAGTCATCAACTCATCCACAGTGCAGTTTAACCATACAGCTGTGATCAGTGTGGGAAGAGTTTTCCTAAGAGGTCTTCTCTTACAAGACATCAACTCATCCACAGTGGAGTTCAACCATACAGCTGTGTTCAGTGTGGGAAGTCTTTTAACCGGTTGTCTAACTTAAAAAGGCATCAACTCATCCACAGTGGAGTTAAGCCATACAGCTGTTCTCTGTGTGGGAAGTCTTTTAACCGGCTGGCTAACTTAAAAAGTCATCAACTCATCCACAGTGCAGTTTAACCATACAGCTGTGTTCAGTGTAGGAAGTCTTTTAACCGGCTGGCTAACTTAAAAAGTCAACAACTCATCCACAGTGGAGTTAAACCATACAGCTGTGATCAGTGTGGGAAGTCTTTTACTCTGCAGAATCAGTTAAAAACTTACAAACTCACCCGCTCTGGAGAGACTGTACCGCTGTGACTACTGTGACAAGACTTTTACATCTTCAAGTTTCCATAATCGACACCAATAGAGCCACACCAGAGAGACACCATTCAACTGCAGTCACTGAGGTATGTAAAAATATCGTCTTCATAAAGGTTTTGAAATTATACTCAATCTTGATTTTTTTTTTTTTAACCAGGTCAGTTTTGAATGTTCAATGGTGCTCCGAGGTCTTTTGAAACTTTTTCTTTTAAGTTTAGCCAGACTATTTACAGCAACTCCCATCAGTGTCATTATGTGAGGGCGTCATCAGTTCTACTTTTAAGTAAAGGTAGTGCGACGGATCCAAACCTCTGTTTCAGGAATCCAAAACATGTCTTCCTTTCTCTGAGTCAATAATTCAGTTCAATTTCAGTTCCAATTCAAGACAACTTTTTTAAAACCCTTGTTGGCTGACTCACGAGGAGTCGTGACGATTTAGCACATATTATTGTCTTTGTTCCATTTGCAATTAAATATGGGTTTGAGAGATTTGCAAATAGTTTGCATTATGTCTTTATTTACATTTCACACCTCGTCCCAACTTTTTCTGAAACGGGGTTTTAGATCAGAAGAATTTTTTTTGTACATGTGTGTAACTTCCTGGTCGACTTTTCAGCTTTTTAAGTGACAATTGCAGTTTTCAGTTGAAACAACATTATTCGTAGGAATTGTACAGGTCAAAGAGTTTTTAAGAAGAAGGGGATGAATATCAGTCCTGGTTGGTAACTGTGGTTCTTACCAATGAGGAACTTGTACCAAATGGCTTGCCAGACATCCTTGTGAGACTTGTAGGATAAGATTGTTCCACGAATGCATTTCACTTACTGCCTGTTTGTGTCTTTGTCTGTTGTCATAGGAACATGAAAGCAAAAACGGAGCCATACATGAGTTCCCTCAGGAGGATGACGGAGCTCCCCCAACAACAGCAAACCAAGATAAACCAATGAGTCATTTACAATCTCATGAACGCATCCACAGTGGAGATAAACCACACAGCTGTGATCAGTGTGGGAAATCTTTTAACCGAATGAGCTATTTAAAAAGTCATCAGCTCATCCACAGTGGAGTTAAAGCATACACCTGTGATCAGTGTGGGAAGTCTTTTACTCTGCTGAATCAGTTAAAAACTCACAAACTCACCCACTCTGGAGAGAGACTGTACCGCTGTGACAAGACTTTTACATCTTCAGGTTCCCCTAATCAACTCCAAAAGATCCACACCATAGAGACACCATTCAACTGCAGTCACTGTGAAGTATTTAAAAATATTGTCTTTATAAAAGTTTTGAAATTATTCTGAATCTAGATTTTTTTGTTTTGTTATTTTAACCAGATCAGTTTTGAATGTTCATTGTGCTCTGAGGTCTTTTGAAACTTTTTCTTTTATGTTTAGCCAGACTATTTACAACAACTCCCATCAGTGTTATTATGTGAGGGCGTCATCAGCTCTACTTTTAAGTAAAGGTAGTGCGACGGATCCAAACCTGTGTTTCAGGAATCTAAAACATGTCTTCCTTTTTTCTGAGTCAATAATTCGGTTCAATTTCAGTTCCAATTCAGGACCATTTTTTTTAAAACCCTTGTTGGCTGACTCATGAGGAGTCATGACAATTTAGCTTTCTGTTGTTCGGGAAAAGTTTTGCAGTTGCTTTAAATGTGTAATTTGGTGTGTCATAAATGCATGAAGGAAATACACATCTTTTAGGCTGTTGGAACGGGGCAACAAAAGACTGGAACAGTTGTGTAAAGATTCAAAAGAACTAAAAATTAAAAAAACATCTATTGTAACATCTCAACTAATTAGGTTAATTGGCAACAGATCAATAACGTGAAGATGAAATGGAAAACTGTCCTGTGATCTGACCAATCAAAATCTAAGATTCTTTTTCTTTAGTATGTTTTCCTGTCGACTTTTATTTGCATTTCATTTTATGCATTTTATGTTCTTACGCATCTAATTTCTTCTCTATATTTTTAAATTGTCCTATATGTCTGTTTTTATTGTGAAACACTGCATGACATTTTCTTGCTGTAAAGCCTTTTGAGCTGCATTTCCTGTATGAAAGGTGCTTTACAAATAAAGTTTGTTATTATTATTAAATAAAACGGGATGTGGGAAGTATATAGATAGATAGTGTTTCCTTGTGCCTGACCGCACACCCACCATAGTGTTATATATACAGTGGGGCAAAAAAGTATTTAGTCAGCCACCAATTGTGCAAGTTCTCCCACTTAAAAAGATGAGAGACGCCTGTAATTTTCATCATAGGTACACTTCAACTATGAGAGACAGAATGAGAAAAAAAATTCCTGAAAATCACATTGTCTGATTTTTAAAGAATATATTTGCAAATGATGGTGGACAATAAGTATTTGGTCAATAACAAAAGTTCATCTCAATACTTTGTTATATACCCTTTGTTGGCAATGACAGAGGTCAAACGTTTTCTGGAAGTCTTCACAAGCTTTTCACACCCTGTCGCTGGTATTTTGGCCCATTCCTCCATGCAGATCTCCTCTAGAGCAGTGATGTTTTGGGGCTGTCGCTGGGCAACACGGACTTTCAACTCCCTCCACAGATTTTCTATGGGGTTGAGATCTGGAGACTGGCGAGGCCACTCCAGGACCTTGAAATGCTTCTTACGAAGCCACTCCTTCGTTGCCCGGCGGTGTGTTTGGGATCATTGTCATGCTGAAAGACCCAGCCACGTTTCATCTTCAATGCCCTTGCTGATGGAAGGAGGTTTTCACTCAAAATCTCACGATACATGGCCCCATTCATTCTTTCCTTTACACGGATCAGTCGTCCTGGTCCCCTTGCAGAAAAACAGCCCCAAAGCATGATGTTTCCACCCCCATGCTTCACAGTAGGTACGGTGTTCTTTGGATGCAACTCGGCATTCTTTCTCCTCCAAACACGACGAGTTGAGTTTTTACCAAAAAGTTCTATTTTGGTTTCATCTGACCATATGACATTCTCCCAATCCTCTTCTGGATCATCCAAATGCTCTCTAGCAAACTTCAGACGGGCCTGGACATGTACTGGCTGAAGCAGGGGGACACGTCTGGCACTGCAGGATTTGAGTCCCTGGCGGCGTAGTGTGTTACTGATGGTAGCCTTTGTTACTTTGGTCCCAGCTCTCTGCAGGTCATTCACCAGATCCCCCCGTGTGGTTCTGGGATTTTTGTTCACCGTTCTTGTGATCATTTTGGCCCCACGGGGTGAGATCTTGTGTGGAGCCCCAGATCGAGGGAGATTATCAGTGGTCTTGTATGTCTTCCATTTTCTAATAATTGCTCCCACAGTTGATTTCTTCACACCAAGCTGCTTACCTATTGCAGATTCAGTCTTCCCAGCCTGGTGCAGGTCTACAATTTTGTTTCTGGTGTCCTTTGACAGCTCTTTGGTCTTAGCCATAGTGGAGTTTGGAGTGTGACTGTTTGAGGTTGTGGACAAGTGTCTTTTATACTGATGACAAGTTCAAACAGGTGCCATTAATACAGGTAACGAGTGGAGGACAGAGGAGCCTCTTAAAGAAGAAGTTACAGGTCTGTGAGAGCCAGAAATCTTGCTTGTTTGTAGGTGACCAAATACTTATTTTACCGAGGAATTTACCAATTAATTCATTAAAAATCCTACAATGTGATTTCCTGGATTCTTTCCCCCCATTCTGTCTCTCATAGTTGAAGTGTACCTATGATGAAAATTACAGGCGTCTCTCATCTTTTTAAGTGGGAGAACTTGCACAATTGGTGGCTGACTAAATACTTTTTTGCCCCACTGTATATATAGATCGATATATATATATGATATATATACATAGATCTATATATGAATGTGTATATATATGAATGTATATATCTGCTGTGTGAATTCATCGCACGAAAAAAAGTCCAGATTTGATCATAGTGGTTTAAATACAACTTTCTATACAAAAAAACATTAAACGTTAAAATAGATTTTAAAAAGAATATAGATCTTGTTTTTCACTGATTGATGTAAACTAGACGGAGTTTCCCAAAAGTGTTGGTGTGTTGCTACTGATGATGCAATAAGCAGAATATATGTTTGAATTCCATGTTTCAAACGTTCACGCTCGTGATGGGAAACAGCTGATCGGTCGAGTTCAACATGTCGTTTTTACAGAAGCTTTTTATTTGAGTTAAAAAGGACAGATTCAGGTTGTATTTGTCTGATTTGGAAGGTTTCGCCTGTTAGACAGAATAAATGTTTATCTGTCAGGGAGGATCAATACGTTGCGATTAATGATCAATAAACTGCACACAATATATCGCAGTTCATTCTGTTGTGTTCTCGTTAAATTAATGTATTTAACGACATTAAAACATCTGGTAAAATTCTAAATAACATCTGCACAGATGTGACAGTCTTCTGTTTTTATCAGCAGTTGAAAATTGTCCTGTACTTTTTTCTTCCTTTGTATTTTACTATTCATTAATGTTTTAAGTTTATTAATTGAAAAGATTGCACATTGAAAACCTTCTGTCTCAAGTCAAAAACCTCCAGCTGAGTTGGGCGTAGTGGGCGGGGCATGCGCTGTGACGGGAGTTTCTATTGGTGGATTGACTTCAGCAACGTTTTATGACTTGTGACCAAAGGTTTTAATTTGCAGCCAAGAAGTCGAGTTTCAGAAGCAAAATTCTTCATTCTGACCAAAACTAACAAAACTGTAAAGAGCAAATTTGTTTACAACTCAAATAATTTAATTTTCAGTTTAATTCTCGGCTGACGTCTGCTTTTAATCAGCGCCTCCTCCTCCTGCCTCCTCCTCCTCCTCCTGCCTCCTCCTCCCTCCTCCGCTGCGGTCACCGGACGAAGTTAACGGAAGTTGAAGCACCCGGTTTCGGCCGAGCTGCTGTCGGTTTTATGGCCTCGGTGATCCGAAAGGTAAATATGAAGCTAACGTTAGCCTCAGTTCAACTGGTGTTGTTTGGCTCTTAATGTCCCGGATGTTCTCTGCTGCTGCTGCTCTCCCCGAGCTAACCGCTAGCGAGCTAACGGACGCTAACGTGTTGTTTACGTCGTGTTTATGAACACAAACATCTCCATTAAAGGTTTTCCTCGTGTTCGCAGAAAGCTGCGACAGAAGGATCTTTTTCTGCAGGTGGGAATTATTAAGTGTGTGAGCTGTAAACTAAGCAGCTAAGTTAGCAGGCTAGGCTACATCAGGCCACAGACAAGGACCGGAAGTAGGCCTTAACGTCCCGCGTGGTGGGTCAGAATACATTTGATTAATCAGGTACTCACCGAATATTAACACATAGCAAGAGATTTGTAACCTTTAATGGAGCAATATATTGATAAAGCACATAGTGCAGTGAACCAGTGTACAGATGGTAATACAACTAAATCTAATTTCAACGTGGACTAATGAATAAATAACAGTTGTGATTTTGTGCATCTCTTGCATGACGTCAGAACCAGTTTTAGGATTTCTTCTTCCTGAAAGAGCAGCGTTGTCCAGCAATCTACCATCTTACATTTTACTGGCAGTAACAGACACCATAATCCAAAGTTATTCATTTTATACATGCAAAAATGTGAAAAGAGAAAATACACATCATTATTCTTCTAACTACACATCAACATCAGAGGTTTTTCCTGGTTCAAAATGAGGCGGAGGTGGTGACTTGAGCAGGTTTTTAGAAGCAACATATTTGAGGACTTCTGTTATTTACATTCTTTAAGAAAAGATGTTGAAGTGTGTTAATCTACAGTGAAAAAAAGAAACGTCTGAAATGTTGCTCTGGCAGTGTAGTTGAACATCAATACAACATAAAAGCCTTCATTTAAACATGTCAAAGCCCAACAACATGATTTTATCTTGTTTTCAGATCATTTGACATGATAACACCTGCAGTTTTTTTTAATTCTAGTTAGAGATTGAAATGTTTTAATTTCATTGTTGTGTTCATGAAGTGTTTTGTCCACAACTTTTTGTAAAAAGTTTCTAGGAAAAGCAATAGTTTTATTTATTTATTATTTTTCAACGTTATTTTTTGATGCTACAGGTCCCGTCTGAAGGAGGAAGGAAAGTCAACCGCCACCGAGGAAAAATGAACTCCTCGAAAAAGGTGAGAAAATAACTTAAAATGGTACAAGCTGATGCACAAGACTGCTTATTATTAAAAGTGTGTGCAGCACATGAGATGCCGTTATACATTCAGGTCACGAAGCTCCAACTCAACATGTAAATGCTGCTATGTCTGATGTGTGTTTTGTTTTTGGCTGTTATCACTATATGGATGTAGAGGACATGTTAGCGGTTGGTTTATAAAATCACTGTTTAATCATTATATTTAACCTTTGTGTTTTCTTCGTGGACACAATACGAGAGCTGCGTAGTCCTATAATGGAAAATGTATCAACATTTCTTTGTCAAACCTTAGCAGTTTTTTTTATTATTATTATTTATGGTCAATAGACCTAATTTTTATGAAATCTTTAGTAATTTCTTGATGGATTATCACAGACTGGTTTCATATTTTAATTGGGGTGAAACCATTTCATATTTTCCAATGTCAGCAAATCGTCCCACCTGTTGTCCTCCTCGTCTGTTTTTTAGAGTTTGTAGGGCAGAATGAAAAATTCATCACGCATGTTTTTGTCAAACCTCATCAGCCAAATTCATTCCAACTCATTGACAGGTTTTACAATTTTTATTTAAAATGTTCGGTCATTAGACCTTTCTTATGAAATTATCACTAATTTTGGATGAAAAAATAAGCCAAAATTGGGCATTATTTTTACAATAAATAAGATCAAAGGAACATTTCTTGATGGAATATCACTGTTTGGTGCCTGTCATAGTTTTATAAATTTTTTTTAATGTGAAATGGTCTGGTCGCACCACCGGGTCATTTGTGAGCTGTCGAGGACCACAGATACTATATTTTCTTTTCAAGCAACCGTAATTAAATTTTAGTTTGTTGTTGTTTTTTTTTCTGTCATTTTGGGAAATTAAATGACAAATAATTAACCCATTTTTGATCAAAAGTGGTTTTGAAACTGGGTCACAAAAGACCTGATTACATGGGGAGGGTTAAAAGAGCCCTTTTCTTTATGCAGCTGCAGCTTTATTAAGGCCCGAGTACCGAAGAAAATATATATATTTATATATATATATGTTTTGTTCGACTTTGTCAATGGGCGTCTCCATGGTGATGCGGCAAAGTTTGATGTCTCGCTGTGAAACAGGAAGTTGATGTTTAAGGTCAGAGGATGCTTGAAACCTCACGAAACGTGTCACATACATCCGGCGTGGTGAGACGATGCATCTGATATGTGTTTTGCGAGTGGGCGTGGCCAAACGGCTCGCCAGTGCCCCCTAAATTGCAGCCCCGGCACCTAGTTTCACCTAAATGTACCAAATTTGTTGGCCGTGTATCACATCGAGATGTACCGAAAAGTCTCTTGGCATCATGAATTTGTTTTCGTCGATCGGTGTGACCGTGTTATGGTGGCCATTTTGAGCGTCTCCCCATTAACCTACAACTGACTGTAACATTTCAGTACCTATTCCGATCTTCCTCAAACATTACATCTTTGATAGCAGTCCAGCCCTGAAGAAACCTGATAGTCATATTTAGTCTTAGTCATAGCGCCTCCTGCTGGAGAAAGAAAACAAGACAAAAATAGCATCTTTAAGCTGAGATATGCGTCCCTCTTTGCTTCGAGGAGCCGTCGCGCAACATGCGAGGGCTCATATATCACTGCTTGCAGTTTTAATTATCATCATTTGTTGTGTCGTCTACTGGTGAAGCAAACCACAGGTTATATCACCAGTCCCTCTGGATGTGTTGCTGCCATCAAATTAAAAATGAGCACATTTTTCATACAACGATAATACATGTCGATATGTTGTCTTTGTTCTGTTTGCAATTAAATATGGTTTCAGAGATTTGCAAATAGTTTGCATTCTGTTTTATTTACATTTCACATCTCGTCCCAACTTTTTCTGAAACGGGGTTGTACATCCGAAGAGTTTTTTTTGTGTGTGTGTAACTTCCTGGCTGACCTTTCACCTTTAAGTGACAATTGCAGTTTTTAGTTTCAACAACATTGTTCGTACGAACTGTACAGATCAAAGAGTTTTTAAGAAGAAGGGGATGAATATCAGTCCTGGTTGGTAACTGTGGTTCTTACCAATGAGGAACTTGTGCCAAATGGATTGCCAGACATCCTTGTGAGACTTGTAGGATAAGATTGTTCCACGAATGCATTTCACTTACTGTCTGTTGAAAATAAAATATAACATCTGTGGTCCTCGTGGGTCACAAATGACCCGGTGGTGCGACCGCCCCTTCAAAGCTCCACGTGACAATCTGTTTTAGCTAAACCTTCGATTTGCATTTACCTGACAAGACTACAACCCCCCAAATAAGACACACACACACACACACACACACTCACGTTCACAAGTGCAGCTGTCCTAACTCGTCCTTTGATGTTCCTTTCCCAACACGGGACCGCAACATAAAAAAAAACCACACACACACCAGGTGTGTGAAAATTAGTTGAGTTGGAATGACGTTGACTCACAAAATGTGCCGCAGAATTGGGCGATAATTTATGTGCAATGTTCTAAAATATCAAACAAGACTGTTTCAAATCTTTTAAAAAATTAATTGGTTTCAAAACAATTTTTGTACAAAACTGTGACAGGCACCAGACAGTGATATTCCATCAAGAAGTTTTCCTTTGATGTTATTTATCCTACAAATGATCAATTTTGGCTTCTTTTTTACTCAAAAATGATTTATAATTTCAGAAGAAATGAGGTCTAATGACTAAATAAAAAGCGTAAAACCAGTGTCGGCGAGTTGGAATGAAGTAGGCTGACGAGGTTTGACAAAATAATTTGTGATTAATTTTCCATTATGCCTTACAAGCACTGAAAAACAAACTGGATCAGTTTTGACAACAGGTGTGACTATTTGCTGCCATCAGAAAATATGAAATGGTTTAAAAAAAAAAAAATATGACGTACCAGTCTGTGATGATCCGTCAAGAAATTACAATTTAATTTTCATTATAATAACAATAATTCACACTTTTTTTTTTACTCAAAGATGAGTAAAAATTTTGTGAAAATGAGTTTTATTGACTGTAAATATATATATATATATACATATATATATATATATCTACAGTGGGTACGGAAAGTATTCAGACCCCTTTAAATGTTTCACTCTTTGTTTCATTGCAGCCATTTGCTAAAATCAAAAAAGTTCATTTTATTTCTCATTAATGTACACTCAGCACCCCATCTTGACAGAAAAAAACAGAAATGTAGAAATTTGTGCAAATTTATTAAAAAAGACAAACTGAAATATCACATGATCATAAGTATTCAGACCCTTTGCTGTGACACTCATATTTAACTCACATACTGTCCATTTCTTCTTGATGCTCCTTGAGATGGTTCTACTCCTTCATTGGAGTCCAGCTGTGTTTAATTAAACTGATTGGACTTGATTAGGAAAGGCACACACCTGTCTATATAAGACCTTACAGCTCACAGTGCATGTCAGAGCAAATGAGAATCATGAGGTCGAAGGAACTGTCCAAGGAGCTCAGAGACAGAATTGTGGCAAGGCACAGATCTGGCCAAGGTTACAACATAATTTCTGCAGCACTCAAGGTTCCTAAGAGCACAGTGGCCTCCATAATCCTTAAATGGAAGAAGTTTGGGACGACCAGAACTCTTCCTAGACCCGGCCGTCCAGCCAAACTGAGCAATCGTGGGAGAAGAGCCTTGGTGAGAGAGGTAAAGAAGAACCCAAAGATCACTGTGGCTGAGCTCCAGAGATGCAGTAGGGAGATGGGAGAAAGTTCCACAAAGTCAACTATCACTGCAGCCCTCCACCAGTCGGGGCTTTATGGCAGAGTGGCCCGACGGAAGCCTCTCCTCAGTGCAAGACATATGAAAGCCCGCATAGAGTTTGCCAAAAAACACATGAAGGACTCCCAGACTATGAGAAATAAGATTCTCTGGTCTGATGAGACCAAGATTGAACTTTTTGGCGTTAATTCTAAGCGGTATGTGTGGAGAAAACCAGGCACTGCTCATCACCTGCCCAATACAATCCCAACAGTGAAACATGGTGGTGGCAGCATCATGCTATGGGGGTGTTTTTCAGCTGCAGGGACAGGACGACCGGTTGCAATTGAAGGAAAGATGAATGCGGCCAAGTACAGAGATATCCTGGAAGAAAACCTCTTCCAGAGTGCTCTGGACCTCAGACTGGGCCGAAGGTTCACCTTCCAACAAGACAATGACCCGAAGCACACAGCTAAAATAACAAAGGAGTGGCTTCGGAACAACTCTGTGACCATTCTTGACTGGCCCAGCCAGAGCCCTGACCTAAACCCAGTTGAGCATCTCTGGAGAGACCTGAAAATGGCTGTCCACCAACGTTCACCATCCAACCTGACGGAACTGGAGAGGATCTGCAAGGAAGAATGGCAGAGGATCCCCAAATCCAGGTGTGAAAAGCTTGTTGCATCATTCCCAAGAAGACTCATGGCTGTACGAGCTCAAAAGGGTGCTTCTACTCAATACTGAGCAAAGGGTCTGAATACTTATGACCATGTGATATTTCAGTTTTTCTTTTTTAATAAATTTGCACAAATTCCTACATTTCTGTTTTTTTCTGTCAACATGGGGTGCTGAGTGTACATTAATGAGAAATAAAATGAACTTTTTTGATTTTAGCAAATGGCTGCAATGAAACAAAGAGTGAAACATTTAAAGGGGTCTGAATACTTTCCGTACCCACTATATATATATATATATATATATATATATATATATATATATATATATATATATATATATATATATATATATATATATATATATATATATATATATATATATATATATATATATATATAAAACCAGTGTCAATACGTTGGAATCAAGTTGGATGACGAGGTTTGAAAAAAAAAAAAAAAAAATTATAAATTTTTCATTATAGGACTGATTATTTGCTGCCATCGGAAAATATGAAATGGTTTAAAAAAAAAAAAAAAACAAATACGACGAACGCAGCTCTCGTAATGTGTCCGCGAAGAAAGCTTGAAGGTTAAACATGTCAAAGCCCAACAACATTATTTTATCTTGTTTTCAGATCATTTGACATGATAACACCTGCAGTTTTTTTTAATTCTAATTAGAGATTGAAATGTTTTAATTTCATTGTTGTGTTCATGAAGTGTTTTGTCCACAACTTTTTGTAAAAAGTTTCTAGGAAAAGCAATAGTTTTATTTATTTATTATTTTTCAACGTTATTTTTTGATGTTACAGGTCCCGTCTGAAGGAGGAAGGAAAGTCAACCGCCACCGAGGAAAAATGAACTCCTCGAAAAAGGTGAGAAAATAACTTAAAATGGTACAAGCTGATGCACAAGACTGCTTATTATTAAAAGTGTGTGCAGCACATGAGATGCCGTTATATATTCAGGTCACGAAGCTCCAACTCAACATGTAAATGCTGCTATGTCTGATGTGTGTTTTGTTTTTGGCTGTTATCACTATATGGATGTAGAGGACATGTTAGCGGTTGGTTTATAAAATCACTGTTTAATCATTATATTTAACCTTTGTGTTTTCTTCGCGAACACAATACGAGAGCTGCGTAGTCCTATAATGGAAAATGTATCAACATTTCTTTGTCAAACCTTAGCAGTTTTTTTTTATTATTTATGGTCAATAGACCTAATTTTTATGAAATCTTTAGTAATTTCTTGATGGATTATCACAGACTGGTTTCATATTTTTTCGGGGGAAACCATTTCATATTTTTTTTTTTGGGGGGGGGAAACCATTTCATATTTTTTTGGGTGAAACCATTTCATATTTTTTCGGGGGCCTGTCATAGTTTTGTCCACCGAAGGTGCGAAAGCCCTATTGTTATTCAAGCGATTATTTTTCTCTTTAGGGCCCGAGGACCGAAGGTGTGATATGTGTTTTGCGAGTGGGCGTGGCCAAATGGCTTGCTAGCGCCCCCTAAAGAGATGCCCCGGGGGCCACATTTACCTACATACATGAAATCCGGTGGACACGTGTATCACACCGAGACACACAAAAAAGTTACATTGCACCGTTACGTCAACTCGACAGGAGGTCCGCCATTTTTAATTTAGTTGCCATTTTGGGCGATTCGCGCATGTTGTACTTTAACGAACTCCTACGGATTTTGTCAGACCGACCTGAATTTTTTTCTGTGCAGTTAACATGTTTGGGATTAGAAGTTATCAAAATAATTAATTTTTGTTGATGCGTGTGCCCGTAAAGTGGCGGCCATTTTGAGGGTCTCCCCATGAAACTGCAAGTTGCTTTTAAATCTTATGTACCGTATTTTTTCGGACTGTAAGGTGCACTTAAAATCCTTAAATTTTCTCAAAAATTGACAGTGCGCCTTATAATCCAGCGCGCCTTATGTATGGTTACTTGTGCTTATTGATCGATTTTATGTGGTACAATGCGCTCAAAAATCTGTCGAAATGTGTAAGTACGACTTTGGTAAGCAACGAAGCCGCTGCGCTCAGTGGATATTCGGAGCATTACGGTACGGTGTCACGACCTGATCGCCCGTAACAGGAATGTAATGTCTGAACTAAAAGTGCATTCATGTGAGGCAGCCCGCGACCGGAGTTTGATTTACCGGACTGTGTTGTTTTGCTTAATGCGCCTTATAATCCGGTGCGCTTTATAGTCCGAAAAATACTGTACATGGACCGACCTTCTCCAAACATCACAGGTATGATAACAGCCCCCCCCTGAAGACCCCTGTGTGGTAATATTCACTCTTGTCATAGCGCCCCCTGGTGGCAACTAGAAATGACACTTTTCATACTTTTACATGCTAAATCGAGCTGGTTAATCCCATGAACCTCAAGTCGGGATCAGAATAACGTAAACATGTTTGAATATATATATATATGTATATATATATATATACATACACACACACACATATATGTATATAAATTTTGTTCGACTTTGTCAATGGGCGTCATGGTATTGCGGCAAAGTTTGATGTCTCGCCGTGAAACAGGAAGTTGATGTTTAAGGTCAAAGGATGCTTGAAACCTCACGAAACGTGTCACATACATCCGGCGTGGTGAGACGATGCATCTGATATGTGTTTTGCGAGTGGGCGTGGCCAAACGGCTCACCAGTGCCCCCTAAATTGCAGCCCCGGCACCTAGTTTCACCTAAATGCACCAAATTTGTTGGCCGTGTATCACATCGAGATGTACCGAAAAGTCTCTTGGCATCATGAATTTGTTTTCGTCGATTGGTGTGACCGTGTTATGGTGGCCATTTTGAGCGTCTCCCCATTAACCTACAACTGACTGTAACATTTCAGTACCTATTCCGATCTTCCTCAAACATTACATCTTTGATAGCAGTCCAGCCCTGAAGAAACCTGATAGTCATATTTCGTCTTAGTCATAGCGCCTCCTGCTGGAGAAAGAAAACAAGACAAAAATAGCATCTTTAAGGTGAGATATGCGTCCCTCTTTGCTTCGAGGAGCCGTCGCGCAACATGCGAGGGCTCATATATCACTGCTTGCAGTTTTAATTATCATCATTTGTTGTGTCGTCTACTGGTGAAGCAAACCACAGGTTATATCACCAGTCCCTCTGGATGTGTTGCTGCCATCAAATTAAAAATGAGCACATTTTTCATACAACGATAATACATGTCGATATGTTGTCTTTGTTCTGTTTGCAATTAAATATGGTTTCGAGAGATTTGCAAATAGTTTGCATTCTGTTTTTATTTACATTTTCACATCTCGTCCCAACTTTTTCTGAAACGGGGTTGTACATCCGAAGAGTTTTTTTTCGTGTGTGTAACTTCCTGGCTGACTTTTCACCTTTAAGTGACAATTACAGTTTTTAGTTTCAACAACATTGTTCGTACGAATTGTACAGATCAAAGAGTTTTTAAGAAGAAGGGGATGAATATCAGTCCTGGTTGGTAACTGTGGTTCTTACCAATGAGGAACTTGTACCAAATGGCTTGCCAGACATCCTTGTGAGACTTGTAGGATAAGATTGTTCCACGAATGCATTTCACTTACTGTCTGTTTGTGTCTTTGTCTGTTGTCATAGGAACATGAAAGCAAAAACGGAGCGAAACATGAGTTCCCTCAGGAGGATGACGGAGCTCCCCCAACAACAGCAAACCAAGATAAACCAATGAGTCATTTACAATCTCATGAACACATCCACAGTGGAGATAAACCATACAGCTGTGATCAGTGTGGGAAATCTTTTAACCGAATGAGCCATTTAAAAAGTCATCAACTCATCCACAGTGGAGTTAAAGCATACACCTGTGATCAGTGTGGGAACAGTTTTCGTCGGCAGAATAAGTTAAAAATTCATCAACTCATCCACAGTGGAGTTAAACCACATAGCTGTGATCAGTGTGGGAAGTTTTTTCGCCACATGAGTACCTTAAAAAGTCATCAACTCATCCACAGTGGAGTTAAAGCATACAGCTGTGATCAGTGTGGGAAGAGTTTTAGTCGGCAGGATAAGTTAAAAGATCATCAACTCTTCCACAGTGGCGTTAAACCATACACCTGTGATCTGTGTGGGAAGAGTTTTAGTCAGATGGGTTATTTAAAAATTCACCAGCTCATCCACAGTGGAGTTAAACCACACACCTGTGATCAGTGTGGGAAGAGTTTTAGTCAGATGGGTACTTTAAAAAGTCACCAGCTCATCCACACTGGAGAAAAACCACACACCTGTGATCAGTGTGGGAAGAGTTTTTCTGAGAGGTCTTCTCTTACGAGACATTATCTCATCCACAATGAAGTTAAACCATACAGCTGTGGTCAGTGTGGGAAGTCTTTTAGCCGCGCGAATACTTTTAAAATTCATCAACTCAACCACAGTGGAGTTCAACCATACAGCTGTGGTCAGTGTGGGAAGTCTTTTAATCACATGAGTACCTTAAAAACTCATCAACTCATCCACAGTGGAGTGAAACCATACAACTGTAATCAGTGTGGGAAGAGTTTTACTGATAGGTCTTCTCTTACAAAGCATGAGCTCGTCCACAGTGAAGTTAAACCATACACCTGTGATCTGTGTGGGAAGTCTTTTAAACGCGCGAGTACCTTTAAAATTCATCAACTCATCCACAGTGAAGTTAAACCATACACCTGCGACCTGTGTGGAAAGTCTTTTAACCGCACGTTTACCTTTAAAAGGCATCAACTCATCCACCGTGGAGCTAAATCATACAGCTGTGATCAGTGTGGGAAGTCTTTTACTCTACAGAATCAGTTAAAAACTCACAAACTCACCCATTCTGGAGAGAGATTGTCCCACTGCGACAAGACTTCTACATCTTCAGGTTCCCCTAATCGACACCAAACGATCCACACCAGAGAGACACCATTCAACTGCAGTCACTGTGAGGTATGTAAAAATATTGTCTTTATAAAAGTTTTGAAATTATTCTGAATCTTTTTTTTTTTATCCAGATCAGATTTGAATATTCAACGTTGCTCTGAGGTCTTTTGAAACATTTTCTTTTAAGTTTAGCCAGACTATTTACAGCAACTCCCATCAGTGTCATTATGTGAGGGCGTCATCAGCTCTACTTTTAAGTAAAGGTAGTGCGACGGATCCAAACCTGTGTTTCAGGAATCTAAAACATGTCTTCCTTTCTCTGTCAATAATTCGGTTTAATTTCAGTTCCAATTCAAGACAACTTTTTTAAAACACTTGTTGGCTGACTCACGAGGAGTCGTGACAATTTAGCACATATTGTTGTCTTTGTTCCATTTCCAATTAAATATGGGTTTGAGAGATTTGTAAATTTGCATTATGTTTTTATTTACATTTCACATCTCGTCCTAACTTTTTCTGAAATGGTTTTGGATCAGAAGAGTTTTTTTTGTGCGTGTGTAACTTCCTGGCCGACGTTTCACCTTTTTAAGTGACAATTGCCAATTCGTGACAATTAGGTTAAACATTATTTGAATGAATCGTACAGATCAAAGAGTTTTTAAGAAGAAGGGGATGAATATCAGTCCTGGTTGGTAACTGTGGTTCCTACCAATGAGGAACTTGTACCAAATGGCTTGCCAGACATCCTTGTGAGACTTGTGGGATAAGATTGTTCCACGAATGCATTTAACTTACTGACTGTTTGTGTATTTGTCTGTTGTCATAGGAACATGAAAGCAAAAATGGAGTGAAACATGAGTTCCCTCAGGAGGATGACGGAGCTCCCCCAACAACAGCAAACCAAGATAAACCAATGAGTCATTTACAATCTCATCAACGCATCCACAGTGGAGATAAACCATACAGCTGTGATCAGTGTGGGAAATCTTTTAACCGAATGAGCCATTTAAAAAGTCATCAATTCATCCACAGTGGAGTTAAACCACACAGCTGTGATCAGTGTGAGAAGAGTTTTCCTGAGAGGTCTTCTCTTACAAGACATCAACTCATCCACAGTGGAGTTAAACCATATAGCTGTGATCAGTGTGGGAAGTCTTTTAACCGGCTGGCTACCTTAAAAAGTCATCAACTAATCCACAGTGGAGTTAAAGCATACAGCTGTGATCAGTGTGGGAAATCTTTTAACCGAATGAGCCATTTAAAAAGTCATCAACTCATCCACAGTGGAGCTAAAGCATACAGCTGTGATCAGTGTGGGAAGAGTTTTCCTGAGAGGTCTTCTCTTACAAGACATCAACTCATCCACAGTGGAGTTAAACCACACAGCTGTGATCAGTGTGGGAAGAGTTTTCCTGAGAGGTCTTCTCTTACAAGACATCAACTCATCCACAGTGGAGTTAAACCATACAGCTGTGGTCAGTGTGGGAAGAGTTTTAACCAGCTGGCTATCTTAAAAAGTCATCAACTCTTCCACAGTGGCCTTAAACCATACACCTGTGATCAGTGTGGGAAGAGTTTTACTCAGATGGGTTATTTAAAAATTCACCAGCTCATCCACAGTGGAGTTAAACCACACAGCTGTGATCAGTGTGGGAAGAGTTTTACTCAGACGCGTCATTTAAAAACTCACCAGCTCATCCACACTGGAGAAAAACCACACACCTGTGATCAGTGTGGGAAGAGTTTTTCTCATAGGTCTTCTTTTAGAAGACATTATCTCATCCACAGTGAAGTTAAACGATACACCTGTGATCTGTGTGGGAAGTCTTATAACCGTGCGAGTGCCTTTAAAATTCATCAACTCAACCACAGTGGAGTTCAACCATACAGCTGTGGTCAGTGTGGAGAGTCTTTTAATCACATGAGTACCTTAAAATGTCATCAACTCATCCACAGTGGAGTGAAACCATACAGCTGTGATCAGTGTGGGAAGAGTTTTTTTGAGAAGTCTTCTCTTACAAAGCATTATCTCGTCCACAGTGAAGTTAAACCACACACCTGTGATCTGTGTGGGAAGTCTTTTAAACGTGCAGGTACCTTTAAAAGGCATCTTTTCATCCACAGTGAAGTTAAACCACACACCTGTGATCTGTGTGGGAAGTCTTTTAGTCTGATGAGTCGTTTAAAAAGGCATCAACTCATCCACAGTGGAACTAAAGCATACAGCTGTGATCAGTGTGAGAAGAGTTTTACTCTGCAGAATCAGTTAAAAACTCACAAACTCACCCACTCCGGAGAGAGACCGTACCACTGTGACCACTGTGACAAGACTTCTACATCTTCAGGTTCCCCTAATCGACACAAAAAGATCCACACCAGAGAGATACCATTCAGCTGCAGTCACTGTGAGGTATGTAAAAATATTGTCTTTCTAAAAGTTTTGAAATTATTTTGAATCTTGATTTTTTTTTTTTTTTTTTTTAACCAGATCAGTTTTGAATATTCAATGGTGTTCTGAGTTCTTTTGAAACTTTTTCTTTTAAGTTTAGCCAGACTATTTACAACAACTCCCATCAGTGTTATTATGTGAGGGCGTCATCAGCTCTACTTTTAAGTAAAGGTAGTGCGACGGATCCAAACCTCTGTTTCAGGAATCTAAAACATGTCTTCCTTTTTCTGTCAATAATTCGGTTCAATTTCAGTTCCAATTCAGGACTATTTTTTTTAACACCCTTGTTGGCTGACTCACGAGGAGTCATGACAATTTAGCTTTCTGTTGTTCGGGAAAAGTTTTGCAGTTGCTTTAAATGTGTAATTTGGCGTGTCATAAATGCATGAAGGAAATACACATCTTTTAGGCTGACAACACTTTTTTAATACACTACCAAAACTAAGAGATGCTCCATCGACTCCAGAATAAAGAAGGTGTGTATTTATTGTAAACTTGTTTATAGTAACTTAATTTTTTGGTGGCAAGTTCCTCCGCATGCGACAGTCAAGCAAAAGATTTGAATAAATATTCACCACAGTGAACACTTGGGATGTCACAACACTAGAAACGCACAATGTGATTGGTTCATATTGAATTACAAGCAAAACCTTCCAAAAAATGTACATTTTGGACAAATAAAGCTCCACTTTATAAGGAAAATACTTTAAAAACAGAAGTATATTGAAGTGCAAAAACAAATTCCCATAGAGTGAGTAAACTTTCCTGTTGCACATTCAAACAGTATATATTTAAAGTAAGCAACCCTAGTATTGCTGGAGCGTTAGAGCAGGGGTGCTTCACACATTTAAGTTGTTCCAAAGCAGCGGTTGGCTGAGTGTTCAGTGCCGATAGGATGGTCGGGTTACAGCTATCGGTGGGCGGGACGTAGTATCGTCGGATTATTTTCAGATGGACCTCCAGAAAACTAATAAGAAGGAGTGACTTTAGCTAACAACACCGAGATAACTGATGGACACATTTTATTCACTTTGGATTTGATGAGAGAAGTTGAATGGGAGTCTATGGAGCCGGAGGCTTTTTGGAGCCGACCTCTAGTGGCACTCGCTGGTATTGCAGCTGAAGACACTTCTGGATCAGAACCATTTTACAGACCTGAAGCTACGAACTCTTTTAAACACCATGTGAGTTTAACACGTAGATGCAGTTTAAACCCCGACAGCATTGCTCTTGCTGCACAAGTGATGCTTTACTTCATAAGCTGAATGTTTTAATTCAAACTGTAAAAATGTCCTCTGATATTGAGACAGCTGCTCCTCATTTCATGTAAGGCATTATTAAATGTTGCAGGAAACCCTGACATCCACTGATTTTGTGTATCTCTTTTGTTTAGAAGCAGAGCATTGCAGGTGCACAAATCCACACGGGAAAGAAATTGTTCAAGAGCCGACACTGTGAGAAAAGCTTCTCGACCTCTGGTAATCACACACGACATGAAGGTGTTCACACCGGAGAGGATTCAGACACCTGTGACCTACGAGATCACGCAGAGGAGAAATCCTCCTCATCCTTAGATGGCAGGAAGACGCACAATGTCGCCCAAAGAGAGCAAAGATCCTCTTCTGGTGTCGAAGTCACACTTTAAAAAAACTTGAGATCAGGCTTCACAGAGTTCAGACTTAAACTCTTGTGAAGTGTCTCAGCTAATGTCACACTTGTGTTGTCTTTATTAATCTTTCTGTTTCTGAGGTCTGGTGAGATGACTGTAATTTTTGGAGTATATTGTGAGATATTAGATTGTAAGTTTATTTTTTTTTAATGCTGCTCATGTGGTGATTCGTTTGTTGAAGCAAGGGTGGAGAAACCCGGTTAAATTGGAGTATTACATGGAGGGTATGATAGTCAATCTTTTTAATCCAAAAACCAAAAGTAGTTTTGATGCATGGACAACCCTGTTACCAACAAAAAGTTGGGACGCTGCGTAAAATGTAAATAAAAACAGAATGCAATGATTTGCAAATCACATAAACCCATATATAAATGGAAATAAACAAAAGACAACATATCAAAAGTTGAAACTGATCGATTTGATTGTTTTATGAACAATATCAGCTGATTTTGTATTTGATGGCAGCAACACGTTTTCAAAAAGTTGGAACGGGGCAACAAAAGACTGGAACAGTTGTGTAACGCAAAAAAAACAAAAAACATCTGTTGGAACATCTCATAACTAATTAGGTTAATTGGCATCAGATCAATAACGTGAAGATGAAATGGAAAACTGTCCTGTGATCTGACCAATCAAAATCTGAAATTATTTTTCTATAATATGTTTTCTTGTTGACTTTTATTTGTTTAATTTTATGCCTTTTATTAGTTTTTTTATGCATCTAAATTCTTTTCTATATTTTTAAATGGTCCGATATGTCTGTTTTTATTGTGAAACACTGCATGTCATTTTCTTGCTGTAAAACCCTTTGAGCTGAATTTCCTGAATGAAAAATGCTTTACAAATAAAGTTTATAAAATGCTGGATGTCTCATAATTTTTCTCCAACTAAAAACCAAATCAGAAATCACCTTTTTCAGTCTCCTAAAATTCATCCCTGCTTCAGAATGACATCTTTCTGAACCCTCACCATAAACCTTGGTGTCCGTTTGTAGTTGTTTTTTTACCTTTCCTTTGACAATTCAATTCCAAATGTAGTTAAATCTTGTTTCCATCAGCTGAGGAACATTTAAAAACATCAAGTCATTTCTCTCGGTCAGATCTCGAGAAGGTAAACAATGAATGTGTAGAATAAGGGCTAAAAATGTCCCTTAACTCATGTTCTCCAGGAATAATATTTAACTGCATTATGACAGAGAGATATGTAGAGTTATTGGCATCAAACCTTAAGTGACAATATAAACAGCAGCTTTCCTTAACCTGAAACATGAACATGATATCCTTGTCTTGTGTAGAAGCTCCTCCTCTCAGACCTGATGGACTCACAAAGGTGCAGAAGCAGATTTTCATCTATAACTACAAAATTGAGAAAAATGTAATGTTGACCGCAGGAGTCCGTTGATCAATATCAGCTGATATTCAAATGAGGAAAATAAAATAAAAGCATCATTATTAGATATATTTTTTTTTTAAAACAGAATATTTTACTCAATTATATAATCATATCCATTCGGTGCTTTGTGCTGAGGTTGTGCATCTTCTGCAGAACATGTTCTACAACATGTTTCTAAGCTTTTTGTTAACATTAAAGAGTAAAAGCCTTGAAAAGTACATTTACCCGCACATATTTGTACTTCAGTACAATTTTAGGTACTTATACTCTACTTGAGTATTTCCATTTGATGTTACTTGACATTTCTACGCCATTAAATTTCAGAGTGAATAATAACACTTTTTATTCAGTACAATAAGTTGGATTAAAGAAGTGCAACTTCAGTAATAATATCATTTATTATGATTTTGCCTACTTTTAAAACACAAAAGAAATATGTTGATAACAGTTATGTACTTTTGTTATTTACTTCTGTACTTTATTAATATTATTATTAAATTTTTAAAGAGTTTACAGCATCATTTTTGACCTCAAATCATCAGCCAATCAGGAGCATCTGTGCCCCTACGTACAGTGTACATAATCAGACAGATTCAAGGCAAATCAGGACTTTTAGTGCCAAATCTCAGAAAAGCCAAATCTTCCTGATGTGGGACACAACGTCCACGTTAAAAAGTGTAAATCACCTTTATTCATGGAATAAAAAACGTCTCAGGTTGGTAATATTCAAGGCGAAATGTCCAATCCCATTCAGTAATTTTATAAAATAGTTTATAAAATTTACTTTTACAAATGAGAATCAAACAAAACACTCTTTAATAGTTGTGATGTATTTATTAGAAAGACATTTAAAGGGCATTTCTCACACGTTATCTCAGGGAAAGTTGATGTAAGTGTTTATAAATGGTATTTTTAAGAGTCCCGTCTTTCTAAAATGATCTGAAGCTTGTTATGAAGTCTAAATGTGGGTTTAAAGTGCAGGTTAATCCGTTTAATGTTCTTTAAACGACCTTTTCGTGTTTAAGTTCGCGTTGCCATGGTAACGAATGAAAACACGTTGGTTTCATATGTAACTGTAACTGGACGTCAACCTTTGACCCTCAGAATATCAGCCAATCAGAAGCGTCCGTGCCCCAAGGTGCCATCCAATCAGATCGGGCGGAGCGCTATTTGAAAGCCGCTCGTGTCCTTGTTTAGATGCTAACAGTCGGTGTTCACGGAATCTGGTCGGTGCTGAACCGGAACCCCGTTGAGTTGGTTTGAAGTCGGTTTGTCTCCGTTGCTGTCGAAGTTAAACATGTCGTCGCTGGAAGTTCGTGCTGCGGTGAGTGAACTTTTATTTTAGCTGCGTTTAGTGACGCTGTTAGCACCGTTAGCTAGCATTAGCTCTACGTTAGCAGTTTGTGGGTTTATGACGTCAGAAACCTGCAGCGTGTTTGTCCAGCTTCTCCTCCGAGTTTTAAATTCTGGGTCCTCCTCTTTTATGGAGCAGCTTCCAGCCGCAGAGAACCCGCTGAAGATGAGGAAACCCGCCGCAGCGCCTCCGAGGAGAGGAGAGGAGAGGAGGAGAGCTGCTCTCGGAGAGATCACCAACAACTGTCCCGGAGCAGGAGGCACCACGAAGGTAGGAGGAGGAGGAGGAGGAGGGGGGGAGGGAGGAGAGGAGGAGAGATCACCAACAACTGTCCCGGAGCAGGAGGCACCACGAAGGTAGGAGGAGGAGGAGGAGGAGGGGGAGAGGAGGAGGAGGAGGAGGGGGGGAGGGAGGAGAGGAGGAGAGATCACCAACAACTGTCCCGGAGCAGGAGGCACCACGAAGGGAGGAGGAGGAGGAGGAGGGGGGGAGGGAGGAGAGGAGGAGAGATCACCAACAACTGTCCCGGAGCAGGAGGCACCACGAAGGTAGGAGGAGGAGGAGGAGGAGGAGGGGGGGAGGAGAGGGAGGAGAGGAGGAGAGATCACCAACAACTGTCCCGGAGCAGGAGGCACCACGAAGGTAGGAGGAGGAGGAGGAGGAGGAGGGGGGAGGAGAGGAGGAGAGATCACCAACAACTGTCCCGGAGCAGGAGGCACCACGAAGGTAGGAGGAGGAGGAGGAGGAGGAGGGGGAGGAGGAGGGGGGGGAGGTGGAGGGAGGAGAGGAGAGGAGGAGAGATCACCAACAACTGTCCCGGAGCAGGAGGCACCACGAAGGTAAAAGGAGGAGGAGGAGGGGGAGAGGAGGAGGGAGGAGAGGGAGGAGGAGAGGGGGAGAGGAGAGGAGGAGAGATCACCAACAACTGTCCCGGAGCAGGAGGCACCACGAAGGTAGGAGGAGGAGGAGGAGGAGGAGGAGGGGGGGGGGGAGGAGAGGAGGAGAGGAGAGATCACCAACAACTGTCCCGGAGCAGGAGGCACCACGAAGGTAGGAGGAGGAGGAGGAGGAGGAGGAGGAGGGGGGAGGATTCATAAATGACTCTCTGGTTTCCGACCTGTTTGTCTTCTGACTTCAGGTCAAATTCTAGATTTACTGAAACGGAGATTTATTTTATTTTTTCCCTCAAAACTTCTCACGTTGTTTCATTTCAATAAATCATCCAAATATCTGGAAAATAAGAACTGGATATAAAGTAGTTGAAAGCAGCTATAATAATAATAATAATAACAATAATAATGATAATAATAATAATTAATAATAGTTATTGTTATCATTATTGTTATTGCTGTTATTATTAACTAATAATAATAACAATAATAATAATGACAATAATACTAACTAATAATAATAACAACAACAATAATAATAACAATAATAATAACTATAATAATGACAATAATAATACTAACAACAATAACAACAATAATAAATCGGTCAGAGGGACCAAACCAGGACTTTTATTTTGAAACATTTTGTTTCTGATGTTTTCTTTTTTTCTGAACGTGTTTCCTCAGAAGACCAAAACGACGTCCAAACCGTCGCGTGTCCAGAAAGTTAAACCTACGACTGAGGTCGTCCCGGTCCAGGCGGCAGAAGCTCCGCCTCCGGTCTCAGAGGAGCCGTCTGTGAAGGAGGAGAAGGAGCAGGAGGAGGAGAAGGAGCTGTGCCGGGCGTTCTCCGAGACGCTGCTGGACGTGCTGGACGTGGACGAGCAGGACGCCGACCAGCCGCAGCTCTGCTCCCAATATGTCAAAGATATCTACAAATATCTTCACGTCCTGGAGGTCAGTCGTCGCAGGTTCTCCTCCTCCTCCTCTTCCTCCTTCTTCTTCTCCTCCTCCTCCTTCTTCTCTTCCTCCTCCTCCTTCTTCTTCTCCTTCTCCTTCTCCTCCTCTTTCTTCTCCTCCTTCCTTTTCCTCCTCCTTCTCCTTCTCGTTCTCCTCCTCCTTTCTTCTCCTCCTTGTTTTCCTCCTCCCCCTCCCCCCGTGTCACCATCACCTCCCCTGCGTCTCCTCAGGTGCAGCAGGAGGTGCGAGCCGACTACATGCAGGGCTACGAGATCACGGAGCGCATGCGTTCTCTGCTGGTGGACTGGCTGGTTCAGGTCCACTCCCGGTTCCAGCTGCTGCAGGAGACTCTGTACCTCACCGTGGCCGTCCTGGACCGCTTCCTGCAGGTAACCGCGGCGACCGCTCCGCTCTCGGATCGTATTCGACACGGAGCGGTCGGAACGGGTCCCGACGGATCGATCGGTGACGCGGTTTAAAAACATTGAAGCCAAATCGGCACTTTTCCTTCCAGTTTTCTCAAAAGCGACATTTTCCTCGTGTGAGAAACTAAAACACCAAAAAAGGTTTAAATCCTTTTATTCGTCCAAACGTCTCCAGTTAGAAACGTCGGAGGAGAAACGTCCCGTTTATCCGGCGGTTTTCTAAACGTGGAGCCGAACGTACTGTGTATATATATACACAGTATATACTGTGTATACTGTGTATATATATACAGTATACACAGTATATACTGTGTATACTGTGTGTATATATACACAGTATACACAGTATATACTGTGTATATATATACACAGTATATACTGTGCATTTAATATTTGTATTTGATATCTTTTACTGCCATGTTATTGCTTTTCTATTGTTCTATTATTATCGTATGACTTCTGTATGCTGCTGTAGTGAAAAAATGTCTCCTCGGGGATGAATGAAGTAACGACCTCCCTAAACGGCTTCCCGCCCGTCGCAGGTCCAGCCGGTGTCCCGCAGGAAGCTGCAGCTGGTCGGCGTGACGGCCATGATGGTGGCCTGTAAGTACGAGGAGATGTTCGCCCCCGAGGTCGGAGACTTCGCCTACGTCACCGACAACGCCTTCACCAAGCCGCAGATCCTGGAGATGGAGCAGCTGGTTCTGAAGCGCCTCAACTTCCAGCTGGGACGTCCGCTGCCGCTCCACTTCCTGCGGCGCTGCTCCAAGGTGGCCGACGTGAGTATCGCCGTGACGATGTCGCTCCGTGAGTAAAAAGGTCCAAATGAGGACGCGAGGTTGAAACCGAGATACGAAGTAAAAGTTACGAGCTGAAGTCAAAATACTGAAATCAGAACGAACGAGATGAAACGACGACGTCGAGTCGTTTTAAAGGAGCGTTTTAGTTTCCTGGTTTCGTTCCTTCGGCGCCGGCAGCGGGAAGTTCTCCTCCGTCGGTGCGTTGACGTGTTTGTTGACGTGTTTGTTGTGGTGTCAGTCTGACGTAGAGCGCCACACGCTGGCCAAGTACCTGCTGGAGCTGACCCTGCTGGACTACCAGCTGGTCCACTACCGGCCCTCCGAGCTGGCCGCCGCCTCGCTGTGTCTCTCCCAGCTGCTGCTGGACGGGCTGCCGTGGGTCCGTTCGTTAACGCCTCGCATTTATTTATTCTGACGAGTCGATCCGCCGCTCGCTCTTCTCACCGATCTCCTTTCGCCCGTCAGTCGGCGGCGCAGCGTCACTACTCCACGTACGACGAGGACCGCCTGAAGCCCGTCATGCAGCGCATCGCCAAGAACGTGGTGGCGGTGAACGAGGGGACGAGCAAGTTCCTGGTGAGGCGTCATTTAGAAAAACAATCCTCGCAGCGTATCGGCTCAAACTAAACCTGAAGTATTATTATTATTATTATTATTATCATCATTATTGTTATTATTATTATTATCATTATTATTATTATCATCATTATTATAATTATTATTCTTATTATCATCATTATTATTATCATTATTATTATAATAATTATTATCATCATCATCATTATTATTATAATTATCATTATTATTATTATCATCATCATTATTATCATCATTATTATTATCATCATCATTATTATTATCATCATCATTATTATTATAATTATCATTATTATTATTATCATCATTATTATAATTATTATTCTTATTATCATCATTATTATTATCATTATTATTATAATAATTATTATCATCATCATCATTATTATTATAATTATCATCATTATTATTATCATCATCATTATAATTATCATTATCATTATTATCATCATCATTATTATTATTATTATAACTATTATTATTATTATCATCATCATTATTATTATCATTATAATTATCATTATTATCATCATCATCATTATTATCATCATCATTATTATTATCATTATTATTATTATCATCATCATTATTATCATCATTATTATTATAATTATCATTATTATTATTATTATCATCATCATTATTATCATCATTATTATTATTATTATAATTATCATCATTATTATGATCATCATTATTATTATCATTATTATTATTATCATTATTCTTATTATTATCATTATCATCATTATAATTATTATTCTTATTATTATTATCATTATTATTATTATAATTATCGTTATTATTCTTATTCTTATTCTTCTCCACAGGCCGTGAAGACCAAGTACTCCAGCAGCAGGCTGATGAAGATCAGCCTCCTCCCTCAGCTCCAGTCCTGCGTCCTGAAGAAGATGGCGTCCGCTCCGCTCAACGAGCCCTGAGCTCCACCTTCACGCTGCCATCAGGACTTTTCACACATCTCGCACTTTATTTTTGAGGTCGATCGCGAACCTGCGAAAGAACGCTCACTCGATTTTTTTTTTTTTAATAAAATGGTTTTATGATTTTTCATCGAGGCTTCGTGGTTTGTTTTGGCTGTTTTTTGTTTACCGTCTTTGAATGCACCGTGAGCTGCATGTCAATCAGAGGTTTGTCTGACCAACTTCTGACGGGTGTCTCGTGACTTTTTGTTTTTCCATTTAGGTTAAGTTAAGTTAGGTAGTTACTTTATTAATCCCCGAGGGGAACTTTTTTCGCTACAGCAGCATACAGAAGCAATAAGATAATAATAGAATTTAATATTTTATTGTAGAGTTTATGGGTGAAGCAAGTGCCTTTTTTTTGGCCTAAATATCTTCGAGCAAATGTAATTTAATGCACTTTTATGTGTTCATGTTTTGCATTATTGATCTCATGTTCAAGTAATTTAAATCTACTTTGTACATGAAGCCAAATAAACATGTTTTAGCCAACTTCTGACTTTAAGCACATTTTTGTTCATGACAGCCGTGTTTTTATTTGGAGAACTAAAGAGCCTATCGGGTACATTTGTATTGGCGTACGTGTCGGCTGATATGCACAGATTATGAATAATCATTTAAATTTTACAGAACATAATACAGAAAAAGATGCTTTTTTTTCCCTAATAAAAAAAATTCCAGTGAATTTTTGATCAAATTTCCTTCCTTCACCTTTGTCTCAAGTGTTTGTCCACATTTGATTGATCATTATAAAAAAATCTGTTGAAATATCCAGTGACATTTTATACATATTTTTTTTTATATACACGGGTGTATTTCTAATGTAAAATCTTAGAGCAGACTACTAGAGCTTTTCTGTAGACCGTTTTTAATTCGGCGATGTGTAAATGTTCCGAGTGTTTTTGTGGACGAATATTAAATCTGACCCCAGAAAAAAGCACGTCTTTTACCAGTTTATTACTAAAATAAGCTTTGTTGAGTGTAAAGCTGACAGGTCTCATGTTGGGGGGGGCGGAGGGGGGGGGGGGAGGGGTGGTCCCGGAGGTCCCGGAGGTCCCGGAGGTCCGGCTCAGTTGAAGCGGACTCTGCGCATGGAGCCCACGGTGTTGCTCTGGCTGCCCCAGTCAGAGAAGTTGTTGTAGTCGCGCTTCTCCAGGACGTAGTGAGGCCCTCTGTAGTTGGGCTCCTGGTACACCACCCACCTTCCAGCACCAAACAAAAAATGGGTTTAAAAAAAAATAAATTAAAAATCCAACAAAGCAAAGAAAGAAAAAGCAAGTTTGGACTGAATCATGGTTTCATGAGATTTTGAGTCTAATTAGACGGAGTCCGTCTCCAATGGACCAAAAACAATCAACACTTCAATAGTAAGATCTAATATTTCTTACTCCTGCATTTTTATTTTTTTTTTAGCTACATTCAACTATTCAGATCTTTAAGGACTTGTTTGATTTTTTTCTAATATTCTTAACTTTGAAAATATTCAGCTTTTTACAGCCTTTTTCGTACATCAGATGCTCAGTGGCTTCATGCAGTATTATCCTGCTACTTCCAGTATTAATTACAACGTGATGAAGAGAATTGCTGATCTGCCTGTTATTGTTTACGTCATCACGTGTGGATTAAATACAGTTTAATGTTAAAAACCAACGAGTGACTGCTTATTTTTCTCCACAGAGACGAACTTACGCTCCTCCGAGGACGCGGATGGAGGCGACTCTGTTGAGGCTGTAGCGGCTCATCAGGTTGGGGACGTCGTCCTGGATCTCCATCTTCTTACCGGAGTAGCCGGCTCGCTCGAACAGCTGAGCTTTGGCGGGATTGTTGTCCTGGAAACCACAGAGATGCACAGCTGGTGAGTTTGTGTGTGTGTGTGTGTGTGTGTGTGTGTGTGTGTGTGTGTGTGTGTGTGTGTGTTGGTGGCAGTCCACGAGAGGTTAGGTGTGAAAATGTATTATTATTATGTTTAGTCACCAAATGATGGCCACAATAAGAAAAAACAATTAGAGAAGTTTTTTTTAATTTTATTATATTGCGGATGTTCGAAATGTGGAAAATAAAGTGGAAATTAGAGTTTGTGAATAAAGTTGAAATGTCGGGATTAAAGTTTGTTCCCCAGAAATAAAAGTAGAGTAAAACAAAACATTAAAACAGAAAGGAACACATTTAGTATTAATATCTACTTCAAAATAAAAGTCTTATATTTTCCACACTAACTTCAAGTGAATATTTCTATATTTTAGAAATAATCAAACTTATAAATTTCATTTAAATATCAAAATATTTTGTTAATATCAGTGTACTAGAATCTCCACTGCTCTTATAACTGCACCGTGACTGTTCATATTTTGGTTTATTTGTATTTTATTAAAATGATATGTTTTAACCTTGTGTTTTTTAAATCTTAATTGATTTGATTTAGTTTTTTCCTGCTTTTTGTTTTTTTCTTTCTCTTAAACGGTGTTTGAAATGTGATATAAAAATAAAGCTGCCCTGTAAAATTGTAGTGCGATATGTTTAAGGCTTGTTTTTGTCTGTAGAAACGTCAGATTTAACTGCTCTCTAAAGTTTCTGGAACATGTTTTGGTGTTTCACCTGTTTGACGGAGCGGACGGAGGTGACGTGGTCCACCTGAGCGCACCACTTGTCGTAGCAGTTGTACTCGCCCCGGTCGGACATGTCCCACAGGTACTGACGGCCCCGGAAGTTATCCTGCTCGTAACCGACCCATCTGCAGGAGAGCCGAGGAGGGAAGGAGGTGAGTCCAAGACAGAATCACACGGCAGCAGGGAAGGAAATTTAAAAATAAATTTAAAAAAAGTTTACCGTACTTGAAATAAAAAATACTGCAGACTCTGATTCTGATTTGGTAATTTTGTTTTTACTAATTGCGGATTTGATTATGAAAGTTTTGTTGATCTGTCTTTGACCAGAACTAAATATGACCTTTTTTCTATGAGGTTTGGTGGACACAAAAAATCCGAAAAATTTATTGGATTTAACATTAAAAAAAAAAGCAGTTTCATGAGTTACAGAAATATTTTTTGTGAAAACACACCTCATATGTTTACTAGATATTTAAAAAAAACAAAAAAAAAAAACATTTCCGACCAAAATTTTGTCAATCAGATTCAATCAATGCTTTTTTTCTTTTCTTTGTTTTGGCATCAATCAAAGACAATTTGTCTCTCGGGACAATAAAAACAACCTTAAGATGTAGTGAAGTTGGACGTCTTTTACTTTTAGACATCTGCAGTTTCACTTGCAAAACTAAATACTGGGTTTTGAATCATTTTTTGGGCATTAATCGTCCTGTTGGGGAAATGTCTCGGCCTCATCTGTCAACCAAACTTCATGGGATTTTAAAAAAAATGTGATCCTTTAATGTTGCTCGAAGACTTAAATACAAGATCTACTTGTTGGATGTGATAACTGTGAATATCTGCAGATCTGCAGCACCGGGTTCGCTGCAGTTCACTTACGCTCCGCTCTCCACCTGCACAGAGTTGCATCTCTCTGGGAAGTTCTTGTCGCTGAGCCTGGAGCAGTCGGAGCTCAGGTCCAGCCGTCTGCCAGCGAAGTTACGCTGCTCGAAAAGGGTCACCTGAGAGTACGCAAAAAAAACCACAAAACCACGACACGTTCAGAAGACCTGCTGGGAAGTTACAGCTCGACTTCAGCTGCGAGCTGCGTTTCAAACTCAAACTTGTAATTTCTTGAGTCTTTCATCTTCCGTAAATTGAACGTTTACGTTTCGGGAAACACGGTAAGTTGAGAAAGCTGATTTAACAGGAAGTGCTGGGATTCAACTAAAATGACAAATTGTCTGATTTTTTTTGTCTGTATAAAGTTTTAAAAACCAGGAAACGTGTTCATTAGTCAACTTTATTGAGCTGGAAGATGCCTTAAAATTATTATTATTTTTTAATTTCATCTTGATTTAATCTATCAATTAATCCTTTTAGTCCCAGAAAACAAAACTATTATGTTTTTAAGTGCCTTCAATAAACAATCGAAAAAACCAAAATATATTTCACTGGCATTAAAAAAAAAAAACCAGAAAATTGTTGACTTATTTTGCTTTCAAAACAACTCCTATCCTCCAATCGACTTATCGATTAATCGACTCCTGGTTGCAGCTCCAATCACAGTTTCTGAACCACACAACCTTTAAAAGAAACAAAACATCTGTTCAAGTTTGCCTTGACACAAACGAGTCTCCATGATGGTTGGACTCACCCTCCCACTGGACCCGTAGAAGGCACGTTGGAGCACAGACCCCAGCTTGCTGCAGATAAAGAAGCATTTTTTAATCAATAATTAGAACCCAGAAAAACACGATTAGTAATCAAAGCTGCAACAATCAAAATGTCGTTTTAGGTTTTTTTTTATGTCACGATGCTCAAATGAACAGTTTCTCTTCTGAACTCTTTACAGCTCATAAAATATACTCTCGTTTAAAAAGTATTTCTGTGTTTCACTCTTTCGGATTAAAACCTCCACTTTTCCACCTGAAGCGACGTTAGCGTGCCTCCAGCGGCCGCCGTCGCTCTCCGGGCGCTTCGTGGGGTAAACTGGGGTCACGGAGAGCAGCGCGGGAGGCCCACCCACCTCCACCTCCACCTCCACCTCCACCCCCACCCCCACCTCACCTCCGCTCTGCAACATACCTGGTTTGTTGGGCTAATCCTGGGACCTTAGTAAAGATGTTCATGTCAGCTCTGCGAGGCCACAAGAAAGCCCCTTAAATACGGCGCGTGGAGGCGAGCGGACGGCTGCTAGAAAGCTCAGAGTGTTTCTGCCCGGCAACGCCATTGATATGCTAAACACACGCTCATGTTGGGTCCTTTTTTTTTTTTTTTTTTTTTTTCCACAGCACACATCAGCTGCAAAACACTGCAAAAAAAAACAACAACAAATATACATACAAATGCACATGCGGAGCTCCGTTTTCTGCAACATGTGAGCGCGTGCGGCCTCAGGACTGCAGCGACGACACTTTCCGCTTCGAACAAATTCAGCGGTTTTTTTTTTTCTGTGCGACAATGCGCCGTAAACAATCCACCTGTATTCACGCTTTGTGGAGGGAAACCCGCTGCGGCGCTGCATTCAGCCAGGAGGTCGTGACCCCGGGGGGGCTTCAGGCGGCGGCCCCTCTGCTGTGAAACATGTGAGCGTTTCACCTCCGTGAACCGGAGCGTAAAAAGGTTAGAGATCAGTGTTCGTAGTCGTTCCACCCATGTGGAGCCACGGATGTATGAAGACGTGTTGTTTATGGATTTGAACCTTCGGGGGGTAAAAGTTGATTAAAAAAGCAACTTGTGTAACTGACTTGAGTCGTTGAAGGTCACCGTCCTGTTTGGTGTTTTTATTTGTTACCGAAGGACGCAGATCTGAACAAGCTTCCTGTTCGCCAACATTTATGATTGAACGTGTGTTACTTGTTTTATATATAATAACACCGACACAATCCGGACTCATTGGAGGGTCAACAGTTCAGCTAACGGAGTCTCAGGACCAGAAGTCTGCAGAGACCGATGAGGTGCAAAACAAACCAGCTGCATTTTATTTGAGAGAAACACCGAAGTGAGTGAAGCCTGATCGCTGCAGCAATTAGACACGGAAATATTTCAAATACTGAGATTTTAAACATCTTAAAAAAAAAGCTTTAAATGTTCAGTGTTAAAACCACAGACTGTTTCTAAAAGAGTTCGTAGCTTCAGGTCTGTAAAATGGTTCTGATCCAGAAGTGTCTTCAGCTGCAATACCAGCGAGTGCCACTAGAGGTCGGCTCCAAAAAGCCTCCGGCTCCATAGACTCCCATTCAACTTCTCTCATCAAATCCAAAGTGAATAAAATGTGTCCATCAGTTATCTCGGTGTTGTTAGCTAAAGTCACTCCTTCTTATTAGTTTTCTGGAGGTCCATCTGAAAATAATCCCTCATTCATTAGAAAAGAAGATTCAAGAAGACCTGTTTTTGGGGGGCGTGTCTGTTTGATTGACAGGCCTGTGGTGCAGTCAGGTTACAGCTATCGGTGGGCGGGACGTAGTATCGTCAGGTTTCCGATCAGATGGGTCAGATCCACCGCTGGCTCCTCCCCCAGCTCGTCCAAATATGGTCACTTCCTGCTCCAAACCGCTCCGAACTACCAAGATGGTGACGGACAAATATACCTGTCAATCAAACAGACACGCCCCCCCTAAAAAAAACACGTGGACGCTACGAACACTTTCATTTACCGTCTGTGATTTTACTGCACTGTGATTGTTTTTGACCAGAAATAAACCAACAAATCATTCAGTAAAAATGCTCCTGGATGTTAACGCATTTTAACCAGCCGTTGTTTTCGATAAAGAAAGATGATAAATGTTTGGCTGACATTAGTTTGAGTTAGTTACTGTGTTGTACACCGGTCGTCCTCGCTGACATTAACTTTGCTTACAGTGCCAGAATATCTCCCTTTTTTATTTTTCTCTCCAAACGACCCGTTGGCCCCGATCAGCAAATTCACGCTCACAGTCCGCTGACTTCCAATGGGGGTATTCAGTGTGTGCGTGGCGGGGGACGCCGCTTGTTCACCGATGAATGGCAGA
>NW_027185419.1:1175494-1250494 GCF_022577435.1 Embiotoca jacksoni | reverse complement strand
ACATCAAGGGCACCTGCGACTTCCTCGGCCTCGGACACTTCACCACCCGCTACGTCACCCAGAAGAATTACCCGTCGGGCCTCGGGGATAGCTACTTCGCGGATCGCGACCTTGCCGAGCTGGTGGACCCGAAGTGGCCCGATCCCGGCTCCGAGTGGCTCTATTCGGTTCCCTGGGGCTTCCGACGTTTGTTGAACTTTGTCAAGGTACGAATCTTAAAACTCTCCAGATTTCCTGCCGTATATATGTTAAATTTAAGATATATTTTTTTAGGTTTCTGTCGGGAAAATTGGGCACGTAAGCAATGCAAGGTTGGCTGATAAAAGTTCAGTTAATACAAAGAATTTGGAGCCAAATTAAATAAGTGCACAGATGGCTTTGTGATTCAAAGAACTAGTTTTTGGGAAGTTCAATCTTTTGCTTTCTTTCTGAGAGTTACAGAAGATTGATGCAAACTTTATCACCCACCACAATTATTGTTTGCATTTTTTTCAGCGTTTTAAGGTCAGGAAAAACATTTCCATTGACATTAATGTGTTTCTGCTGCAGGGGTTCCATTTATTTATTTTCTAACTTTAAGAAGCAACAAAATGTGTAATTTTCTCAGGAGCCGAACCTCCGAGCAATAAACTCCCTTTTCCAATCCACTGTCAATTGTGTAATACACCCATCGGTCCACTAGAGGGCACCATGAAGAGTACACGTATGGCTAAAGAAGGAAGTCCTCTGACGGAGGTCATGTGACGATATATAAAGAAAAATAGGTGCTTTCTTTAAAGTGACATAAGTGAGTTCCTCACACAACGTAATGTTTTTAACAAATATAACGTACGTTAAGTATGGAACGTTAGTTACGTGAAATTACTTATTTTAACTCAAACCGTGATAATTTCTTAAATTTAGCCACTTATTTTTTGTAACTGTACTGGTCATGCCTCGGCGAGGTAAAACATGACACTGTCACTCTGCCCTCTGGTGGACAGACGGGTGTATTACACAATTTAAAGTTTATTGCTCAGACATTAGACTGTTATTGATCCTCTCATCTAACTCTCGTCCAGAAAAACAAAATTAAGTTTATGCCATGAAAGCAACCCAACGGAAGAAATTTTAACGCAAATTTTTGATTTGAAATATATGGTACAAACTGACGACGTCTCTCCAACAGACGCAGTACGGGAACCCGATGATCTACGTGACGGAAAACGGCGTGTCGGAGAAGATGCTGTGCACTGACCTTTGTGACGACTGGAGGATGCAGTACTTCAAAGACTACATCAACGAAATGCTGAAAGGTGAAACGCACGCAGATAACATCAAACAAAGATTTTACGTTGTGTTTGAGCTGGTTTGAATACATAGATTAAGCAATATTAGTAATAATAATAATAAGTAATATAATAATATTAGTGCAATCTCCCTTTCCAAGGTAATACACGGGGTACGACTAACAACCGGAAAACAATCAGTCACGTCAGTAGACTCTTAATGTAATGTAAGCAATGTTTATTACTCCAGGAAGTAGTTCGACCCTTAGCAACCACCTAGCAACAGAGAGGATTTCTAGTCTCCAACTGAATAAATACAGAACATAGAAACACTAAACTGATCAGCTAGTTCAGTCTGGTTGGAACAAAGATATCTGAAGGACAAAGATATCTGGCGAACAAAGATATCTGGCGAACAAAGATATCTGATGAACAAAGATATGTGATGAACAAAGATATCTGATGAACAAAGATATCTGATGAACAAAGATATCTGGCGAACAAAGATATCTGATGAACAAAGATATCCGGTGAACAAAGATATCTGATGAACAAAGATATCCATGTTCTCATGTGTTTTTAACATTTTAGCATCGTGTCATGTGTTCAAACCAAACCGGTCCAGCTAGCCTCCTCTAGGATTGTAAGTGCGTGACTATCCGTGGTGTTACGGTACGGGTGCTCGGAGCCACCAAAAAGGACCAAAAGAGACCCGACTTCACCAAATGGGTCATTTAATAGATCCATAACAAGTAGGAACTACATTATATTAATATTATATGAAATTCAACTCTAATTATATTTTCCCATTGAGGAGGAGGAGTTATAATTCTAGTGATGATGTCATGATCATTTGTTCCAAATGTTCAGTTGACCAATCAGATCTCTGGGGGCGGAGCCACCTGTCATATAATTAAAAGTTTGTCTCCGGTTCAACTCGCAGCAATCAAAGACGGGGTGAACGTGAAGGGCTACACCGCCTGGTCGCTCCTCGACAACTTCGAGTGGGACGAAGGATACTCCGAGAGGTTCGGCCTCTACTACGTCGACTTCAGGAACAAGAACAAGCCGCGCTACCCGAAGGCCTCGGTCCAGTTCTACAAACGCATCATCAGCTCCAACGGCTTCCCCAATCAGAGAGAGGTAAACTCCAACAGCACACTCAACATCATTTTTTTAATTTATTTTTTAAACCTGAAGGAGAGTACGCTGTTTAAACTGAGTTTGTTTGGTGTTGACAGGTGGAGAGCTGGAAGAGGAAAGCCGTGGAGACCTGCTCCTCCAGTAACCAGCTGCTGGCTGCAGGTTGGTACAGCGAAGCGCCGCGTGAGGCTGTGAGGAGCTGGGCGGGGCCAAACAAAGAAAAAAAGTCTGTCCGAAGCTTGTTATTCCGCCATCTAACAGGGTTTTTTCTTTGTTTTGCCCCCTCCAGCTAGAAGACAGTCCCAGGGAAATCAGGAACATGCAGGAATGCACCAGGCTTGGCCAGTGCATGACGAAGTTTAGGTACAATATATACGATGAAATGTGGCAGCGTGAGATTTAACACACTTCCTCCCTCAGCAGCCGTTTCACGCTCACTCAGCGGTGGGAAGTTGATTTATTTACTCAACTGGTGTACTGGAAATAAACTCCCCGTCCACAAATTCAGCAAAAAGACGAAAACATGGATTTGATATTATTATTTATTTCACTTTTAAGAGTTTTGAAACTCCTGCAGATAAGAAAACATACAAAAATACTGTAAATACATTTTACAATCCCGAAATAAATGTTTGTAATTTTTACTTCAGCAAATGTCATTCATTAAAGGCTTTATGTCTTTTGGGCAAAACATGTTACTGTAAACTTAATGTGCGTAAAAACAACCTTTTTTTTTTGTTTAAATCTAATGTTATATTTACACACAATCCTACAAATCCAGACACATTAGAAAATAATTTAAGAAGTAAATGATTAGTTAGTTAATGCTTAAATAAGTGAGAACTGAAGCACCATCTTAACCTCTTCTGTTTCACTTCTAGAATAATAATGGTGTTAAAAATAAAAACAATTTTAAAAACTAAATTTAGCAGTAAATGAATCCAATAAAATGTGTAATGTGTTTGTTGGAGTAATTTTTATTCAATTCAATTCAATTCAAATTTTATTTTGGACTGACAAGAATTAGACAAACATGAATTTATTGCAAATTACCTGAGAATGTAAAATATAAGTGATACAGATATTAAATGTAAAAAATGTGCTGACAGGGTTGTTTTTTTTCCCCACATTTTTCCAAATTGTATTTCCTTGAACTTGGCAACTTGTGTTTTTACGTACATACGTCTTAGTGCGTTGATGAATTTATTTATCTATTAAATTTCGGTGTTTGCAGATCCGTTGATCGGCCACATGGAGATGGTGACGGAGATCGTGGTTCCCACCGTGTGCACGCTCTGCATCCTCCTCAGCGCCGTCTTCCTCATGTTCCTGCTGCGCGGACGCCTCTGAGAAACAACACATCCTCTTTTTTTTATTATTTTATTTATTTATTGGAACCAGACCTCAGTTTAGCCTTGAAGCGGAAGAAATGAATCTGAGAGTGACTTTCGAAGCCGTAAAACTTTCTTCCCGTCGAGAGCATTTTGTTGATTTAACTGTCCTGCCGCTCTGTTTTCAACAAACAGACTCTTTTTCTCTGGAACAATGAAATTCAGATTTGGGAGCTATATGACGATTTCATTATTATATATTTATTTTTTAACAAACTGGTCCTGTGTGGGTTTTTTTTGTTTTTGACGTAGCTTTGAGCTTTATTGGCTGCTCAAGCTAACTGCAGAGCGGAGACGGTTTACTGTCGAGAAGTTTGTAAAAATGAGAAAAGAGTGATGGAGATAAAGTGTTGTACACTCTGTGGATCATTAAACTTCAATTAAACACATTTTTAAGAGTTAAATTTTGAGTGGTTATTGATGAACGCTATCGGATGAAAATGTACGTGATGCAAAACATCAGAAATGCTTTTCGATCTGGTTTGGTCTGTTTTTTTGCGATTTGACTGAATGATGGAGAGTTTTGTTCTGTTTTTACTGCTTTATTTCTGTAGGGTTTGGTTCTGATTTGGGGTTTAGTTTGGAGGGAAGACGGTGAATCTTCTGACCCTTTGTAGGTTGGTCTGAGTGGCTTCCCTTCTTTTTGTTAAATCTTTTTCTTTCTAATAAATTTAATGTTTTTGCTGCAACCTATAGACTCTTTAGGATATGTGGGACTTCTGATGTAGTTTTTGGGGTTTGTAACATAGTTTGAAAATAAAAGTGTTGAAGGATGTTGTTCATTCAGTTATGATTCTGAATTAGCAACATGTGCGAGTTAACACCATTTTTCTTGAACATAATGCAGGCTATATTTTAAATATATATATAAAAGAAAAACGTTTTCGTTTCTTTGATCTCTTGAGAAATACCCCCCCCCCAAAAGTATTTATTGTGAATTTTCCGAATAAAAAAAGTAGGAGTAATTTCTGTGGGATTTTATTTTGAAAACTAAAAAACGGGCGCAGTTTAGTACCGGAAGTTGACGTCGCTAGCCTTCCGGCTGCTCGTCGCTTCGCTCACCGTCGGACAGCTCGCAGCAGGTACGGAACTGAAGCTGCTTTTCTCTCGAGCTGCTCGGTGTGTTGTTTTAAAAGCTCGCTGTCGTGTTTGGGAGTTTCACGTCGACCCGTTGAGTTTCATGACGTCACTGACGGGCAGTTTGATGACGTCAGCCGACTTGATCTCAGCAGCTCGTCGTTAGCTTAGCCGCGTTTTAACTCGTGTCTACGGCCGGATAACCGGCAGCTGCTCGGTAACGTTACTCATCGTGAACGTCCGGTTCGCGCACCGTTCAGACAAACAGACGCGAGTGTGCCGTTCACCGGGACTGTCCCGGTTCCGCTGACCGCCCTGTCTGACGGTGACCGGCGGTCTCCGGACTTCGCGTGACGGCTCGCGGCCGCATCTTGGTTGAGTTTGCCGCCTTCCTGTGGCGGAAGCTCGTGCTCGACCGAGACAAAATTTCAAATTAAAAGGCAAATTCAGATCAACGTGAATGAGTTGGGCATTTCTGCAACGCTAAAGATAAGACAAAAAATATTATAAATGTCAAGAATAAATTAGTGTTGTGGTTTTATGTTGGCTTGAATATAACAGTTTTTTTTTTAAATTATTCATTAAAAGCTAAGATATTTCTGTAGTTTGTTGTACATCTGATCTTTTGCAACCAACCACATCACGACACTGTAACATGACCTTATCAATATCGTGATCTTATTTTAAGGCCGTATTGTAAAGTAAAGAGTACTTACTTAGTTACTTGATTCAGATGAGGAAGAACTCTTTGAAAAACGTTTAACAGAAAAAATAAACGGGGGAAGAAACTGAGGAGGGATCCTTCTTTTCAGGAAAATCAGACATGCAAAAATACAATACAAATGTTTTGTGAACGGAAAAACAATCCAGAGGATGACAGAATAATATTGGTCTTTGACCTAGAGGTGTTTCAAAGGACATCTAATTTTCTATTTAAGTCAAATATAAATCTTAACTACAGCAAAAACATACACAAGCCAATAAACAATCATAAGAGTATATAAATACATTAAACAGAAATACTAGAGTAGTCCGAGTATAAATGCAGCTAAGTGATTTCTACTGATATTGTTTTTTTACACAAAAATAAATGTACGTCAGAACTGATCGTTTCTATTGTTTCACTACAGTAAATGATTTGTTCTATTAGCAGTAAAACAGTTAAATTAACGTGAACTCTGAAAGCTGATTGTTGCTGACACAGCTTTTATTTTTTCCCTCCAGGAGTTCGACACCATGCGCAAGTCGCAGGAAAAAGGCAGAAAAGACGACCGGCTCCGCTACAGCGGCGTTGAGGATGAAATGTTCCCTCCTCTCCCGCCGCCGGTCTCCCCGGGCGGCGCCGGCGCCGGCGGACAGGAGGACGGAGATCATTTTGCTAACGGTGAGAAGCTGCAGTTAAAATCCATTTTGTCAAGACAATATTTCAACATTTTATTACAGTAACAAAAACACCCCTGCAGACGATGAATGACGGTCTTGAAGGTTTTCCTGTCGTGTAACTCGTCTTATTTTCCGGCGTGGCGTGTTGGTTGCAGCGGAGGACGGAGACATGTCCAAGCTGGCCGACGTCCCCGCGGCTAAAAGACGAGGCGTGAAGAGGCCACAACCCAAGCTGGACTCTCAGAGGTACCGCCGACGTTTCACAGTATAAAACAGGAGTTAAATACATTTAAATGCTAATTTAAAAAGGACATTATTTGCTCTGCCAGTGTAAGAAAGTTGAGACACGAACAGTGATTAAAACATTCGATTTTAAAGGTCCCGTATTATATACATTTTTTTTTTTTTTTATTATAAAGCAGGTCTAGGTGCTAGAAATACTGTGAAACTGTCAAAAAAAATGGATCTATAAAGAATTGCACAAAAAAAAGTATTCAGCAAATGTGTCATTTGGACTTCCTGTAAGTTTGTGATGTCATAAACTTGTGCTGATGTCACATGATACCTTCAGCAACAGCCAACTGTCTAACCGCTTTTTTCTGGAAGTAAATGAAGTAGCGGCCATTCAGCTGCCGAAGAAAACCTTGTGGTTGGCCAAGGGTGTCTGTCACTCAGAAAACGGTCGGCCAATCAGAAGAGAGGGACGCTGATGTCAATGAGCCTTAAAAGTAACAGACACAAAACAGCCTGTTGTTGGTGGAGCTGCAGAGAGAAACTTAAAAGAGATGTAAAACTATATTGCTGATTAAAGCCACAGAAATATCTTCTTATTCATATATTTAGACCGAAATAAAACACGGTAAAGTATTGGACCTTTAATGTTTGAGGGGGCGTGGCTGGCCAGTACGTAATTTATTGTTTACACAGGCTCCTGTAAATCATCTAGTTGTACCTTATAAAAAGGTTTTAAAAATTATTTTTATTAGTTGAATTAGTTACTAGAATCCGACCGATGCTGGATTTTTTGGGTCGATACCAATATTAGTGAGTAAAATACTTCCGATATCGATTCATTGGCCGATATGTTGTAACCTACAGAAACAGTCTTGAGAATTGAATAATTTTTTTTCGCACCAGAAAATAATATCTAAGACCGACATGCCTTGTTTTTTTTGTTTTGTTTGTTTCACTTGCTTGTTATTGTTGTTGTTACCATGGTAACTGCACCATTTTGTTCAACTGTAGCTTCGTCCTGTAAAAGTAATGTCTTATTGTTGACTAGTTGTATTGCACTATAAGAATAAAATAAAGAATGTAAGAGTTATAAGTAACTATAAATCACATAAATATTACAATTAAAAAAAAAAAGCTCAGAAAAGAGTGAATATTGTTTTTTTTAACTTCAGAAAATGGATGCTAGTGTTGCTCAGCTGTGGATGTGTAAATAGGAACGTGTTTAGCTGCTTTATTAATCTATTAATATATAATTAATGTTTGGTTTTACTGTTGTTTTTTTTTAAGGCTGATTTCAGAAAGAGGTCTTCCAGCTCTGCGAACTCTGTTTGACAACGTTCGTTTTAAAGGCAAAGGACACGAGGTACGAGCTGATAACACATTTACGAACTAAATCAAGCGCGCCTTTTTCTGACGGCGTGACGTTTAACCGACTCGTGGTGTTTGTGGCGGTCCGACCAGGCCGAGGACCTCCGGCTGCTCATGCAGAAGATGGAGAACTGGGCCCACCGCCTGTATCCCAAGCTGCAGTTTGAAGATTTCATCGACAAAGTGGAAAAGCTCGGCACCAAGAAGGAAGTTCAGGTGGGATCGAAGCGCCGGAAGGTTTCCACGAAGTCCGCAGGGTTTCCGCAGTTTTAATGGTTTGTCTTCTTTTTGTCGCGCAGACGTGTCTCAAACGGATCCGACTGGACATGCCGCTGACGCACGAAGACTTCATGGGGAAAGACGGTGAAAAGCACATTATTGATTGTGTTTCAACGGAAACACATTATTCTTCTGGTTTTAAAAGACTCACCTGCTGGACTGGACAAAGTTGTTTCAACAGATTGTTTATAAAAGAGTTCGTAGCTTCAGGTCTGTAAAATGGTTCTGATCCAGAAGTGTCTTCAGCTGCAATACCAGCGAGTGCCACTAGAGGTCGGCTCCAAAAAGCCTCCGGCTCCATAGACTCCCATTCAACTTCTCTCATCAAATCCAAAGTGAATAAAATGTGTCCATCAGTTATCTCGGTGTTGTTAGCTAAAGTCACTCCTTCTTATTAGTTTTCTGGAGGTCCATCTGAAAATAATCCCTCATTCATTAGAAAAGAAGATTCAAGAAGACCTGTTTTTGGGGGCGTGTCTGTTTGATTGACAGGCCTGTGGTGCAGTCAGGTTACAGCTATCGGTGGGCGGGACGTAGTATCGTCAGGTTTCCAATCAGATTGGTCAGATCCACCGCTGGCTCCTCCCCCAGCTCGTCCAAATATGGTCACTTCCTCTAACATTAGTTATTGTCAGCATCAGTGTTCACTGACAGACAGGTTGCTAATTACCGTTATTGTTTGATAAATTATTTTCCTCTGCGACCAGTATTTAGACGTGTAGTTAATTTATTTCAATATCAAACAGACGCGTCTGTCAGCATGTTTTTAACGGTCTTTTTTTTGTTGTCGTAGACGAGGAAGAAGTTCGGCCGGAGGTGGAAGTATTCGGGGATTCTGATCCGTTCGGTAGAGGGAGCTTCGTTAACGACCCAGAAGAACCGGTCCACTCGACTCCGGCCCTCGCTGCTCCTCCTCTTCCTCCTGCTCCTCCTCCTCCCTCTCTGACCGAGGAGCAGCGGACACGCATGGAGCTGAACAGACGGCGGGCGCTGGAGAGGAAACTCGCCCGCCAGCAGCTAGCAGGTGAGTCAGTTCAGCACTTTTAATATCACTGTCAAATATGTGATGAAAGGTAGTTTTAAGTTTTTATTTATTTTAAGATTTCTTCTACAAACAAATCTATATCAAAATATTGATGCCGCCATAATATAAAAATATTTTGTCAGTTATTTTTTTTTTTTAAAGGTGAAAAATGATCTGGTTTAGTCTGATATGAAAACTTCCTGTTACAGAAAATAATGGAGAAAAAGGTGCTGAGAAGGTGGAGGATTTGGATGACACGCAACAACAACAACAACAACAGCAGCAGCAGCAGCCACCCAGTGAGCCTCCACCCAAAGACACTGAGACGAACGTCCTCGACGGCTCCGCCGATCAGGAGGAGGAGGTGGAGGAGGAGAATAAGGAGGTGGAAGAGCAGGTGGAGAAAGAGGTGGAGGAGCAGGTGGAGGAGCAGGTGGAGAAAGAGGTGGAGGAGGAGAATAAGGAGGTGGAGGAGGAAGTGGACGATTTGGACGACACACATCAACAACAACAGCAGCAGCAGCCACCCAGTGAGCCTCCACCCAAAGACACTGAGACGAACGTCCTCGACGGCTCCGCCGATCAGGAGGAGGAGGTGGAGGAGGAGAATGAGGAGGTGGAGGAGCAGGTGGAGAAAGAGGTGGAGGAGGAGGTGGAGAAGGAGGTGGACGATTTGGACAACACACATCAACAACAACAGCAGCAGCAGCAGCAGCCACCCAGTGAGCCTCCACCCAAAGACTCTGAGACAGAGATCCACTGCGTCCCCGAGCATCGTCTCGGCGACGATCGCCAGGACGACGATAAAAGCTCACCCAGTAAGAAGCCCTGAGCTTCACCAGATTCTAAAGTCCTGTTGTCACGGCGACGGGTTTTTGGGTGAAGCTTTATAATCTAAACTCTATAGTTAAAACATCGATTCCATATTTTCTGTTCAGTTTTGGCAGCGACGACACGGACCTGATTATTATTTAATCAGTTTATTTTCTGAATTGTTCAATAAAATTAGTTGGTTTTAAACTTCGGTTCCCAAAAATATTTTTTTTGTCCCGCCAACACTTCAAACCCCAAATATAAATATATATTCAGCAAATCTTCACATCTGATGAGCTACAAGTTACTCATTTATTTTTGCATGATTAATAGCTGCGCGTTCATTTGGACAATTGGCAAAAACATCAAAACACAGTTTGTCTGTTTTTTTTTTTATTATCTCCAGAAACTCTTGCAACACATACGAAAAAAAATTAAAAGGCACAAAATCAGCACATTTTCCTCATTTAATGTCAAATCAGCATGTTTCCGTATCCGGATGGACGAAAACTGCACACAATATAAACAACAAATCCTGTAAATGAAAAGAGAATCGACGTCTGCCGGCTGTTCTGATTCAGATTAACGTTAATATGACGTCATTTCGACGATGTCATCACGCCGTCGTCGCACAGACCCGTGAGACCCAGTCCGGGTCCATCAGCGCCTCCTCCCGGACCTCCTCCAGCAGGGAGTACAGGTTGGGAGTTTTGCTCTGCCGGAATTCTCTCTCCTCCTTGGAGAGTTTGGGGAGCTGCGCGGCCTTCTCCTGCGCCTCCTCGGCCAACCGCACCACCTCCTGCACCAGCTGGCCGCGGCCCTGGGGGTGGGGCTCCCGGGGCCCGGCGCCGCGGTGGGGCCGGTCGCTGACCACCTCCAGGTTCAGGCAGTCGCCGTGGGAATGCGTGGAGCGGACCGAGATCCGGACCTGAGGAGGGTTGGAGGAGGCGGAGTCTTAGTTTGGGTTTTACATTTAAAAGGTATCATCTTAAAAATTTTATTAAAAATATAGAACGGACAACTGGACGTGTGGATAAAACTAATTTAATATACATTAATATTGAATCACTTCCTCTGATAATAAACATTTAATTAGAAAGTTTTATTGTGAAGGCCAGATTTTCCGCAAACCTCATCACTTCCTGTTTTTCCGGTTTGTTTTAATGAGATGAAGAGGAGAACCTACTGACTGTAAACGAGGAGTTTTTTGTGTTAATAAAGGGAGTTTTTGTTCGGAAGGACGTACTTTATGTCGTTAAAAGTTTCAGCACAGATTCTGATTCCGACATTTTTTGCGAAAAAAATCGCGTGAATTAAAAAAAAAATTACAAACTCCTGCAGATATTGCTTGAATTTGCGTTATTATGATCGCAAGATTTCCCGGAGGGACGGCGTTATGTTGTTTATTGAGGACTTTACCGCCACCTTCTGACGGAGTAACACGTTACAAGTTGCTCCTAAAAACAGGAAATAAGGGAAAACGACACTTTTCTTTATATTAACGATTGTTCGATATGGAAATTCTCAGAAGCTGCTGCATCTGTGGGAGGACTTTTTTTTTTTTTTTATATGTAAATGTGTGTTTGCTGAACCGACTCACGGTGATGTGGCCGAACAGCCTGAAGGTGGCGCTGCCGCCGGCGGAGGTGGTGCTGATGTGGTCCGGGTGGCGTCGCACGGTGCCGCTCTGCCACTCGCAGCTGCCGTCCGGTGCCGCCGCCACCACCTGGCCCTCCTTGTTCTTCACGTACACCGCCCCCTTCAGGCCATACCTGCAACGACACGCGGTTAATGGTAGAGTTTATTCGTACTCGTGCCTTTTAGAGGGGGGAGAGTGTAAACCAGAAGCTACAATTTCCAGATGTCCCCATTAAAAACGCCTCACGTTAAATTTACCGATGTTCCCTGAACGCCTCATGTGCAAGCTATCTAGAGCTACAGTTAACAGATGTTCTTTTAAAAATGACTCGTGATATTCGGAGAAGCTAGCTGGTTCCAAAATAGTATTAAAGTTGGTCGGCCACCCCCGAGTCCGAACCAAGAGTGTCACAATATTTCCCCGATCAACTGATCGTTCGTAACAAGCCGAGATGCGTTTCAAAGCATCGACAAAACGCGAAGGATTTAAAGTACGTTAAAAATCAAATCTCAGATTAGTTTCTTACTCGGGGACGAACACCAACACGCCGTTGTCCCGTATGGAGTAGATGACGGCGTCGGCCAGGCAGCGCTGGTCCGTCTCAGGGTCTCGTTCCTTGAAGTAGAGACACTGAAACAAGCCCATGGATAAATTCTGGGCTCGCTGGGCCGCCTGCAGAAGTCACACAGAGGTCACACAGAGGTCAGAGGAGTTAAGTTTCATTCAGTAACAACAGCTTCACAGAATCGATAACCAGCTCTGACCCGGTTCTTCTTGTTGATGTGATGGGCCATTTCTTCCACCTCTTTGTTACTGGGTAGCGCTTTATCAGGCCCCGCCCCCTTTTCCACGGCGATGGCCGCGGTAAGGAGGCGGTGGACCACGATGTCGGCGTAGCGACGGATGGGCGAGGTGAAGTGTGTGTAACGGTCCAGAGCCAGACCTGAGGAGACGGAACAATTTTACATTTTCAATATTATTATATTTTTTTATCTGTCAAAACCATTTGATCGAATCGCAGATGTGAGATAATTCCTCATCGATCCGAGTGAGACTGGAGAACCTCCCGGTAGAGACCATCTGGCGTACCGTAGTGGTAGTACTGGTCCTGGGCCTGAGCTCCGGTGGAGAAGTACAGAGCCTGAGACATGGCTTGCGTGGCCATCATCCTGAGCAGCCTGTTCACCAACGGGTCCTCGGGGTCCACGGCTCGGTCCAGAGAGTCCGCCAGATCTTTGTTGGTCCTGAAAGACCAGAAGATGAAGGGTTCAGAAATGGGACGAGGGGCGATCACGAAGCACTCGAAAGGAGCAGAGAAACATCAGATTTTCAACACGCCGGCAGATAGCCGAGTGTTCCTGAGCCCGTGCAGTGATTTCCATAAAGAATCGTGGTTGTTTTTATAGCGGTGTCGCCTGAGGATCCAGAAAAACATCAGATTTTGGGTCAAACTGTGTAAACGGTCAACAGAGACACTTGAAATGTTCAGAAAGTCTACGGGGATGAAACGACGAGCCGGGCGAGGTGTTCTGATGACATCACGTTTCAAGAGGGGCGGAGCTTCACCGTCCGAGACCGAAGAAGGATCGTCAGGTCAGGAGACACCAGCTGGGTTTTCTTTGTGTCACCGTGAATTGGTCCCCCAGAGTCAGACTGTCAACACGAGTTCCACCGAGACCTTCTGAGGTTCTGTTCTGGTTCTGACTTCTTTTCTGCTTCGTAGTCTTCAGGTCAGTCTGGGTTTGGTACTTCCTGTTGGATTTTGAAATGACTCCCCTCTTGCTGTCTGTCTTTGTTTCACTTCCTGTCCTTTGTATGATTGTTGGCCCCGCCCCCTGATTAGTTTCATCTGTCCCTCGTTGTCCTTCCCTCCCTGCTGTATTTTAAAAGTCTGTCTGCTCTTCTTCCCTGTTTGTCACTTTGTTTCAGTTTCCTGTCTGTTGCTGCGTCTTTTTCAAACCCGGAGAACACAAACCGCCGGAACTGTGTCGCCATGGCAACGGGCTTCTCCAACATGACAACACGTCGGCTCAAATTGCATTTGAAAATAGATGAATTTGCCCAAAATCTGATGTATCTCTGCTCCAGTTTCAGGTTCGTGGTGAAATCACTAATGTTCACGTTAACGTTGTGGAACTCAGCGATGTTGATCAAGTCACTTGGAACATTTAGATCTAAGGTTTCTTTCTGTCATCCAATCAGATTCAATTAAATTAAATTAGTGAAACCACTCGATGAGCTCCTCAGTGGGTCACCTGGTCTCCACGGTGAAGCCTCCGGCCCTGGCGGTGTCCACCAGCTGGCTGAACAGCTCCTGCCGGGCCGGCGGGTGTCGCCTCAGCAGCGCCTGAGAGGGGAACGTTTCCTGGATCTTGCGCGCCACCCAGTGGTTGGCGTAAATCATGCACTCTGCCACGGTCTCGTGGACCTCCAGGGGCTGACGGGGGACGAGGGCGGTGATGTTCCTGTCCTCGTCCAGCTGGGCACGCACCTGAGGACGGAAAGTGAGACACACTGTTGACTTGTTTACAAAGTCTGGATATAAAAGAGTTCGTAGCTTCAGGTCTGTAAAATGGTTCTGATCCAGAAGTGTCTTCAGCTGCAATACCAGCGAGTGCCACTAGAGGTCGGCTCCAAAAAGCCTCCGGCTCCATAGACTCCCATTCAACTTCTCTCATCAAATCCAAAGTGAATAAAATGTGTCCATCAGTTATCTCGGTGTTGTTAGCTAAAGTCACTCCTTCTTATTAGTTTTCTGGAGGTCCATCTGAAAATAATCCCTCATTCATTAGAAAAGAAGCAGCAACGCTGCAACGCTGCTCACTAAATACTCACTAAAGGATCAACCAGGAATTCATCCGCTGTTTAAAATAGTCTCCAACTAATTTCAGACTCTTCCTAAAAGTATTTTTACTATTTCTGAGGCCGTTATTAAAGAATTAAATCGGAAAAAAATATGACCCTCCTTCTTCAGCATCATTATTTACAGCTCATGAATATAATAAAGATGCTCTTCGTCCAGTAGCTTAAATAAATAATTATTATTTTTATAATTCCTCCACGTCTTCAGTGTGAAAGACGTTTTCTTAAGAGACGACTTCGTAAATGAATCGCTGCAGTTCAACGGAGTTTTAAAATAACTGTTGGTCTTTAATACCATTTAATTTAATTCCACCTCCTCCATCTCTCCTTCCTCCATTCCTCCATCCCTCCTACATCCACCCCCTCCATCTCTCCTACCTCCACCCCTCCATCTCTCCTTCCTCCATCTCTCCTACCTCCACCCCTCCATCTCTCCTACCTCCACCCCTCCATCTCTCCTTCCTCCACCTCTCCTACCTCCACCCCCTCCAGCTCCAGCGCTCCACCTCGGTCCCGCTGCGCCCTCAGGTGTCGTGCCAGGTGCGTCAGCAGCTCCAGAGCTCCGGTGAGCTGCGCCATCTTGGCGTCTTTCTCCTCGCGGCCGAGCTCGGCGATCTCCGGCACGGCGGCCGCCTCCCCGTCCAGCAGCGCCTGAGCCAGCTCGTAGTGCAGCTGGTAGGAGGAGCGCACGAGCGTCCGGCCGAACCAAACCTCCCTGACGGCGAGCGTCTCGGCGTCCAGCTGCCACATCACGCTCATCGCGTACCTTCGAGTCGGAGAGGGAACACGGTGAGACGGACACGCGGCGCGTCTTCCGTGTGTTTACGAAGCGATACGAGGAGTCCACCGACCTGTCGACTCCCCCGAGCAGCGAGCAGAGGTCGGCGCTCAGAACGGCCGGCAGCATGTCGTACCGGCGGTCGGCCAGGTAGTAGGTGGTCGCCCTGGGAAACGGGCGCAGTGAGAACGCAACAGGAAGTCGGGCAGCTTCTGAAAGGTTGCCTTAAAAACTCGAAGCAGGAGGAAGAGAACGACCCGGTCGACGCCGGCAGCTACGTCACCTCACCTTGTGCGAGCCTCCAGGTCGGTGAGCGTTCCCTCGGCGACGAAGTGCGTGACGTCGGCGATGTGCACGCCGAGCTCCAGAAGCTTCCCGCCGGCGACGCTGCGCACCGACAGCGTGTCGTCGACGTCCTCGCAGCCCAGCGGGTCGATGCTGAACACCAGGTGAGTCTCTCGGAGGTCGCGCCGCCGCGCCGCCTCGGCCGCCTCCACCTTCCACGGCTTCTCCGGGGAGTTCACGGGCATTTCTCTCAGCTGGAGGAAGGAAAGCAAAAGAAGCAGCCGCGTCGGCACCAAAAGAAATGATCGTTTAATTTGTTCTGAGATTCTTCACCGGAGGCCGTTTTCTCACTAAATAAAATGATCAATCTCAACCTGAATGGACATAAAACCTGACCTGCGCGTCGGAGAACGGAGGAACGTGGATGCAGTTCTCGGTGAGGATGGTCTGGACTTCGGTCTCCAGCTCTCCGGCCCGGCCCAGAACCCGAACGCTGTGTCCGTTGGGATACAGCGACGTGCTCTCCCAGGAATCGATGCGCACCACCACCCTGTGGTCCTGGAGGGGTGGAGGGAGGGGGACAATGATTACCTTCAGTTTATTTCAAACCTTTCTTTCAGAAACTGGCCAACATCCTGGAGATAAAAACTCCCTTCCAGCTTCATACTGAAGGATTTTTTTGGACTTTCCGTCACCATCTTTGCTAATTCGGAGCAGGAAGTGACCATATTTGGACGAGCTGAGGGAGGAGCCAGCGGTGGATCTGACCGATCTGATTGGAAACCTGACGATACTACGTCCCGCCCACCGATAGCTGTAACCTGACTGCACCACAGGCCTGTCAATCAAACAGACACGCCCCCAAAAACAGGTCTTCTTGAATCTTCTTTTCTAATGAATGAGGGATTATTTTCAGATGGACCTCCAGAAAACTAATAAGAAGGAGTGACTTTAGCTAACAACACTGAGATAACTGATGGACACATTTTATTCACTTTGGATTTGATGAGAGAAGTTGAATGGGAGTCTATGGAGCAGGAGGCTTTTTGGAGCCAACCTCTAGTGGCACTCGCTGGTATTGCAGCTGAAGACACTTCTGGATCAGAACCATTTTACAGACCTGAAGCTACGAACTCTTTTATATCCAGACAGTCGACTAAACCAGAAGATTAAGTCTCTGGGGCTCAAGCTCCGCCCACAGACAATTTCCCAACATGCATTCATACGACGACGTGATTTAAAAACTCTATACTGTAAAATACAAAAGATTCATGTAGATCGTGTTTTAAAGATATAATTAGAAACATCTAACGTAGAAAAAGAGGACCGTCGGACCTGCAGCGCGTCGGCTTGCTGGGTGCTGATGCGGATCTTCGGGATGCGGCGGTCCCACGGGACGGCCAGGATGCGCTGCGAGTTCCTGGTCTGGGACGGCGTCCCGTCCCTGCTGGGGAACGTCACCACGTAGTCCCTCCAGTTCCTCTGCAGGATCCCGACGACGCGGCCCGTCGGCACGGGTTTAGTCTCGCCGTCCTCCGAGCTCTTGTCGTCCCCCGGCCCGTCCGTCAGGGCGGTGTCCGTCCCTCTCCACTCGGTCTTCGGCAGCAGCTCCACCGCCACGGCGTCGCCGTGCACCGCTCGGTTACGGTTCCTGGAACCGAACACCAGCACGCCCGAACTCAGATCTGACGGCGGGAATAAAAAACACGCGTGAGACGACGACGTGAGTCGTTAAAGTGTCCGTTCTACTTCCTGTTTCATCGCCGTCGTGTCCCACCTTTGTTCTTGCCGGACAAACCGTCCGTCGTCACGGCGGCTTCGCTCTGCGCCCGGTGTTTGCTGACGTTCAGAGTTCCCTGATGACGAGGGAGAGAAAAAGAAATTCACAGATTCATCGTGTCATGGAAGAGGAAATCGGCTGTTTGGGAGGTTTTGAGTTGCTGAACGTCCGACTTGTCTTCTAAACTTCCTGACCTCCATGTTTTTATTGATTTTTTGTTTCTTCCTTCACCCTTTTACCACTCGATGAACTCCTTGTGATCCAGTTTCGGGTTTCCGGATGTTTTTTCAGGCACTTGTTTGCAGCTTTATTGGATATTATATCTTTATTACTCTTTTATTTTTCTATCTGCTGCTCTAAAAAGACACCACAGTCAAGTTTTACCGTGATGTAGCGTCCCGACTTGATCCCGGCCTCCAGGACCTCGGCCGGCAGATGTTCGGCGAACTCCCGCTCCGAGTCCTCGCCCTCCTTCTCCTGCAGCGCCTGAGAGATGGAGCCGAGCAGCTCGTGGGCCGCCTGCAGCTCCGGCCAGAAGTTCTGCAGGTAATCCTTTCAAAATAAAAGAGGGATGGATGAAAGGAAACCGGATGGTTTTAAACGCGTGGCTTCGTATCGGTGCGTCTCGGACCTGCACGGAGACGACGAACACGCCGGAGCTCAGGCTGCTGAATCGGTCCACGGCCGCCCGGTCCTGAGTGATCATCACCACGTTCATCAGGCCCGCCAGGTGGTTGTAGTACCACACGGCAGCCCAGTACACACACCTACACACACACACACACACACACACACACACACACACACACACACACACACACACACAATTAATTCAGCTCTCGATGTTCTTCAGTTTTTATGAACACGACCTGCAGCTAACGTCCACATTATAGAGACATAAATAATTCAGGACTTCGTTTACTGGCTCCGTTTATGGAAAGAACACATTTCACCTCCGAGTGTTTCCTCTTTTAAACTAAAAGACCGGACGGATCGAATCTTTAAGAGATCCGTAAGAAGCACTTTTATTGTGTCTTTTTATTATCGGCTTGTTTTCTGCTTTCTACATCGGAGCGGACCGGTGAAGACCTCCGCTTTTATCTTCTAGATTTTTATTTGTTTAATTCGGCCAACAAAATGCAAAAAAAAAAATAAAAACCCAAAATGCACCACCCCCTCCCACACACACACACACACACACACACACACTCACACACACACACACACACACACACACACACACACACACACACACACACACTCACACACAAACACACACACACACACACACACTCACCTGGTCTGCCACTTCTCCAGACTCTCTCCTTTCTCTCGTGGACGGTACGAATACCTCTGAAATTCATTGTGGAACAACACGCAGTCGTGTCGAGGATCTTTGACCAGGTTACGCAGACGGTTGTAGTACCTGCACACACACACACACACACACACACACACACACACACACACACACAGCAGACGGAGAAAACAACACAACAATCTTCAGCTTTACAGACTTTACAATCACAGACTGTTTATAAAAGAGTTCGTAGCTTCAGGTCTGTAAAATGGTTCCGATCCAGAAGTGTCTTCAGCTGCAATACCAGCGAGTGCCACTAGAGGTCGGCGTGGTGACGTCACCGCTGGTTGCCACTTGGTTACAACACGGGAAGTCGTGTGCACCGTATGTTCAAGTCGTTAAAAATACTGTTGCTAGGCAACGGCAACGTGGACGGCGTCTAGAGGGCTAACTTTATCGAGTTAACAGGACGGTAACATAACGCGGGAAATACAAAGACGGATAGAAAAAATCTTTCAGTTCCGACGTCGTGAACACCACAAGAGGGCGCCGTTCGTACGGACCCTTCTCACTGTACGCGGTAAATACGACGGCGTTTGAACGCAGCAGCTATTTCATACGATTAGTAGAAAAAAAGCTTCAGAGTTGTCGTTCCTTTGACTCTGTGCGTGTTGAAGTCAGTAGATGTGTTTCTCCAGCAGAACTCGACCGGAGGTGAAGCCTCATCACATTAATGATGCAACTCTTTAAAAAGGCTGAGTCGGCAGAAATCAGAAAACAGATTGGAACGAAACCAGAGGTCATGTGGGACTCCTTATTTACAGCAATCATGTTTGTCTAAATCACTGCTGCCTGCGTGTGTGTGTGTGTGTGTGTGTGTGTGTGTGTGTGTGTGTATGTGCGTGTGTGTGTAGGTGTGTGTGTGTGTGTGTGTGTGTGTGTGTGTAGGTGTGTGTGTGTGTAGGTGTGTGTGTGTGTGTGTGTGCGTGTTTGTGTGTGTATGTGCGTGTGTGTGTAGGTGTGTGTGTGTGTGTGCGTGTTTGTGTGTGTATGTGCGTGTGTGTGTGTGTGTGTGTGTGTGTGTGTATGTGCGTGTGTGTGTAGGTGTGTGTGTGTGTAGGTGTGTGTGTGTGTGTTTGTGTGTGTATGTGCGTGTGTGTGTAGGTGTGTGTGTGTGTGTGCGTGTTTGTGTGTGTATGTGCGTGTGTGTGTGTGTGTGTGTGTGTAGGTGTGTGTGTGTGTGTGTGTAGGTGTGTGTGTGTGTGTGTGTGTGTGTGTGTGTGTGTGTGTGTGTGTATTGAGCTTCGTCAGCAGACCGTTGATATAATGAGGTCGACCTCGTGTGCAGGTCGGTCGTCGTTAATGGAACCAAACATCTGTCCTGCTGTTGCCTTCAGTGTTTCTTGTGTTGTTGTTTTGTTTGTTTGTTTTGTTTACTACTTCCAAGGTTTGGAGAATTCGGGATTGTTCACGAACAAAACGGGGGATAAGTTCAGGTTCGTTTTTAAATTTTTAAATTGAGGCTCCATTTGTGACCGATCGATTTAACGTGAACAAAACATTCATCTGTTCAACTTTTGACGCTGCGGTCGGTTGGTGTCGATTCATCCGTTCTCGTGTTTCCTGCAGACTTTCGATCCGTCACAACAGTAAAAGCAAATAAATTATTGACTTCTTTCTGCAAAGATGATTCAAAGAAAAAATGGCCTCAACAGATTTAGTTTGTAATAATAAAAAAGAAAGAAATAATTGGGTTGCAGTGATGTTTTAATCTTCAGAGAAAGAAAATGGTTGACGAATATGTTAAAGATAAAAGACTTTCGGAGCGTGTCCGAGCGGCCTCGTGTAACCGTGACAACAGCTGCAAATATTCCCAACAAATGCTCTCTGGGGCGCAACGAGCTGCCCGATGTTCAGAGAAGAGCTGTCGTCAAAACAAAACCTTTTGTTTGAAGGTACCTCCGTCCTTTGCTGTGCAGCGCCTGGCAGGCCGTCTGCGTGAACACGATTCCCTGCAGCTCCCTGAACTCCAGGATCTCCAGGAAGTCGACCAGGACCCCGGCGTCGGGCACCACGTAGTGGGTCAGGTCTCCGGGCAGCAGCTTTCCATCTGTTCGGGAAAAGTTAACAAAAAAAAACCAACGCTGTAACTGGTCTTTTTTTATTTATAATATATATCAAAATATTAAAAAACGATCAACTGTGCTGAAAGACACCAAAACACGACGCTGCTTTCAAGTTGTCAATTTAAGTTGGATTTTAGGAGTCCACGCAGGAGCCTGTCTGCAAACCTGATAACCATATTGATTATATTTCATTAATAATCCATCAGGTTCATCAGGAAACAGGAATAAACGTGTTCTTACGTTCAGGTGTGTTTCAGCTGATATTATCAACAGCAGCGCAAAATGTCTCGTTTCCTTGATTGGTCAAGAAACAACCCGAGCCGTGACGTCATCAACGGTTGCCGTCAGGTGCTCGTCGCGACGGTAAACAAAGCTCTGTGTTGGTAAACAAAGCTCTGTGTTGGTCTGTTTGTTTGTTTACCGTTCACACAGTCCGCCTGGCACGCGGCGCTGTAGCAGGGCACCCGCTCCCTCAGGTAGTGTTCCCGGACCACGCGCACCTTCCGGCCCCGGCTGCTCTTCAGGTGCAGGATCTTCTCCGTCTTGATCATCGTCGGCACGTCAGAGATGGAGGCGCGCGAGCGCGACGCCGAAATGTTCCCGTCTCCAACCGGACGGCCGGGAACACGTGACGGAGCTGGTAAACAAAACGGCGCCGGTCAACTTCAGCGGTGAAGACCGCGAGGAAGCGGGCGGGCCCTCTGACGTCATGACGTCAGAGCGGAGGGTTATCGTATTGTTGCGTTCACGGGCTGTCGGACGTAGGAGGATTTACGCTCTTTGAGACAGCGGAATGGTTGTATTTTTAGTGAAGTAAAAGTAACGCTGTCGTTATTTCTTATAATTATGTGGAAAACTTCAGTATAACAACTATTGAAACGTCTTTCAGGGCTCCAAAAGATTCCTGAAATTTCTGCTATGACTCAAACATGCAAGATAATCAGGAATTTAGCAAAAAAAGTTACACAGAAATATATAACACGTCTTCCGCCTCGTGGACGGGACGAGCAGCTGAATGGAAGCTAACCGGTAGAAGTTAGTAGGAAGGAGGGATGTTTAACACAAATATATCGTATGTTATCTCAGGAGCTGGGACGACAAAAATCTGGTCAATGCTTGAAAAGGTGCTTTCAAAAAATATTTAACTTCTGTTTTGTAACTGCAGCATTCGCATGTTTTTGCTTTTATATTGACTTTATTGTTTTTGCTGTGATTGTTGTAACCTATATTCTGTTGTTATTTGTTTCCATTATTTTTATTTAGAGATATTATGATGTAAACTTTGTATTTCTGTATTACTATAAATTTGTAAACAGTATCTAGGTGGAGGCGTCAAATAAACCCGCAGTATTTTTTTGCCTCTCACAAAATTGTACAATCGTGTGTTTTTAATTTGTCCAAAATAAATCAAATCATATCAAAACATGTTATTAGAAAACTAAACAAGCTGATGTAGCTCTGTACTTAAAAAAAAAAAGTCCTAGTAACTTCATAAGCTAAACGGGAAGTGTATGTTTTTCTGCCTCTCCCCAGTCCAAATAACTTTACATAGAAATGCAAAAAAAAACCTCTTTCCATTTGTTGTTTTATTTATTTAACCTCCCACCAAACTGCCTGACTTCAGTTTGAAACAGCCGTCACGGTTGGAGCTCGCAGCGTCACCGGTCGTCGTCAGACGACGCGGCCGCGGCGCCGCAGCGACTCCTCTCGCTCCGTCTGCTGCTCTTCGGCTGCGCTGTGAAGAGACGCTGCAGCTGCAGCAGCAGCAGAGACCCGGAGCTCAAGCACGAGGACTTTACTCATGTTTAACACCGACATCTCACACAGAATTTTTGATTTGTATTTTATTTGTATTTTTCAGAATCAGTTTTTTGTTCAGGCATCTTCCTCCGACGGCGCTTTTATTTACACACGCGAGAAGAATGAACTTTATTCGGGACGCATCGCTGCTGCAGGTGAGCTCTCAGCTGTTATCAGCGTTTTCATTAACTTATTGTGGACCTTATAATTGCTCATTTTAACATATGATGTGATGATGTCATAACGTCAGTGTTTATGTTGGAATTTTTGAAGGATGTTTCCTGATGAACTGTGATATTTTGCCCCCGTGTTCATTTTGCCATGTTGTGATATGTTGTGAGCTTTTATTGAAGACTATCCAGCTGTAAGTTGATTGCATGGTTGTGATTGCAAAACATTTTTTGCAGACTTTATTGGGAAAAATCCTTATAATATATATATATATATATATATATTTTTTTTTTTTAACAAACTAAAAGCTAAACTGCGTCACTATTTATATTTTAAGCTGAATAAACAACATTTCCAACTCGTTTAACTCTTTAAAAAGATGAATGTTATTGTTTTTTTAAATTAAGATTTTTTTTTTTTTTTTTATTCTAATTAACCTGCTGTTGTTGTTCAGATGGTCTCTGCTGTGTTTGAGGTCTCAGTTTGAGGCTGGGTCGCTTTTTTACGAAGCTGGTTCGCTCTTCTTTTTTTTGGTCTCGTGCTGTTACTGACAGGTGACTTTAATTACCTGCAAATCAGGGAGCTGGTCGGAAAAACTAAGGAAACGTGATCTGCGACCTGAACGGGTCTGATTCATTCTGGTTTGGAGTCTGCAGGTTTTGATGTTAATCAGATGAGTCAGGGTGATTATTGCTGTTGTAGTATTTCCATCGATCGCCCACCCCCCTCCACCTCTCCACCCTGAGGCGCCGGAAGTACCGCGCTGCCACCGCGAGATGGCGACGTTGAGCAGGGCACGTGCCAGACTCCAGCTGATGGCGGATTGAACTTTTCTGGTGTGTGTGTGTGTGTGTGTGTGTGTGTGTGTGTGTGTGTGTGTGTCTCTGCGGGGAGGTTTCAGGTCATGATTGTGAAAAAGGAATATTCAGATGTGTTTTATTGATCTGAGCGCGTGAAGCTGGGTGCGAACACATAAACCAACACCAGACAGAGATTGGAGGGAGATTGTAAGTGCTGCGGAGAGTGTCGCTTCTCATTTTCCTGTTGTGTGTTCTCCTCTCCAGCAGCTCCATTTACTGCACTGCTCTAGTGCAATGCAATATGTCACGCGGGCATTTGTCACAAACGTGCAATAATAGTAATGCGACTCCTCGAGCTCTTACCTTGATTAAAAGTGTTTGACTTTTTAAGAGGATGCTGTTTTGGGTGCTGCTGGAGGGTCAACAGTTCAGCTAACGGAGTCTCAGGACCAGAAGTCTGCAGAGACCGATGAGGTGCAAAACAAACCAGCTGCATTTTATTTGAGAGAAACACCGAAGTGAGTGAAGCCTGATCGCTGCAGCAATTAGACACGGAAATATTTCAAATACTGAGATTTTAAACATCTTAAAAAAAAGTTTTAAATGTTCAGTGTTTAAAGTACAGACTGTTCGTAGCTTCCAGGCCCGAAAAATGAGGCCAATTCAGAAATGTCTTCAGCTGCAATACCAGCGAGTGCCACTAGAGGTCGGCTCCAAAAAGCCTCCGGCTCCATAGACTCCCATTCAACTTCTCTCATCAAATCCAAAGTGAATAAAATGTGTCCATCAGTTATCTCGGTGTTGTTAGCTAAAGTCACTCCTTCTTATTAGTTTTCTGGAGGTCCATCTGAAAATAATCCCTCATTCATTAGAAAAGAAGATTCAAGAAGACCTGTTTTTGGGGGCGTGTCTGTTTGATTGACAGGCCTGTGGTGCAGTCAGGTTACAGCTATCGGTGGGCGGGACGTAGTATTGTCAGTTTTCAGATCAGATCGGTCAGATCCACCGCTGGCTCCTCCCCCAGCTCGTCCAAATATGGTCACTTCCTGCTCCAAACCGCTCCGAACGAGCAAAATGGTGACGGACAGAATCTGAACTTCATAACGGCCGTTCACGTCACTGCTGGTTGTTTTTTTAAAGCCACGTTTCGACCCTCCGACTCTCACATTCGAAGCGCTTAACGTCTTATTACGAGTCATAAAAGAGTCAAATATAAGAGATTTCATTATTATGTGACAAGAAGACAAAAAATGTAAATGGTCGGCTGTTCTTTTCAAAAAGAAAAAAAAAAATCAAGTATGAATTAATTATGAGTCGTACAGCCTTCAGTATTTTAGCCGATTATTTGTATATGCTCTGAAAGGACTCATTGATTATTCCACGTCTTAATAATCCCTCCACGCTCCCACACTTGTGATTTGGCCACTTTTTTTTTTTTTTTTAAGTGGTAAACATAATTCCAGCCACTCTTTAAAAGAAAACCAGCCAGCTGAGTATTGAAGTGTGTCGCCAACTGGAAAAATAGTTTCTGCAGGACCGGCCGCCCTCTGTGAATACAAACCCGAAGAGTCCGGCCGCTCCGCGCAATCACAAAGCCATTAAACACCTGATTTGGTTCGGAGTATACAGGAGCGGCGTGCTGTGGGTCCCTCTGGGCTTTTGTGGGGCATGATGTGGAAATATTTCTTTTTTTTTTTTTCTTTTCTTTTTTCAATGATGCATGTGCAGAGAGTTGAAAGTACTGCTTGTGAGTCCACCAACACATTAAACCAGACTTTTACCATTTCCATTCCTATTTCGTTCCAAACTACTTTTCATATATATTTATTGGTCGTTTTGTAAGAGAGAAGGGAAAAAAAGTGAATGAAAAAACCCGTAGCGGCAGCCTGGAGCTCGTCAGACAATATTCGAAAAAAAAAAAAAGACGAATGTTTTTTTTTATACAATCAGAAAATGTCTCATGAAGATTCAAAACTAATCTGTAATCTTTTATTTTGAAAGGAAAGTCACCGGCGTATTGAGGTTTTGTGTTTGCCGTCACGGAGAGCGATTACAGATTATCTCGCAAGCATAAAACAGATAAATCACAGAGGAAGAAAATATTATGTCACCAAAATTGCAGTTTACTGAATGATGAAGACGCGTCCAGTCTGACGGACGATTGGCGGATTGATTTCATCTGGAACGATCGGGACACAGCGCCGGCTGTGTTTTCCAGTCTGCTGAACCTTTTCAACTGGGAATCCTCCCTCTTCTGTCAGATCAATACGTGTAATCAGCGTTGATAAATCGGAGAGCACTGGCTGTTCTTTCTCAAGGGCACGTTGGATTTTGGAGTTCAAGCTGTCTTTCACAAAGCAAATTCTGCCTGAATCTCTTACGCTTCATTTGCACAGATATAAAGTGAGGAAAAAAGTTAACAGGAAGTGGTGATAGAACAACGGGATGACCGCTGACAAGGTGTGTGTGTGTGTGTGTGTGTGTGTGTGTGTGTGTGTGTGTGTGTGTGTGTGACCGCTGACTGTTTATAAAAGAGGTCGTAGCTTCAGGTCTGTAAAATGGTTCCGATTCAGAAGTGTCTTAAGCTGCAATACCACCGAGTGCCACTAGAGGCGGTACGGTGGTGCAGTGGTTAGCACTGTCGCCTCACAGCAAAAAGGTTCCGGGTTCGAATCCGGTCCTGGGCCTTTCTGTGCGGAGTTTGCATGTTCTCCCTGTGCTTGCGTGGGTTCTCTCCGGGTTCTCCGGCTTCCTCCCATCATCCAAAAACATGCACCTCAGGTCAGGTTACCTGGCGCCGAGCTAGTGGCAGCCTGCTGCAGCATCTCCCCCCTGAGAGCCCCCCCTGAGAGCCCCCCTGCTGTAGTGAAGACATTTCCCCTCAGGGATTAATAAAGTGTATAAAATCTAAAAATCTAAATCTAGAGGTCGGCTCCATTCAACTTCTCTGAAAGTTCATGTTTTCATAAACAAGGTCGAAGAAGCAGGTCATGTGACGAAATACAAAGCGTGATAAAGTCCCACTGAGGTGGATGACAGCAATTATTGTCTGGAAAAAAACGACGTCCTTCACCAGGATCACTGGTGTCTGAGCACAAGAGTCAACGTAGAATTTGTAAATAACATAAGTAAATTACTTGCATAACGTAACATACTTAAGAAATGTACGTTACGAAGGTAGCTTACGTAATGTTGCTTAAATTACCTACATTTTAACCGTATATAGCCGATTTCTTTTAAGAAACTTAACACAACTTAACGTATTTAACTTGACTTTTTTTTTCTGTTTCTTTTTTTTTTCAGAAGTTCCTCAAAGACATTTTTGTCAGCTGTAGTCATCTTTGCATGTTTCTGCTGTTTGTACCGAAGAATCTGACCTCATAGCGCCACACACATTCGCAACATCTCTTTTCTTTAGCCTTTAAGTGTATTACTGCCACCTTCTGGCAGCGCCTGGAAAAACAAGGAAAAATGTGTTTTGAGACAAGATAATAGTCGCACAAACTATTGTTTTAAACAAAATGTATTTAATGATTTCAAAAGTCCAACAAGCATCACCCACTCGTTGTCCTTTGTTAATCTAAAAGTGTTGAAAATGCTTTGCGTGATTAAAGGAAGGCTTCTGTAACACCAAAATAAACAACCCGATATCACGTTACATTTGTAAAAAAACATCCGAGCCCACTTGACGATACCGTGTTAGTGTCACGTTGTGTCTTGCCAAGACGTGAAAAGAAATGTTTTGTTATGTTCAGCGACAAAAATGTCGTCATTAGCAACATTACATACGTTATCTTAGCTACTTAACCTACTTTTTGGAGTTTAATTTACTTACGAAGTCTACGTTGACTTTTGTATGAACACACTTTGTACTTCGCAGCACGACTTCCATCACATGCCCTTCTTCTTTGACCAGGCGTGTACTTTTCACGTCGAGGCACAAAACAACCCAACGTCATCCTCTAGTGGACAGACGGCTGTATTACACCAGCTTCGTGTGTGTTGTGCGTTCATATTTGTGTGTGCGTGCGGGAACGAGTTATGAATTATGGAGAGAATTTGTAGAGAAGTTGGAGCCCTGTTCTCGCAGGATGAGGTGGCAGCAAAACATCAGCCATGAAATTCAAATAGCTCATGAGGTGGAGGTAAAAGGGAGGAGAGGCCATTAGGGCCGGCAGCCCGTCGGCTCTCAGCATCTTATTCATCCCGCAACAAAGGCAGAGCGAGGACGAGGAAAAAAAAATGAAAAAGAGGAAGAAAAGCAACATGAAAGACTTTTAAGTGGTTCTGCCTGGTGGGTACTTTGGAGTGGAGGGGTTGAGGGGGGTAGGGGGGGCTGACCATTACAAAACATCATGAATTCTCTCCTCAGGGGCAGAAATGCACGAGTAACACATTATACAGAAAGCAGACGGGGAGCTGGTGTAAGTCGGAGAGGGTCACCGAGGTTTCTGGGGGTTGTTGTGACCCGGCAGGTTGACACACTCTGAAAAATGGAATAGAAAGTGTGTGTGTGTGTGTGTGTGTGTGTGTGTGTGTGTGTGTGTTGTGTTTGTGTTGTTTGCTCAGGGGTGGGGGGGAAGGATGGATGGGGAGGGAAGGATGGGGTGGTACGTCAAGTTCAGGCTTTTTTCTTGGAGAGGCTCTTTTTCAGCATCTTGCCGTGGGAGCAACAATAGTGACATATTCGACTGTTCTTTCTTTACCGGTCGTGGTCTCAGACTGGATGATGGAATTATTTTTCTAAAATGTTTGATACTAGTTCCTGAAGGATACTTTAAAAATAATAATAATTTAATAAGATCCATTTTAAGGAAGGAAAATTAAAGCACACATTAGTTTTCATGCCGTTTAGAGGGGGGAGAGTGTATTTCAGGTTGTTTTCTGTTACTGCAGTTTACCGATGTTCCCTGAATGCCTCTCGTTCAGGGCTATCAGCAGATGTTGGCTTGGCGGCCAAAAAATGGATTTGCAAATAGAGAAATAAGGCATTTCTAATGTCAGATTTATTTTAGTTGATTTACTTCTATGTAAATGTACCAAATCAAAAACATGTCGGTGTGGATGAAGTCAAAATTTGGTACCAAATGACAGCAGTTTTTTTTAAACTTGATTTTGATGAAGCAATTTGGTTATTGCCAAAGTTTGGTATTCATCCTCAGATAAAGCTGAAAACACTTTGTTGATTTATTTTTTAAGTCTACTGGTAAAAATTAAATCTAATAGTCGATCGATGGCTTTACCTAAAAGCAAAACTGCAAGAAAGAGATTTTTCTTGATTGATGTGAATATTCAGGTTTTTTTCATTGAATTAAATGTTTTTGAATTTTTGGTTGCACAAAATATCTTCAGACCGTTTTTTGTAGGAATTTCACAAGAACCGAAACTTTGGTACTAGGCTGGTTCCAAAATTCATTAATTCATCAATGGAAAAATATTGAAGCCAATCTTTAGAAATCCAGACCTGAAATAATCTGAATCAAATTCAAGTTGAAACACTCATTTCATTGGTTAAATTGTTGTGATTTCAACATTGACTTTTAAGAATCGTGGATTTTTAGTTGGTTTCGGTACCGACTACCAAAACCTTCGTAGCGTGACAACACTAGTTCTTAGAAACTATTCACGATCACTTTCTGTGTAATCAATAATGAAAATAAGTCTTAGTTGCATCCGGAGTCAGTTGTTTGTTTTTCATTGGTCTTTGCTGCAGCTTCCCCTCATTAGAAAGAAGAACAGCATTGGTTTGTAAGTAAGGCAGCAACTAATGATCAATTCATTACTTCCTCAGTAATTGGCTTGTACAACCAGCAACCCAAGAACCCAACAGATATTTACTTATTGATCCCGTTAGAACCAAGAAAAGCAGAATATCCTGTGTAGGATTTAAGAAAGAAATGTTTGACTTTTTTTTTTTTTTTCTGTCAACCAATTAGCTAGTTAGAATTAATCTATCCTTCAAACTTTTTATGTCTAAACCAAACTGTCACGTGACATATTAACGTCTTCCGGTTTAGTTTTTTTTGAATCAGTAATTTAGTAATCGTGTTTTCCCTCCAAAATGGTCAAACTCAATCAGCCGCCCTTGAAAAAAACCCAAATCAATGTTCTGAATTTATTTTGCGGTGTGAACTGGGTCAGACAGCAGCAGATGATCAGGTCGCCCACATCGTGACCCCAAAACAACATGAGGTGACGATTCCCGGTGCAGTTTTCAATGCATAAAAAAAAAAGAGATGAATAATTTAACCAATAACTGTTTGCATGAGAAGAAAAACATTCCAGTTGAGTGAGTAAATCTGCAGTGTTTGTTTTAATATTCAGAAACAGTGTGTGCAGCGACCAGCGGTGATGTCATCATCCATCAGTGATGTCATCGTTGGTTTGTGAACGTTATGAATCCTCCAGTTCAGATTCTGTCCGTCACCATCTTTGCTAATTCGGAGCAGTTTGGAGCAGGAAGTGACCATATTTGGACGAGCTGGGGGAGGAGCCAGCGGTGGATCTGACCGATCTGATCGGAAACCTGACGATACTACGTCCCGCCCACCGATAGCTGTAACCTGACTGCACCACAGGCCTGTCAATCAAACAGACACGCCCCCAAAAACAGGTCTTCTTGAATCTTCTTTTCTAATGAATGAGGGATTATTTTCAGATGGACCTCCAGAAAACTAATAAGAAGGAGTGACTTTAGCTAACAACACCGAGATAACTGATGGACACATTTTATTCACTTTGGATTTGATGAGAGAAGTTGAATGGGAGTCTATGGAGCCGGAGGCTTTTTGGAGCCGACCTCTAGTGGCACTCGCTGGTATTGCAGCTTAAGACATTTCTGCACAGGCCTGTCAATCAAACAGACATGATGTCATTGCTGTCAAAGTTTCATTACTTCAGCGTTTGTGTTACCCGCTCAGTTAATCAACGTTTTCATCTACACACCAACAAGCTGAAATGACTTTCCACCTGCTGCTCTCTGTGACGCTGCAGTTTGAATGTTAAAATTCAGATGTCAGTAGGAAGGTAATTGTAAAAAAAATAAAAAAATTACCCTGTATCCCATTTTTGTCCTATTTTCTCTCTCCGTTCCGACCAAATTCATTTCAGTCACTTAATGATAACTGCTGTGATGGAAAAAGGCTCTGCGTGCGCTTAGTGTTGATTTTCTTGAGTCTTGATTTATCTCATAACGGTAATGAAACTTTGATTTGAGTTCCTCATTTTATCACCAAACAAGAAAAACACAGTGTGCTACTCAAAAGATTGGGAAACAAAAGAAATGTAATGAGATATGAATTAATAAAACTGATGCTTGTGTTGATGGAAAAAAAAGTTTTTTTTCCTGCATAGTTTGAACCGTGTGAAGTTTTGAGTCACCAGCTTTTCTCTCTTTCACTTCTATGAGAGCGTCCTTTAGACTTGTGTTGTTTTGAGAGTTGGGCTGACGCGATGAGGACCGTAATGAGATCGAACCTGCAGCATGACGGGCTCGAAGCCAAGCTTTGGATCGGCAGACGCATGCAGAGATTTACAGAAACGATTTTCCCTCCTTTTTTTTTTTTTGCTGATTTGGTGTGCCGGGGTTTATGGTAATATGTGTAGTCTGCAGCAGGCTGACGACTCGCACACCGAGGGAGAAAAAGATTCATACTGAAAGTTTATTTATATCAAATTCATTGCAGGGTTGTAGAGACGGGTGAAAAAAAAGATTTATCTTTTACCTTGAAACATACAGTGGGTACGGAAAGTATTCAGACCCCTTTAAATTTTTCACTCTTTGTTTCATTGCAGCCATTTGCTCAAATCAAAAAAGTTCATTTTATTTCTCATTAATGTACACTCAGCACCCCATCTTGACAGAAAAAAACAGAAATGTAGAAATTTGTGCAAATTTATTAAAAAAGAAAAACTGAAATATCACATGGTCATAAGTATTCAGACCCTTTGCTCAGTATTGAGTAGAAGCACCCTTTTGAGCTCGTACAGCCATGAGTCTTCTTGGGAATGATGCAACAAGCTTTTCACACCTGGATTTGGGGATCCTCTGCCATTCTTCCTTGCAGATGGCTGGGCCAGTCAAGAATGGTCACAGAGTTGTTCCGAAGCCACTCCTTTGTTATTTTAGCTGTGTGTTTAGGGTCATTGTCTTGTTGGAAGGTGAACCTTCGGCCCAGTCTGAGGTCCAGAGCACTCTGGAAGAGGTTTTCTTCCAGGATATCTCTGTACTTGGCCGCATTCATCTTTCCTTCAATTGCAACCAGTCGTCCTGTCCCTGCAGCTGAAAAACACCCCCACAGCATGATGCTGCCACCACCATGTTTCACTGTTGGGATTGTATTGGGCAGGTGATGAGCAGTGCCTGGTTTTCTCCACACATACCGCTGAGAATTAACGCCAAAAAGTTCAATCTTGGTCTCATCAGACCAGAGAATCTTATTTCTCATAGTCTGGGAGTCCTTCATGTGTTTTTTGGCAAACTCTATGCAGGCTTTCATATGTCTTGCACTGAGGAGAGGCTTCCGTCGGGCCACTCTGCCATAAAGCCCCGACTGGTGGAGGGCTGCAGTGATAGTTGACTTTGTGGAACTTTCTCCCATCTCCCTACTGCATCTCTGGAGCTCAGCCACAGTAATCTTTGGGTTCTTCTTTACCTCTCTCACCAAGGCTCTTCTCCCACGATTGCTCAGTTTGGCTGGACGGCCAGGTCTAGGAAGAGTTCTGGTCGTCCCAAACTTCTTCCATTTAAGGATTATGGAGGCCACTGTGCTCTTAGGAACCTTGAGTGCTGCAGAAATTGTTTTGTAACCTTGGCCAGATCTGTGCCTTGCCACAATTCTGTGTCTTGCCACAATTCTGTGTCTGAGCTCCTTGGACAGTTCCTTCGACCTCATGATTCTCATTTGCTCTGACATGCACTGTGAGCTGTAAGGTCTTATATAGACAGGTGTGTGCCTTTCCTAATCAAGTCCAATCAGTTTAATTAAACACAGCTGGACTCCAATGAAGGAGTAGAACCATCTCAAGGAGGATCAGAAGAAATGGACAGCATGTGAGTTAAATATGAGTGTCACAGCAAAGGGTCTGAATACTTATGACCATGTGATATTTCAGTTTGTCTTTTTTAATAAATTTGCGCAAATTTCTACATTTCTGTTTTTTTCTGTCAAGATGGGGTGCTGAGTGTACATTAATGAGAAATAAAATGAACTTTTTTGATTTTAGTAAATGGCTGCAATGAAACAAAGAGTGAAAAATTTAAAGGGGTCTGAATACTTTCCGTACCCACTGTATCTCCCATTATCCTATTGTCTCTACACCAATGTACGAGCTGAAATTTATAGGTGTAGATATCAAGTCCCTCCAGGATTTCATAGTTTATTTTCAGATTGTTACAATCAAAACATTTTGATCTTCTAAAAATGTTTGTAGTTTGTGTTTTTTTGTGGTAAAATTGTGTGAATTTGCAGAAATTGGCAAAATCCGAGAAAAATAATAAAGACTTTGACGTGACCCATCTCTAATGTAGAAGCTAACATCGAAGGTATATCGGTCCCTCCAGAATGACATATTTCTTATTTTTATTTTTTACAATAAAAAAATATTTGACTTTAATGTTAATGAAGTGAGTTTTGTTTCGAAACTTTGTTGTCATACTTTCAGCACAGCTTCTGCTGATGACATTTTTTGCAAAAATATTGCGGGAATTTTGCAAAATTGATTGAGATTGCTTGAATTTGTGTTAATTATTGCGATCTCAAGATAGTGAGTTCCTTGGAGGAACTGGTGTCCGTTATCGTCTGTGAGACCGGGTCACTGCTGTGGAACTGTATTGCTCTTGTACGTTTGTGATGACTTGACCTGCTGGGAGTTGACCTCGAGTGTTCAATCAAGCCTCAGATCGCTGACGAGGACACCAGCAGAGAAACCCGGAGATATAGAAGGTGACTGACTTCATCATCCAGGGACTGAAGCGTTTGCACTCTTACACACTTTTCCACCTGCCTGCACAGCCCTGCATGAATTTAATATAAATAATAATAATTAATAAAGCTTTTATTTATATATATATATATCATTTTTATATATATATCATTTTTTATATTTATCATTTTATATGTATGTATATATGTACATATATATATATATATATGTATATATATATATGTATATATACATAGAGTACATATGTGTGCCATATGTAGCATCCACAAAAAAATGAAGCCAAGGCAGAAGTGTCTTCAGTTGCAATACCAGCGAGTGCCACTAGAGGTCGGCTCCAAAAAGCCTCCGGCTCCATAGACTCCCATTCAACTTCTCTCATCAAATCCAAAGTGAATAAAATGTGTCCATCAGTTATCTCGGTGTTGTTAGCTAAAGTCACTCCTTCTTATTAGTTTTCTGGAGGTCCATCTGAAAATAATCCCTCATTCATTAGAAAAGAAGATTCAAGAAGACCTGTTTTTGGGGGCGTGTCTGTTTGATTGACAGGCCTGTGGTGCAGTCAGGTTACAGCTATCGGTGGGCGGGACGTAGTATTGTCAGGTTTCCAATCCGATCGGTCAGATCCACCGCTGGCTCCTCCCCCAGCTCGTCCAAATATGGTCACTTCCTGCTCCAAACTGCTCCGAACTAGCAAAGATGGTGACGGACAGAATCTGAACTGGAGGATTCATAATGTTCACAAACCAACGATGACATCACTGATGGATGATGACATCACTGGTTGTTGATGACATCATTGCTGGTTGATGACATCACTTATGGATGATGACATCACTGGTGGTTGCTGGTTGGTTAGAGCGCATAATTTCATCGAGTCCCACTAATCTGTCAACCAACGGGAGACCTCACTGCTGGTTGCCGTGTCAAATAAATATGAAAAAAAATCCTAGTTGTCAATATTTTCTACTAGTGCAGTTAAAAGAAAAAAGTAATTACATCTTCGAGTTGTTGCAGACAGCCGTCTAACTGTGAGACTTCTCAGGGCCGCCGGACTATAAATCAAGTTGCATGTCTGAACAGTGAAAAAAAGATTTTTTATTTTTAGTTGAAATTCTCCTTTCATTAACGGTGAGAGCCGGCAGATGGACGAGCCCAATCATTATGTTCCATCGTAATAAGTGATGACCTCGCCTGCTCTGGGAGACGAGAGGACCCAAATTATAGCTGAGATGGTCCTGCGGCCACTGGCGCTGAGGGGGGAGGGGGGATGAGAGGGGTGAAAGGGGGTGGGAGGGGGTTTAAAACACACCGTCCATGTGGAGAGCTACTTGCCGTTCGTCCTCTGGAAGGAAAGTCGCATCAGAGAGCAGCTCCTCTCCATCTCGGACGTTTTTTTAGTCACTTTTTTCCTCCGTTCAGATGAAGCCGTTGACTTGAAGCTAACCGTCTTTGACAGATTCCCTCATCGAAGACCCGGGGAGCCCGGAAGCATCACACCGGATTATACCACGTCCAGCAGAGCAAAGCAGGATGTGCTCATTGTGAAGACATCCTACTCCTTTTTCTGACAATCAACGGTGTTGAGTCACAGCGGGGTGACTGACTGACTGACTGCTCTGCGACATCTTTGATTTAAATTAACTACAACTTTAAAAAAAAAGTCAGGTGAAATATTGGAAACTCCAACCAAAGTGTTGCAGAACAAAATTAAACCAAATTCACCCATTTAAAAACAAATTACGCAATAAGAAACATTGAAAAACAACTCTGGAAGAAATTAAAGAATACAATGGTCAGCCAACACCGTTCACATCTGTTTTGTTTCCATCCTTTAGTTCCTTTCGTCTCTCTACTTTTTATTTTTAAATTCTTTAGTTCAAATCACTAAATTTACAATTTTATACAGTCATCTTAAATTTTACAGTGATCCAACTTTTCAACTTTTTACAGTGTCATTAGAACAAAATTAGATTAAATTTGTTTTTCATACTCATTCATCTCTCTACTTTCAACTTTAATAATAATAAAAAAATTAAAAAAAAATAACAACAATAACAAGTAATTATCACAGCTACTCCCTGAGAATTTGGATAATTCAGCTTCAGGTGGGGTCGCTTTTTACAACTCGCTTCCTACTCATGAAGGTTTCAAGGAAAAATGCAAAAATTCTAAGTTCCCCATTAATGCAGTTTTCACCACTGATTTCTCCACAGAATCGTTGCCGTGGTGAATTCCTCCTCCAGAATCTGAATATTGCTGCTGCTGCACCTTTTCCTCCAGCTGAGAATGTGCTGCTGAGGTGTTTTCATATACGCGCCGAGACGCCACAGATGACCTTCAGTCGGCTAATGAAGGGAAGCGCTGATTGCCGCGTGCTGCCGCGCATCGGAAACACCTTCATGTGCTCCGATAGGAATTCTAAGGCGAATATCTGAAGGAACTTTGGAGATAAAAATTTGCTTTCTTTTGGCTTTAATGTTCGCGGCGGGGCCGCAACAACATACTAATTATGAGTGACGGTCCTCGGAGGGTTTAAATGCTGCTGGATTTGGATACGTAGATGTGCATGCGTTTAATAAGGACGTGTGATAAAGCCTTGTTAGCATTAAAGGGTTTAGTTGTGGATTAACTTTTTCCCTGAAGTTAAGAAGCATTTTTTTTTTTAATTGGCTTAAATTCGCTCCAAAAAAAAAGTCCAACCTGTAAATGTATCATGCATTTTTTTTTTTTTAACTCCTAAACAAAGCAGCCGCGCCTTTGGTGTCACCCAACGTCTCCAAATGATGCATTTCATATAAAAGCTGACGAGATATCACATCGAAACCTCTTAAATTACCCCCGAAAAAAAATCTAACATATATTGAAAAACGCTATAATGTGTTTTGACTTTTCTGGTCTGGACTGTTGGGACATTTCTATTGAATAAAGATGAAATCAAGAAAACATAAATAAAGAAAATAACCTTGAGCGCATGACATTTTTGGAGTCGGCTCTCCGTTTAAAAAAAAAAGACGTATTTCAGTCTGAGGAAAGACTTTATGGTGAAATAAGCTTTAAAACCTGTTGTGTGGCGCTTTTGTCTCCCCCTTCTGTCAACGGTAGGAATTACAAGAACTTTGCTGATGTCATCGACTCCATCGTAGCCGGTTTCATCGCTTCTGTTCCGGCTGTAAAATTGGTGATCAATGAACTAGAAGGCGTCACAACCTTCTCAAAGAGCAGCGAATTATTTCACCCCCACTCAAGTTGGCGAAGGGTTAAACCGCAAGTTGGCAGGAAGTCCTGTGGCGCACATGCTCCGCCCACAGACACTTTCATGATTTTGTCATTAATATACGCAGCAGCCTCAGATTTAATACAATAAAGAAGATAAAAAGACCAAAAAAATGTTGACTGAAGCTGAAGTTCTGAAGAAACAACGATCAAATGGTTGTTTATATTTTACTGAATCGATATCTCTGAAGAAGCATGCGGGCGATCTCTCCAGTCACCACGTTGTTCTGCGACGCTCTCGGACCATCTGTCCACCTCAGGCTTTGGCAGCGGATGAATTCGGCGAGTCTGAAAGGTTTGAGAAGCCTGCAGAGATCCAGATATATGGACATTATTATGCAGAAAGTACATTTCCCATTAAAGTAATACGACAGTCTACCTGAGCTCAGTCTTTGTTTTTCCACCACAAGACACACACACACACACACACACACACACACACACACACACACACACACACAAACTCAAAATAACTAAAGAGTTTTCTTTAACCCCGGCGGCCTCCCTTCATTTCTGTGACGATCAATTATTAGCCAGTTTATCTCAATGACAAGCGGACCGTCCTCTGCGGGGCTGTGTGTGACTTTTTACAAATAGTGCTGATATGCCGTCTTATGTGTGCCAGCTCACACGGGGGAATATCACCGCTAACCCGCAGCCTGCTGGCTTAACTCCTCTTACTGTCTGTCAATATGCTCGGGGGAGCGGCCGCCTTCAGAGCTGAACTTCACCGAATATCTCTGGTGCTGCCAGCAGCTGTAACTTCAGCAGTTCTGGAAGTTAAATGTGTTTTTACTTCAGCGGTGATGTCATCGTTGGTTTGTGAACGTTATGAATCCTCCAGTTCAGATTCTGTCCGTCACCATCTTTGTTAGTTCGGAGCGGTTTGGAGCAGGAAGTGACCATATTTGGACGAGCTGGGGGAGGAGCCAGCGGTGGATCTGACCGATCTGATCGGAAACCTGACGATACTACGTCCCGCCCACCGATAGCTGTAACCTGACTGCACCACAGGCCTGTCAATCAAACAGACACGCCCCCAAAAACAGGTCTTCTTGAATCTTCTTTTCTAATGAATGAGGGATTATTTTCAGATGGACCTCCAGAAAACTAATAAGAAGGAGTGACTTTAGCTAACAACACCGAGATAACTGATGGACACATTTTATTCACTTTGGATTTGATGAGAGAAGTTGAATGGGAGTCTATGGAGCCGGAGGCTTTTTGGAGCCGACCTCTAGTGGCACTCGCTGGTACTGCAGCTGAAGACACTTCTGGATCGGAACCATTTTACAGACCTGAAGCTACGAACACTTTTATAAACAGTCAATTATCTCAACAAATATACAGCAGATTCTCAACCTATGAACACGATGCGTTCCGAACAGCTGTTCGTAAGCTGAATTGTTCGTAAGTCGTTATATATTAAATTAGCATTTAGCATTAGCATTTAGCACTAGCATTTGCTTTCTTAGGCATGATAAACACGTGAGAAACGGGTGATAACTATATGAGAAACGGTAAAGTATCCAAGATGGTACGAACTAAGATGAACACAACAGCGAAGTGAGTGTTGGAGCAACGAACGAAGTGTTGGAGATGAGCCAATGCTGCTCGGCGTGGGTTGCGGCAGAAAGGGGAATCAGTCGGATGAGGCGCGCTGTACAAAATACGAACTTGCGAACGCAATACGGCATTTTACGAACATTTATGGACATCCGTCAGCGGTTGTTCGTATCTACGAATGTTCGTAACTCGAATGTTTGTAAGTTGAGAACCCTCTGTACTTTGTCCCGATTTTACTGGCGCTTGGTAGTACTGCGTTACTACCACCAGAAGGTGGCGGTAATTCCCGTAAAAGCTCTTTTCTAACTGTCAATGAGCATAAAATAATCATGAAAAACAAGGTCTTACTCAGAAGTGTCGGTGAAACTGTGAAACATGCAAAGACTACAGCCGTCCACAACTTTTGTGTCGAACTCCTTTTAAAAACATTTTTTTCTAAATTGCCGATGTGCAGTGTAAACTTGGCAGATCATAAGTCTGTAATCACGGCGGTGCTCCATCATTAAAGGGCGAAGCAGCGAGCAGACTCTCCGTCCACCGATCGACAATCAATGGCGAGCTTTTGTCACCATGTGAAATGAGTTTGATGCTGGACGCGCAGAGCAAACAACGGCGGCTCCACAGATGAAGATGAAAATGTGCTTCTCGTCAGCTTGGTCGAGAGTTTTTCTTTTTTGAAGTTTGGTGGCTTTGTTTGAGTTTTTACGGATCGAGCGAGTCTTAACGCAAAACTCTCAATTATAGAACGTCCTTCACATCGCCTCTAACGCGCCTCCTGGAAAAACACTCGGCCCAAACTGTGTTTTGGGGTTCTTGTGCTCTTTGCCACGAGGCGGGGAGCATCGGTTGTCTGCCGTCCCAGCCGCCGAGCCCCGGTTGTGGGTTCAGAGCTGCCGCGGGCCTCCTTGGACGGATCTCACGCAGACACTCGGTTTGAGAGGAAAAAGACCCGCTGCAGGCAGGCTTTGACGTATTCTTTACATTTTTATGGTAGAAGTTGCAGCACTCTGAGGGATATCCTGTACTTTGAAAACTTATTTTTTTTATTTTTTAAACTTTCCTCTGATTGATGCTTTACAATAACCTGCATGTGAGTTTTACATTATTCACTGGGACAAGAAACAACCAGAAGCCGTTTCAGGAGTTTTTTTTTTTTATCCGAAACATTCCTTCTCTTGGCTGTTAATTGAGTTAAGGAACCTCTGTTAGTCGTAACCACACAAACAAACCTTTTTTTACACTCTCCCCCGCTGAAGTGCACGAAGACAAAAGATTTGTACCATAATTTGTCACATTGTTTTTCTTAAATTCGATTTGATGTAATTGCCAGAAAAAAGCATTGTTGTAGTAGTTGTAGTATTGTTACTGTTGTCGATTGTATTTTTTTAACAATATCTAATCATTCATTAGTAATTAGACAATAAAGCCTTATTAACTCCTTTCTCCTGAAAAATGGTTCTTTTCTGCTTTGATGGAAACAGACAGAGATGTGAGGAAAATGTTTTCTTTTGATTCTTTGACACCGTCTTGTGTTCTCCCCTTTTCTCCTCGGCACTTTAAATCTGAGCCGACTGTGTTCGCTGTGCTCCTTATAAACACCCCGCTGTGTGTGTGTGTGTGTGTGTGTGTGTGTGTGTGTGTGTGTGTGTCACGCCCAAATAACACAAGCTGTTTAGACCAGAGACCCCCGCTGGGCAGATATAAAAGACCAACCAGACTGAAACAACGGAGACGAGTTGTGCAGTTTGTGATTTGACACCCGAGTCGGTCCGAACACAAAGCAGTCAGTGTGTGAAGTCAAATTTAGAGAAGCTGCAACATGATGGAGAGAATAACTGAGGGGGAAGAAGCAGCACAGTGAAACCTGCATAAAAAAAACCCAAATCAAACGCACCATCCGGGAGAGCTGACGTCTGTAAAAGAAGAAAAAGCTGCAGAAGAACTCATGCTGCAAACGTGTAAAAGCTTCTGCACATGTGCAACAGGAAAAAAAAAGAAAAATAGAAGCCAGAACAAGAAGCCTTTGGTCCGAGATGATGCCTCATGTCTGTGCTGGCTTTGTTACGGGTTGGAAATGTGTCAGAAAACAGATCGTAAGTCATTATTTTCCAGCTCAGGAGACGTCGTTGGGTTCGGACGGATTTCAGCTCAAAGAAAAGAAAAAAAGGAAACAACATACTGAGCTTGTCGGACGGAGAACTTTCCTTGTTTTTGTCTTTTCACATTTCACATTTTAGCATTTAAATAAAAAAAATCCAAAGCAGGAAATTAGCTTGTTGTTGTTGTTTGCTGTAAAAACCGACGTGTTGTTTGAATGCAAACAGACTTTGTTCATTTCCAGTTGAATGTGTCGTTTGAAGCAAGAAACGCGAGCGCAGTTGAGTTTTAGACACATTTTCAGCTTAGAAAGTTGTTTTTTTTGTTACCCATGTACTTTAAAACACAAACGAAAACATCTGTTTCTCTGTCATTTGTGACATTTCAGTTATTTGGTCCGCCGAGGAGGTTTTCAGTGAATTTAGTTTGCTGGTGTTTTTGGTTTGTTTGTCAGCAGGATTACGGAAAACCTACTGGATTGAATTTTATGAAAATTGGTGGGAGGGTGTAGCAAGGACCCGAGAAGAAGCCGAGACAGTTAACTCCTTCACTGACGCTGGTGTTTGTAAAAAAAAATCTAGTCTTCATTGGAAGTGCAGCTCAGGAAACAACCGTTAGCAGCTGATCAGGCCTGCGGGTGTGATTTTTAGACTGGTATATGGTACACTGGTGTGTGTGTGTGTGTGTGTGTGTGTGTGTGTGTGTGTGTGTGTGTGTGTGTGTGTGTGTGTACTTTAGGTTGTAACGAGTCCCGGGAAGTTTCAAAAGTAGTATTTCCAGTCAAAGTCAAACCGTTCCAGAACAAACCATGAACGTCTGCACCAAATCGATGTGATCAGATACATTCCTGATTGAGCCGTTAAAGCCTCGTGCTTAATCAGCACCGCGCTTAGTCTTCTAATCAATGTAAAGGTGGGCGGAGTGGGGGTGGAGGGGTGGAGTGGGGGTGGAGGGGGCGGAGTGGCCCGGCTGACAAATTACACCGAGTGAGCTGGTGTGAGTTGCGAGCCGACTTCACGGCGGCCTGACAGGCTTCACTCATGAATTACACAGCTGACATCGCGGTGCTCTCGTGGGGGTGGGGGGTGGGGGTGGGGGTGGGGGTGGGAAGTTCCTGATGGGATGTCGAGAGTTTGCATCAGTTATTTGTTCTCGTAAGACCTTGATGAAAAAGCTCCTTCACCTCCTCGTCAGCGCCTCCTCAGACGTCGCGCTCTTTCATGTGAGCGGTGTACTTTAAGTTACAGTAGCCGACAAAGACCGTTAACGCTTCTGAGATTTCATCACTCCCGATTCCAGTTCTGCGTGTCACCACAAGCGTTTCGTGATCGACAAAGGCGCGGCGAGAAGCTGTCGTCGGGGCGACCGTCCAAAGATACCGCTTTAATTCAGGCCGCCCACACCTCACTCAGACTTCTTCCACGTCTTCGGTCCTGAGAGATTCTTCATAATAGAAAAGCAGAAAGTGGGGCGCCCATGTTTCAGAAACCCCTCGGTGTGTGTGTGTGTGTGTGTGTGTGTGTGTGTGTGTGTGTGTGTATGTGTGTGTGTGTGTGTGTGTGTGTATGTGTGTGTGTGTGTGTGTGTGTGTGTGTGTGTGTGAGACTCAGGCCACATCAACTATTTATGCTCCGCAGACCGCAACCTCATTCAGGCATACGTTCAAAGGGAAAGTAACCAGCAGTCATTACACGGCTCGTACTCATTATGCAGTATTGTACATTGATCCCGCGCTTCCTTTTGCAGCATGTGTACTAGTTTGTGTATTAATTAAGACTGCGAGATACTTGGAAAGATTGGAGATTTTTAGTAATGCATCACACCGAGCGCGCTCAATAAGTCATCTGCGAAAAGCAGGTCAATTTATTGAAGGGATTATTTTTCTAATCATAGAGGATAGATTTGTGGCATAAACTGGAATTAGCAGAGCTGCTTGATGGGAGTTTTTAGGTCAAGTGTGCTCGCAGGCCTCTTGTACTGAAACTCTGTACAGACGATGAGAACTTTGGGTTGATTACTGAGCTGCCCTTTTTTCTGCAAGTCTTAAACAATTCCACCGACTGCTTCAAAAACACAGACTGTTTCTAAAAGTGTTCGTAGCTTCAGGTCTGTAAAATGGTTCTGATCCAGAAGTGTCTTCAGCTGCAATACCAGCGAGTGCCACTAGAGGTCGGCTCCAAAAAGCCTCCGGCTCCATAGACTCCCATTCAACTTCTCTCATCAAATCCAAAGTGAATAAAATGTGTCCATCAGTTATCTCGGTGTTGTTAGCTAAAGTCACTCCTTCTTATTAGTTTTCTGGAGGTCCATCTGAAAATAATCCCTCATTCATTAGAAAAGAAGATTCAAGAAGACCTGTTTTTGGGGGTGTGTCTGTTTGATTGACAGGCCTGTGGTGCAGTCAGGTTACAGCTATCGGTGGGCAGGACGTAGTACCGTCAGGTTTCCAATCCGATCGGTCAGATCCACCGCTGGCTCCTCCCCCAGCTCGTCCAAATATGGTCACTTCCTGCTCCAAACCGCTCCGAACTAACAAAGATGGTGACGGACAGAATCTGAACTGGAGGATTCATAACGTTCACAAACCAACGATGACATCACTAATGGTTGATGACATCACTGATGGTTGATGACATCACTGATGGTTGATGACATCACTGATGGTTGCCTCTTGTTCAAAACCGAAGCTGTTAAATCTTTGTCTTCAAACAACATGCTGCCAACACTGTATTTTTTTTGAATGACTCCAAACGTTTGACAGTAGGATGTCAAATAAGTGACAAAAAGGACTTAAAAGCTGCGGCGGTTTTTAATTGGAGGTCACTGAGAAACGTGCTGAGATTTAAATCCTGTTTGATTTGCTGCTGATTCAAGTTTAAGGGCTTCAAAGAAAAGACCCGGAGTGTTTGCCTGAAGACTCGACTGTAATGGACATTTGATTTGCAATAATTCACCCAGTGTGATACCAGGAACACTGTAGAGTTTATTTGTAGGAAGGAGGCCTGACTTTCTTTTGGCTGTATTGGTTAGTGAAGGACGGACAAAACAAGTCTGTAACTGACGTTGGCAGGCTCGCATAAACTGGATAGTGACGAGCAGAGGTGTCACCGCCTGGAGCGTCTGAAATGTCAGTAAAAGCACAAAACGCCGTATCTAAAAAAAAAAAAAACAAAAAAAAACCCAGATAAACTGCAGAAGAGGGAGGCGGGGAGGACGGAGTGGCCGTCGCCATGACACCGGTGTTCGGCTTCCCACAGAAACCACCACTGGCGTTACAGCACTTGTCACAGTTTTGTAGAGCCACCGCCAGGCCTTCGCTCCTCGTTACATTTACAGATGGAGGCTTAATTGGACTAATTGGCCATATAGGCAAGAAATTCAGGTGCACGTCGACCATCTATAAATACCCTCCCCTCCCCCCCGTGCCTCCCTCACTCTTCAGTCGGCACCACAACAGCTGCCTCTATTCACCTGCCACTCAAAGAAGCCTGACGTCACATTATAGCACATATAGGAATCGTCAGAGGATGAATTATACCTCATTATGACTTTTCTTCCATCGTCAGCTCCAGTTTTGCCTTCATGAGGAAGTATTTAAAGTGTCGTCTCTTGATTGACATCATCACTGAGCTCCTCACGTTAATGTGACCGCTGGTAACAGGAACATTTCTGATTTCACTGCAGACCTGAAACTGAGCAGAGAAACATCAGATTTTTAGGTCAAATTCTTGGGAAACAGAAAATTTTCAACACGCCGGCTTTCAACCGAGTGTTCCTGAGCCCATGCAGTGATTTCCACTGAAGAATCATGGCTGTTTTCAAAGAAGTGTCATCTGAGGACCCAGAAAAACATTACATTTTGGGGGTCAACACCGAGTTCTACTGGGATGTTCTGTTGTTGTTAGCATTAATATCCGTTTTTTTTTTTTTTTAAACAAAATTAACTGTTTGTTAGCTGTTTGTTAACATTCTTAGTGGTTTGTTTTGTGAAATTAGCTGTTTGTGAGGTGGTTGCTTCGTTGGGTTTTAATGACATTAGCTGCTTGTTAACTTTGGTAGCAGGTTGTTAGCGGTGTTTAATGTTTGTTCACAAAAATGTGCTGTTTGTTAGCTGGTTGTCAGACTGTCAACACGAGTTCCACCGGGACCTTCTGAGGTTCTGTTCTGGTTCCGACTTCTTTTCTTCTTCGTAGTCTTCAGGTCAGTCTGGGTTTGGTACTTCCTGTTGGATTTGGAAATGACTCCCCTCTTTGCTTCACTTCCTGTCCTTTGTATGGTTGTTGGCCCCGCCCCCTGATTAGTTTCACCTGTACCTCATTGTCCTTCCCTCCCTGCTGTATTTAGTCTTTGTGCTCTTCTTCTTCCCTCTTTGTCAGTTTATTTCAGTTACTGGCGTGTTGCTGCAGCATTGTAGTTTATTAGTGCTTCCTTTCTTTCTTTAGTGAAGAATAACTATAAAATAGTAAATGATGCCAAATGTTCGTAGATATCAGAATAATACATCGGTCTTTTAAATGACAGAGATTTCAAGATATTATTTTAAAAGACCTGTAATCCTCCACAGAGCATAATTTATTTCTGGAGATTATAGCAGTTTAATCAACTAACTAATGAAGAGATCCTATGGCAGTGATTTGAGTTGAGGACGGCCTTTGGTCACCGCTGAGGCTAAACTTGAAACATCTCTACATCAGATGAATAATGCCACCCTTTATCCGGCTCCCACATGAATTATCACAGAACATGAATGACTATAAGGACGGCGGTTGTGTTGTGTTTGATTGAGGGACATAAAATAAAGAGCAGAGCAGGACAAAAAAACCTGAGGAGGAACTCCATTCACCCTGAAGTGCTCCTATTTTGAAGAAATCTAGTTTTTGGAGCTGACATTAGTTTGTCCAACCGTGACGTCACCCGTTGGTTTTGAGTTGCCATTTCGAAGCCTTTTATCTGGCATTTTGACCGTCGCCATCTTGGTTTCTTTGAAGCCAGAGAAGTGACCATATTTGGACGAGCTAGTGAGGATCTGACTGAGAATCTGAGGACACTAAGCCCCGCCCACTTTTACCAAGAAACCTGACTAGTATCTGATCAATGGGTGGAGCGACTTTATCTAATGACCCTATAGTGACTTGTGGAAAAGTTTTACTGACTTTGTAGTTCAGGAGAGAACTTGTTGCTTTATGAATGGAAGTCTATTGGAGACAGAGGTTTTTTTTCTAAACAAGCCCCTAGTGGCCATCAGTGGTATTGGACTTCTGCATTGGCTTCACTTTTCAGACCCGAAGACGACATCCACTTTCATACACCGTCCACAAGGAGATTGGCACTTCTGAGATTAGTAGTCAAAGAGACTTTGTTTACATGGATGACGGATGCTTTGTCCTCGTCAGACCTCTCGGTCCTGCGAGGCAGAAATGCTTTCTCAGTCCTCTCCTGCACTCCGTGTTCTCTCTAAGAAGCTATTACTTCATCGTCCTTGGTACCAAAGCAAGAGCTGCCGAACAGGGAAAAGCTCAGATTTTCCTTCCGGCTCATTATCCATTAAGTTTGAGTTAAATGGCCCCAGGAGCCAAAAAACATTACGGACTGGTGGGGTTTATAAGAGGCAGGTTGGATTGAATCCTGCCTCCGATAAAAAAAAACTTTTAATGTTGCATGTTGAAATACAGTATTTTTTTTTCACCCTGGGTTTCACTGTCTCTTGTTATAAACCTGAAGAAGGGGAACCCAGTCGGTAAGAAACTGATTCTCTAACAAAAGTCTCTCTGACTACTGACAGCCGTCGGTACAAAGAAAGTGAAGGTTGCCCAAATTAGAGATGTTGGAACGAAAGTATTCCCATCGCCGGCTGCCCTGGTTATTGTGGATGTGATGTACCAATGATGAAATATTGTGATATTGTGTGACAGTTTCTTATTACTTACGACAGAAAAAACTGCCAAAGAAATCCATCAAAATACACGTTGAACAGAATCCTGCTCGACGTGTTTACTTCAAGAGGACGTCCACACCTGTTATCGGATGTTACGACCTCTTAGATGACATCTTCAGCGCTGCTTTCATTTTAAGATTAAAGGCAGTTTCACACCTAAAAGTCAGAACCGAGGTTCGTGTTGTTTTCTTTCCATTGTAACCATTTGATTTGGAGAGTTTTGGTGTCATGTTGACAAACCTACGTCCTGTCATCATCGCCTACGACCTCTTGGCGTCGCCTAAGTCCTTTCGTTTTGCCTATGGTCCTGTCTTCATCGTCTACGTCATCGCCGATGACATGTCATCATCGTAATCGCCCTGTCATCATCGGCTAGATCCTTTCGTCATCGCCTTCGTCTCATCCTCATTGCCTTCATCTCGTCCTCATCGCCTTCATCTCGTCCTCATCGCTTGCATCCTTTGTTTAATTGAACCTCTTACCAAGTATTACATGTCGAAGTTGACTGTCATGGGATTTTACGATATCAATATATTTGCTGAAATGTGGTTATCAAACACAAAGATAAGTAATGGAGGCAGGATCATTTACAGTTTAACAATACATCTTGTTGTCCACGCTGACATCACTGCCTCAAAATGGGGAACTTTGGAAAACAAAAAAAGGAAATAAATAATAGAAATACAAAAATGTCTAATTTATTCCAATACTGATATCTACTGGGTGCCATTGACCTCCATTTGCTTCAGAAACTTTTTAAAAACACTTCACTCTGGTGTCGACGTGCTCCTTCATCACTACGAACACAAACTGTACTTTATTTAGACTCAGCCCCACATACAACATCATGCTGCCCTGAATACTCACCTGGGAATCAAAAATGGATTCATCCGCCGCTGAAAATAGTCCCCAACATATGGCACTTATTTCCTACAGTGCCCAGTTTGATCTTTTACAAAAAACAGCTAACATCACGCTTTGGGACCGAGCGCCTCCGGGGTGGAAAAGTATGCAAACATTGTTATGATTCATTTCTGCTTTAAATTCGGTGTAGCTGCTTTTGAGACTTTTTAAGAGCAGATTCAGTCACATCATTGTCACAGACTCGTTATCATAATACTGTTGTTTACTCGATAATTTGCAGTTTTTGCTGAGGCAATTTCGACTGTTGTTTCTGCTGAGTTTTTCTGCTCTGGTGATGAGGACAAGGAGACTTATTGTAATTCTAAATTCCCCACAAGTGTCTCTTATTCATGGAGCCCAAGATTGTTCAATTTGGCCTTGCAGTTTTGGAGCGTTGCTGACTTTCAGGTGGAAATAAAAAAAAAAAACAGCTCAAGGTTTAAGGATTCCAGCTTAAACTTCACCTGCATATTGACACGTTTTATTTTTGGTGTTTTTGTGCAGTTATCATTGACAAACCCATCAGATGATAATGTGTTGCACAACTTTATTACGAGGTACAACAGTTTGCTAAATCTCCACTATTATTCCGTTTATGATCCGTCGCTCACTTGTATTTGAAGATGAGGTGGATTTCTATTGGACATTTTCTCTATTTGGGACCCGCTCGTTAAAAGGTCACTTGAATGACATGTGCTGTAACTTTATATTAATCGTTGAGGGAACTAAAAGGGGGCATTGTAAACACGGATTAAAACACTGCCCTGGTCTTTTCATGGCCTCACATTTATCCTGTAAGTCACTTTATCTGTGGCGCTGCTGCATCTATAATGAGCAAAGGTTCTCACATCGTAGTTAATGTGACCTGCAGAGATTCTCCGGGCCGTTGTTCACGCCTGTTTAGCAAGTTTAATAAGAGCTAATATTTGAAAACCATTTGCAGTGAAATGCAGGAACCCCTTAATCAACAAAAGCAGCGCGTCTTAAAGATGGAGGGGACTAAAAGGATCAATGTATTGAGCGGGGGCTCCATGACCGTCAATACCGCCCCTCCATCCTCGGCTCCCCTGTCGCCCATAGGTGACCATTGATCACGGCGAGATGAAGGGTGAATGGGTGGATTAGGGTGATTTCACAGATTGGTGCATTGCCAATTGAGCATGTAGCTCTTAAGGAGACGCAGCGTGGAGGATATGGAGTCACCGAGGTTACTCTCTGGGCTGAAAACGCTCATTAAATCATGAACAAACCCAACTTCAAAAATCAACACCAGCAGGAAACACACGTCACAAACAGAAGATACCTTCAGAAAAGAAAGAGGACATGTCACGTCGCTAATCAACACCTTTACCGGCTCACTTCTGCTCTGCGTGGACCGACTCACCGCCATTCGAGTGCAAAGCTTTAGCGAACAGATCCGGAGCAGCCGATGGACTGGTTCCGATGCAGAAGTGCCTTAAAGCTGCAATACCACCAGCTGCCACTAGAGGTCGGCTCCAAAAAGCCTCCGGCTCCATAGACTCCCATTCAACTTCTCTCATCAAATCCAAAGTGAATAAAATGTGTCCATCAGTTATCTCGGTGTTGTTAGCTAAAGTCACTCCTTCTTATTAGTTTTCTGGAGGTCCATCTGAAAATAATCCCTCATTCATTAGAAAAGAAGATTCATAAAGATGGATTTTTTTTTTTGTGGGCATGTCTGATTGATTGACAGGCCTACCGGTGGGTGGGGGGTAGTATTGTCAGGTTTCCAATCAGATCAGTCAGATCCACCGCTGGCTCCTCCCCCAGGTCATCCAAATAAGGTCACTTCCTGCTCCAAACCGCTCTGAACTAGCAAAGATGGCAACGAACAAATTTCAAACTGGAGGCTTCAATGTAGCCGTATACGAACCAACGGGGGACGTCACTGCTGGTTGCCGCTTGGTTGTATCATATAAAGCGTGTTTCTCTTTGCGTGCTCATTTCACACATACGTGGTTGCAGTCGAGCATGTTTTCCTGGAATAACCCTTTAAACGACCTCAGACCCAGTGAACCGTCCTCCTTTGCCATCATTTTTGAGTTTAGATTACCGAAGAGCCCTCGGAGACCGTTGAGACGATTGACCGGTCTTCTACCGTCAGCAGACGGTAACTCTCCATCACGGTGGAGCTGAGTATCGGCCACAGGGGAGCGAACTGCTCAATGAAGCTGCGAGTCCCGTATTAAAGGGTCCGCACGATGACCTCGTTGTGGACGTGAACCGACTGTTTGGTGGCTCGTCATTGGAGGGAAAACCTGATCCGTCCGTCGTTAGTTAAACTGCGGGGGATGATGACCTTTTGCGTGGCGTTCATGAAGGGAAGCGGCGCGTGGGATCGGTGTATCCATTGTGCCGTGCAGTGATTTATTTCTTACAATCTTTAAAGAATCGTAGGACCAGCGCGTCCTTCTTCAAAAAAAATGTTCCCTCTTGAGCTGCAGTGAAAGTATTTCCTTCATTATTTCCATTAAAGACCTGCTTTGTGTTCTGTTTTCACGCTTCACTAAAGCATGCATGCAGCACTTTCACAAGCCCCCCAGATCTCTCCTGGTTTTACATTATTTTCTCGCTGATCTATACGAAGCCACCCAACAAGGTCCCCGTTAATTAACAAAGAATTACGTAACAAAAGTCAAAAGCAGCCATATGTTTTATTCATGATTTCAAAGCCCCTGAAAAAAACCTTAGAAAATCAGTTTGGTCTTTTGTTTTGAAAGACATTTTCTGGTGTTAATGAATAAAGTTTGGATCCTCTCGGCCAGTTCGGTTGAAGTCTGACGGGTAACGGTGCAAATTTAGAGCAAAAAATGTCTGTAAAGTTTTTGGGAGAAACAAAACCGTTCTCGTATATCAGAATTTCACAGGAGCATATTGGGCATGATCATTATCGTCATTATTTGTCTGCTTCCTGCGGCTGGCCATCTGAATAAAGACACTGGCTGCATGTGATGGAAGACTTTGATGGAAGATCAGACAGTTTTGCAAAAAGAAAACTGCTCCGTCTGTAATCAGTTCCCATTTACTACACGGCGCTTTACATCTACCTGCCGCCGTTTACCATACATGATCCACCGCTGTACTTTATAGTCCCCCTCAAAAATTACAGTGGGATGAAAAACTCAACCCCGCATTTTAAAGATGTGAAAACAAGCGGCGACCATCAGTGAGGTCATCGTTGGTTTGTTGAACATTATGAATCCTCCAGTTCAGATTCTGTCCGTCACCATCTTTGCTAGTTTGGAGCGGTTTGGAACAGGAAGTGACCATATTTGGACGAGCTGGGGGAGGAGCCAGCGGTGGATCTGACCGATCTGATCGGAAACCTGACGATACGACGTCCCGCCCACCGATAGCTGTAACCTGACTGCACCACAGACCTGTCAATCAAACAGACACGCCCCCAAAACCAGGTCTTCTTGAATCTTCTTTTCTAATGAATGAGGGATTATTTTCAGATGGACCTCCAGAAAACTAATAAGAAGGAGTGACTTTAGCTAACAACACCGAGATAACTGATGGACACATTTTATTCACTTTGGATTTGATGAGAGAAGTTGAATGGGAGTCTATGGAGCCGGAGGCTTTTTGGAGCCGACCTCTAGTGGCACTCGCTGGTATTGCAGCTAAAGACACTTCTGCATCAGAACCTTTTTTCAGACCTGAAGCTACGAACACGTTTATATCCAGTCAGTGCCTGCGACGTGTTTCTTGACGTCGACCAATTGGATGACGTCACACATGATTGAGCGATGATTGACAACCTCTTGACTCTCCTACGACACAGGAACTCTACTTATAGCATCGCCAGTTCCCCGACAAAGACACGTCAAGAATTTTTAGCAGTTTGATTTAATCTGAAAGAGTTAAAAAACAAATACATCATTTGGTCTCATCTCTCTATTGCTCGTAGGAAAATGGAAAATAAAACTGATTTGCATTTTCTTTTTCACATTTTTTGAGTTTTGCTGTAAAATCGGTGCAACATTTGGACAGAAAACCTTCCATATAATGAATATCCATCCTTTTTTAAAGAGTCGGCTTGATTCCTATTTGTTGATGGAGCTCCTGCGTGCAGAAAAAAAGATACTAGGAGGAATTCATTGATGTCCAAATTCCAGGCTGATTCTTTAAAGACAAATTCACAAGGACACGGAGCTTTAAGTATTTATGCCACTGTCCTTGTTTCAGGTAAACCAAACAAATAGATGAATAAAAGGTAAAGAATCGAGGGGAAAGATTGTTGGCAGAAACACTTTATCAGTGGAATCCTCCGTGAAGCTCTAAATACAGCCTGTTTTAACAGAGTTATTTCAGCTGTAGAGTACGTCTGTCTTCTCCACGAGTTCCCGATAATAAATCCTTCCAACTTCCCTTATAAACTCATAATACCAGTGTCTGTGGTAGCTCTGTCTAAACTCACCATCTGACAGCACTGCAAAAAAAACACAAAAAACAACCCCTGACGTCGAGACATTCATCAGGGCTGGTGGAAATATTGTTTAACTAACAATAACAGTGTTTTTATTGATTTTCTGTCGCTGTGTGTTGCTGCTTATGAGAAACAGCAACCGCTTGAACACAAAAGCCCAAAACATGCCACGAGTAATGGACCGCACGGAAGATTTAGGTGCTGAAAGTAAAACGCGGGGATGCTTTCAAGACCGCAAATTGTTTTTTCTATATTCATCACTTAAAGAGCAAAAAAAAAAGCTACATCTATTTTCTCTGACCACTCTTTGTCTTGAAAACAGCACCGGCTCGTCTCCACTCAGGTCCTCAAGGCTCTCGGCAGGAAGGTCGCTCGGCATCACGCGGCAGTTCTTCTGTGGAGGGTTCCTTGCTCTGCGACAATGGTGTCGCTATGGTTACACAGTGATCGGTTCTCCTCCTCCCACCGGTTCATTCTCATTCCCACGATTCTCAAAGATATACGCACGAGGTCCTGTTTAGGCGTTGGCACGGTGACGGAGAAGAAACCAGTGACCGAGTCCGAGTATGGAAGGAGGTCGGGGGGGTCATTCGGTGGAACACCTGGTGTTTGAGTCATGGAGAAAGCAAAAGTCAACACAGGTGCACTGCTGCAAGAGAGCACCGGAACGATGCTCCGCCACCTTTTTTTTTTTTTTGTCCACGTGAGGAAATAAAATGTCCACAGTTCTCTTGACCCGATTAAAATGTATTTACCTGTTTCAAGTGCTTGAAGATCCAATCAATTTAAGGTATATTTATAGATTCACAACGTTGACTCAGCCTCGTTTTGATCCGCTACCGTTTGCCCTGTTAAAGTCACTGCATTACTCTGTTAATACAATACAATATACAATACCTTTAATGCATCTCAATTATAGACTGTATATAAAAGTGTTCGTAGCTTCCAGGTCTGAAAAATGAAGCTGCAATACCAGCGAGTGCCACTAGAGGTCGGCTCCAAAAAGCCTCCGGCTCCATAGACTCCCATTCAACTTCTCTCATCAAATCCAAAGTGAATAAAATGTGTCCATCAGTTATCTCGGTGTTGTTAGCTAAAGTCACTCCTTCTTATTAGTTTTCTGGAGGTCCATCTGAAAATAATCCCTCATTCATTAGAAAAGAAGATTCAAGAAGACCTGTTTTTGGGGGCGTGTCTGTTTGATTGACAGGCCTGTGGTGCAGTCAGGTTACAGCTATCGGTGGGCGGGACGTAGTATCGTCAGGTTTCCGATCAGATCAGTTAGATCCACCGCTGGCTCCTCCCCCAGCTCGTCCAAATATGGTCACTTCCTGCTCCAAACCGCTCCGAACTAGCAAAGATGGTGACGGACAGAATCTGAACTGGAGGATTCATAACGTTCACAAACCAACGATGACATCACTGATGGTTGATGACATCACTGGTGGTTGATGACATCACTGGTGGTTGATGACATCACTGGTGGTTGCCGCTATTGGCATTTTTACATGAAAGATATTAAAGTATTTCGGCTACATTATGATGACTGTGTGGAAACTCGTCTCCAAACAACGTACGTAAGGTTACTAATGAAAAGTAGTTTTTTGGTTCCGAAACCTGAAGCATCGAATTTGTGTCCTTTTTGCGTCTTTGCACTGACTTCGTTTGTAAGGTAAAACGTCTGCTCTCCTTCAATCTGTCTTCAAACTGGAAAGATTCCCGTCACTAATCCTGTCAAACATTCATGAAGAAACTCTTGTCATGAATTAAAAAAAAACAAAAAAACAGGCGGGGAGTCGCAGCAGGCAAACAGATGGTGCACATGGACGCCCACGGTGACACCTGCAGCTGTGTGACACCGGCTGCTGCACAGCCAATCAGGGACCGATCACATGTTTGATTGATAAGCATCTGAAGTTCTGTACATTCTCACACACACACACACACACACACACACACACACACACATAGCTGCAGTTCTTCTGTTTTCATAAACCTGCGGTGATAAAATATGGCCGACCTCAGGTAAAAAGCTCCGCCGACTGAATGTTTGATGGCTCTGAATTATCTCCTGGTTTTCATCCTAATGAATATCAGATGGAAGATTTCTAACCTGCTGGACGTGAATTAATTACAGGAAGTGGATTTCTCTGCAGTTTCGTTGTCCTCAGGTGCATCGAGCTGGAAGCTGATGATTAAGACGTTTGTTGCAGTGGATAAAACTAAAAAAAAAAAGAAAAAATAAAGTACGTGGGAGGAAAATCTGCAGCATCAAACAAAACCAAAGAAAAATATACGTTATTTAGATTCAATTACAGCTGAAAATGATTTATCGACGACCTGCCGGGCTCACAAATCGCTCTCGGTCTGTTTATGTGGTGAATGTATTTTGTTCTTAGTGTGTTTGTTCTCTGTCTTAAATGCAGGTGTTGTGAGGTCCGGTCCCGCCGGCGTCCGACGGCAGGCGTCGTGATACGAGTCGATTCTCAGCAGATCTCCCGTTCGTCGCGCTCGATTTCGCTCAAGGAAAGCTGCAGTGTGTCAACAGGTAACACGGAGGTTTGAATTCTATCTGATGTTCATCTCCGAGCCGCGGGTTTATAAAAATATGGAAAAATCCTTCTGCTTGTTGGTGCCTTTACGTGCAGAGTTAGATTTGATGTCTGTGCGTTCGGTGCATTGATGTGCTGCATTCAAGGAACGTCAACATGATGGGAAAACTGAGGATGTGCAACTTTTATCCTGTTTTTTCTATTCCAACATGGTCACCATCAACTTTGTCTTTTTCAGCTCTACGTGGAGCAGAAGTTTAGAGGCTCACAGTTTTCCATCATATAAACCGGAGACACTTCACTCACATGTGACGACTATTTTCCCAATTTTTTTTACAAACCAAAAATCTGTCAATTAATGGAGAAAATAGTCGCCAGATTAATCCATAATGAAAACAACCATTAGTTGCAGCTTCACCTTCAACTAACAACAATCAAAAATCCCTCTTTTACATGAATGCATTTCATTTATTTTCAAGAAAGTGATTTTTTTTTTCACAATTCAATTAAAAAATGTTTTCAAATTTCAACTGACAATTGACCAGAGTTGTGAAATGCGGTTCTCATACGGTGGGAAACCTTCTGGTTTGCTTCAATAATATAGAATTAAAGCCTGCTGGTGTGACGTCGGCTGTCAAAGTTCTTCTTACCGTTACAATCAGGGACAAAAAAAAACATTAAACAGGGTTTACAGAAAAATACACAGCAGTTTACGAAGACGGACAAAAAACACAAACACGAGAGGACGCAGAAAAGAAGGAGACGAGAGCTGCTGAAAGGTTTTTATAAAAAAAAAAAAAAAAAAAAAAAATTCTACACTTTTATTCTCCAAAAAACTTGACCCAGCATGCATCACTTCCCTCTGTAACCGGTCTGCAGCCCCGTCGTCACACGGTCGACACCTGCAAGGTAAAAAAATGGGGAAAAACACCATCGGCCGTACGACACCTAATGAGACGATGTCACCGCCGTGCGGAGCGGCGTGGGAGGGAGGACTCGGCCCGCGGCACCGCTGTCACTCACACATTTAGTCATCATCAGCAGGGTGGTTTTTTTCCTTTTTTTGGGGCGGTTGTCAGCGTGAAACAGGAAACATTCAAACATTTTGAGACGTCCGTCCTCTCAGACCGACACGGAAACGCTGCGATGGTGAACGTGGATATTTAGCATCTTGTAAAAAGTGGTGGTTCCATCTCGCAGCAAAAATAGTGTTTATGGAAGGTAGAAATTATTTGTGCAGAGATTCATCTTCAGTTCAGGCCGATGTTTCCCAGCTGCTGATGTTTGTGTGAGGCAGTGAGTGATTTCTGTTGAGACCAAACTGTGCTGTATGATTTTATTTTGCATCGCAGTACAGAAGGTTTCTGTAGAAAATAACAGCTGCTTTCTCGGCCCGGTGTTCTGTTTTAAAGAAACCTCCGTACTTACGCCCGTCGCATCGATCGTCCTGTTGCCTTTCCTTTGAATTACGACGTGACGCCTCTCGCTGACGTTGTTCTTAAAATTGCCGCCTGCTTCACTTTTACAGCGCGGCTAATTTAAGGTCATCCAGTTTGTGAATTACTGTGATTACGTGTATTTTTCTCCTTCCGTCCTGGTTTAAAGCCTCTTTCTTACCTTTACTAACCACATGTTGAACATTTCTTCACACGCATCAAGCAAACGATTCAAACAGAGGTGGTCGCTCCGTTTAGCTCGTTAAAATGAAGACGTTGGATCGGTGAAGACAAAGATGAAAGACCAGTGACCAGAGACAAAGTGTTCTTCAGACCACCAACTTTGATCTTTTGCGCTATTTATTGAGTCTCTTTCTGTCTCACTTCTGATGTCTAAAGAGGAACAACACCTCAAAAAGAAACCTTTATATACAGTAGTAAATGGGTCTCAGATTTATTAGCATCTTAGATATTAGAAATGTAAGAATATGCTTTTATTATTTCAGCTGTGTTGATGCCAAATTAATATACAGTTCAGTGTGTATATATATATTCATACATGAAATGATAAACATTGATCCAGCAACATAGCAAATGCATTTAGAAAACAAAAAGTAAATTCATGTGAATAAAATGTGTCCATCAGTTATCTCGGTGTTGTTAGCTAAAGTCACTCCTTCTTATTAGTTTTCTGGAGGTCCATCTGAAAATAATCCCTCATTCATTAGAAAAGAAGATTCAAGAAGACCTGTTTTTGGGGGCGTGTCTGTTTGATTGACAGGCCTGTGGTGCAGTCAGGTTACAGCTATCGGTGGGCGGGACGTAGTATCGTCAGGTTTCCAATCAGATCGGTCAGATCCACCGCTGGCTCCTCCCCCAGCTCGTCCAAATATGGTCACTTCCTGCTCCAAACTGCTCTGAATTAGCAAAGATGGTGACGGACAGAATCTGAACTGGAGGATTCATAACGTTCACAAACCAACGATGACATCACTGATGGATGATGACATCGCTGCTGGTTGATGACATCACAGCTGATTTCTAATGTTTTGTTTTTACTTCAGTAGCTGCATTTGCAAACTCAAAATTCCTTTGTAAAAGTTGTAGTTTGTTTTAAGATTCCTTTCATGAGTAGCGAACTATTGCTATGACAGGTGTGTTTTTAGTGGCCTCCAGGAAACATTGTAATTATAGTCTGTGCTGTTTGCAGCGTTTCTCTATTTAAAAAAAACAAAATGCAGCGCCTGTGTTGTCAAATTGGTAAAAATTCTTTCTTAGTTTATTTGTTTTTTTTTTGGTCTATTTTAATGAGTTTTCTCAACTCGCAGAGCGTTGAGCTCTCAGGACGGTCCTATCTGTTAATTAAGTGAAACCATTTGAGAAAATTTAGAGAAGAAAAGCCTCCTCGGTGGAACGGCGACCGACTCGCAGACACCTGAAACGTGATGAGGAGCAGACGTGTGCTGCATTCAGGATGACACACTTCCTGTCGTACACTAACAAACAGTGAACACATCACCCGCCAAAATATCTACAGCTTGAATTATTTTACCCAGAAATCAACGTGTTTTCTGTTCAACACACTGATTCTTCTGTCCAGTGAAAAAGAAACACTCTTGTGTGGCGTTCAGGAACAGCTGCAGCTTCCTCAGACCCTTTAATTAGAAAAAAAAAAGTGATTTTTTTTTTTTTGGGGCGGGGGGTGGGGGGGTGGGGGGGTAGGTGCAGAAACGAGCAGAGAGAGTGACAGTAAAAGGTGTCATCTTTTTCCTCCCACGGTTTCTCTCTGCTGCCCCCTTCAGGACGGAGGGAGGAGGACGATGGGGGCCGGCGGGTTCCCCCCCGACGCTCTGCTGCTGCCGCTCTTCCTGCTGGGCCTGATCTCCGGCGTGTCGCCCCTCAACCCCGACGACCCCAACGTGTGCAGCCACTGGGAGAGGTCAGTCCCCCCCCAATCTTCCAGATGATATGCTGCAGTGAACTAATGGACTTGCCACCACAAATCAAGAGCAAGCATTTGCCAATAATCAAAAAAAGGTAAAAAGGTTTTACGGCGGGGGGAGGGAGGAGGGAAGAGGGGCGGGGGGGGGGGGGGTGTCGTTGGAGGCCGTAAATTCACAGCGATGGTGATGTGACGTGTTGAGTGGTCTCAGCGCGACGCGGGTCAGAAGCAGGTGATGTGATCGATAATCTCCGTGGAATCAGACAAACTGATATTAACTCTGACGATGGTTTCACTTCTGAGGCTCAAGGGTCGGGGCAGTGATGTGATTCTTAAATATCCGGAGTTTGTGGCTTTGATAGATAAATAAATATACTTCAACTTTCTTGACACCGCAGGGAGAAGTTGTTTTACTACAGCAGCATAATGTTAGAAACATACAGAATAAAAGCAATACAATTGACAGAATACAAATAGAGGTTATAAAATAGAAAGTATAAAATTGTAAAAATGTAAAAGAAAATTGTAAAAAAAAAGAAAGATAAATTGTAAATGTTTTATAACATTTTAAACATTTTATATAACATTTTAAAAATGTCCAGTAATTATGAATTTAGTATTTTAAGAGAATAAAATACAAGTTTTCCTGCACAATCAATTAAATACCTCTTTATGCCGGCATCGATACTTCACGTCGCGATTATCGTGGCATGGTAAGAAAAATAAGTTTCCTCTTTGACGTTTACATTTGGGAAATATTCATAAAATAGTTTTCCAGTTCTAAACTAAAAGCCTTGACATTATTTCAGAGAAATTTCTCAATTTGATGTTGGAGGGCGGTTTGTTATTTTTAAAATGACAGAAGTTTATTCAGAAATAGAAATTAAAATGTGACTCTTTCTCCTGTTAATCTGTGTGTGATTTTATATATAAAAATTGTATATATATATATATTTTTTTTTTTTTGTGTGTGTGTGTGTTCCTCCAGTTATGCAGTGACTGTTCAGGAGTCTTACGCCCATCCGTTCGACCAGGTCTACTACACCCGCTGCACCGACATCCTCAACTGGTTCAAATGCACCAGACACAGGTACGTAACCATGTGACCTACTGGAGCACCTGATGGTTCTCGCTTCATCTTATTTTTTCCTGATTTATCAATACAAAATTGAGCGTAAAATATCAGGAAATGTTTTAAAGCCCTTGGTGACACCTTCAGGTTGTCCAAAATCCAGAAGTATTACGTCGACAGTAATGTTTGGAGTTCTAGTTTCACTTTCAATGCATTTTTTCCTTTCCGTAATTTTTTTTTAACATTATAGCATAATGCGCCATTTTTTGTGGAATAAACATGAGTGGCTCCTAAATTTCAAAACATTTGGTCATGACTTAATGCGAAAATTTGAATAAAGCAGTTTAGCTGGATTGTAATCGGGTGCAGTGTCGTGTTGTTGAGGTAAAGTTGTAGCTGTTTCTAATGTTATTGACTAAATACAACAGTCAATAACGTATATTGCCATCAGTTTAAAGTAATAAAGTTAAAAATATAATCCCACTATTTTCAACAGGTGTTTTGGATTACTTATTTACACGTTCCTGCAAATGTTTCAAAATAAAAGCCTTGCTAAGAAAGGAAGAGTTCCTGTCACACTTGAGGGCTTTTAATTTGAAGCAGATACAGGAAGTGTTGAGTTTGTGTTAACAGCATTAATGCAGTAATTTAAACAGGGCAAACGGTGGCGGATCAAAAGGAGTCATTACGTCATTATGACAACCTTCACCATTTTATTTGTTTTTATTGACTACGCTGCACTAAATACATTTTAAAGATTAATTTATTTTCAAGCACTACAAAAATAAACAAATTTCAACTTATTCCGGAAAACTTTGAAAATGGTATTTCCTAACTTGGAGAAAAAAAGTGCTGCTTCGGCAGCATTACACAGATAACTGCAATAATATGGTCGTAACCAGCTTGACTGATATTTCAACTGCACTTTTCAATTATAGTACTGTATTATAGCCTATATAGAATAAAGATGTATTTTAGACATATTTTACACAAGACATATTTTACATAAAATTTGGAGTTATCATTGTTCTTAATATCCACATAAAATCACATTATACTCTGTTATAAACCATAAATGTAATGCTTTTATTATGCTCACTGCTAAAAAGGGCTTCATGGTATTTTTTTTATTACATAAAGCGTTTAAAAGAAGGAGTTTTTATAGCACAAGATTGGACTGTTAAATAGATTTAAGACAAATCACGAGTTTCCCTTTCTGCTTTCCCTCAGAGACATAAGCAGACCTCATGTACAGTATTATTAACCAGAGTACATCCTGTACTGTACACAGTTTGACTCTATAGTCACCACACTGTACGACATAACTCTGACAGTTCAGCTCTGCCCCGATGTGTTCGTCTTTAATGAGCAACCGTCAGCACGGCAGCTTTTAATGACCACATTAAGCTTTATGGCCGCCGGTTTAGCTCCGGCTAAGAGCTGAGTCGTGGATCCTCGCAGCCGAAATGTCAGAAAACATCGGTGTCCTTGGACGAGAGGCAGAAAACTCTCCTGAACATCTTAAGTGCTGCTCGTCTTTCAGAAGTGTTGTGATCACTGTGTTCTTGTAGGAGTGGCAGCGGGAGACACCGCTGTCAGCTGAATATGCGGCTGAACGAAAAGAGCACAGACTTACAGTTTAATGCTCAATGCACTTTATTTTTCAGGGAAAACAATTCTTGTGAGTTATTATTTTTCTTTATGAAATCATTTTAGATTTTTTTTATAATATTTGTGTTTAGCAGCCCCAAATCACAGAATAGATCCACAGACTGTTTCTAAAAGAGTTCGTAGCTTCAGGTCTGAAAAATGTTTCTGATCCAGAAGTGTCTTCAGCTGCAATACCAGCGAGTGCCACTAGAGGTCGGCTCCAAAAAGCCTCCGGCTCCATAGACTCCCATTCAACTTCTCTCATCAAATCCAAAGTGAATAAAATGTGTCCATCAGTTCTCTCGGTGTTGTTAGCTAAAGTCACTCCTTCTTATTAGTTTTCTGGAGGTCCATCTGAAAATAATCCCTCATTCATTAGAAAAGAAGATTCAAGAAGACCTGTTTTTGGGGGCGTGTCTGTTTGATTGACAGGCCTGTGGTGCAGTCAGGTTACAGCTATCGGTGGGCGGGACGTAGTATCGTCAGGTTTCCAATCAGATCGGTCAGATCCACCGCTGGCTCCTCCCCCAGCTCGTCCAAATATGGTCACTTCCTGCTCCAAACCGCTCCGAACTAGCAAAGATGGTGACGGACAGAATCTGAACTGGAGGATTCGTAACGTCTCGTCTGCCGACATTGATCCTCTCTGTGTTTGTGTCTCGTGTCCAGGATCAGCTACAAGACGGCATACAGGAGAGGGGTGAGGACGATGTACCGCCGACGCTCCCAGTGCTGCCCCGGCTTCTACGAGAGCGGAGACCTGTGTGTTCGTAAGTCCCGTTCATTCCTGATAATCGTTTCAGCCGAACTGTCGGGTGTACAAATAGAAATAAGTTTACCTGGAAGAGGAAATGCCACATGAAGTCCGACGCTCCGGAGTGGTTCAGAATCAGTGACTGCGTTTACATGCATTTAAGTAATCTGATTATTGGGAGAAATCTGTCAACAAAGATGGACACCGTTCAGTCCCGCGGACTTTTGCTTTTGCAAGTTTTTTATTTGGATTGTTGCAATCACAAATGTTTGATATTTGCGGTGACATTTCTTAAAAATTGCGACGTAATTTGTGGACTTTTAAGTGTTTTTTTTCAGTAAAATTTCAGTAATTAGCAAAATTGCAAGTTGAGAAAAAAAGTTGCGATTAAAAAAAAACAACAAAAAAAACACCTGAAATGTGATTTATGCAATTTATCACTGAAAACGCGACTTTTGATGACGACGTCATTGTCAGCAGAATCTTTACTACCGCTAGCAGAGCTATCAGAGCAGAGGTCTTGGCTGTACTTTTTTTTTTTTTTTTTTTTGCCGGCACTTTTGCTTCTGCGTTGGAAATCCAACGTAGCTACGTCGTTACCACAGCAACCAATGCAGATAGGTTCTTTATGTCTGGACACACTAAATCTGATCCGCTCACTTTCAAACAGTCCGCCTGAAAAATACACGGTACAACCCAGATCTTACGGGATACCACGCTCCCACCTGACCTGGACGACATCACGTACAAAATGTGTGGTAGCTCGTTCCTCTCCTTCAGGGAACAGAAGTTATTGTCGTAACATTTGGTTTTTGTTTGCGTTCACCTGCTGTTTCCTGTGTTTTGGATCCTCTCCACCTGTACAGTAAAACACTCGATTAAAGGAGAAAAACTCAGAAATGTCTGGATTCACTCTCACAACCTCTTCAGATTTATCCCGTGAGCTCTTTCGAAGGTCCCGACCCTCATGTTTCACACTGATTTAAATCTTTTAAACTGCAGGTTTTATGTTATTAAAAAAAAATCAGTTTTAAAAGTTAACAGTCCGACCCGGTTCATCGCCTGCGGCCTGTTTCTGTTCGAGTCGACACTGTCAGCAGCAGAGATGTGAGCCGTCAGCGTCTGATGATGTAACGATGATGTAAAGACCCAATAAATGTCCTCGCTTCACTTTCTAACTAAACAAAAAAAAATGGAGCCTTTTTAATTTTATTCTCCCATCAGGTGTTAATACGCGCTTCACTTCTTTTTATCTGAGACGTATTGACGCCGTTAAACTGCAGCCGGCTGCACATCATCGTGTCGGCTCAAAACCAATAACAAAAAAACATTCTCACTTTCTGCACAATAATTCCCCCCCCAAAAAAAACATGGCATAACGTATCTGTAACAAACAAAATCATTTTCCTGTCATCTGCATTGTTATTTTTCAAAACTTTTTCCTGTCTTTTTTTTTCCCGCCTCGCTGCACACAAAGTATCCCGGCTTGTTAAAATTGCAGCGGTTCAATCTCAGTCGTTATCTTTTCACTCGGCGCCGGCCGGTTATCTTTATCTGCCCAGAGAGCGCCGTCAAGAGTCGCATCAATCCGGCTACGTTACAAAATCCACGGCGTTTCTACTTAAAGTTTGACCGCGGACGGCTTTGAAAATCTGCGTTAAAATTGGAAGAGAAAAGTAGAAAGGACGAGAAAAAAAAAAAAAAAAAAAAAAGCGTTTGGACATCAGCTGAAAGATCTCAGCTGTGTTGTTTGAACACTTGTTGTTTCCTCTCTCACCTTTCATGCCGGGGATGATTTCCCGCCGCGACGCCTCTGTTGATCAGACAGATAAATATCCCTGTTTGAAGCTTTTTGGTGCTTTTTCTTTTTTTCTCCTCTGAATAGAAGAAAAAATAAAACCCATCAGTTTAGAGCTTCAGACAATTAGAGGGAGCAGATGAGACGACAGATGTTGTCTCAGAGCGAATACGCAGTGCGCATTCAGTGTAATTCTTTATTTAAGTGTAAAAACCCAGCTTCTGTTATTAATTGTTAGAGAATCGCTCTGAGAAACTCTCCGCTGCTTCTTCTCAAAAATCCATTTATCTCGTCCCGTCTGACGCTGATTTAAAGTCTCCAGCGTCGCACAAACGTTTCACGATTGAAACGGTTCATTTAAAAGCTCATTTTATTTAGTTTTGTTTGATCCCGAGAATTTGTTTTGGTCGGAAAGTTGCAAAGTCACAGCGTGGCCGACGTAAGAGCTGGTCCGCAAAAGGACGAGAAAAAACACTGCAGTAGAGTTTCAGACGTGTCGTTTGTGAAGTGATTCCCGAAATTTACAGCTTTAACATTCACGCTTTGCCTTTAAATCCTGCAGCTATCACGGCAGATAAAACCTGTGAATTTAGTGATCTCAGAAGTGCTCGAGTTTATTAACTTTAGAAGATGTTCTCATCAACAATGAAGATCAATCGAAAAAGAAACTTGGAGGCACAGCGACGAACACGAAGCAGCAGGAGGCAACGACCTCCATCAGGAACTATTCAGTCGTCTCTTCATCAACATCATCACTGAGTTCCTCATGTTAACGTGACCGCTGGACATTAGTGATGTTACCATGGAAACCTGAAACTGGAGCAGAGAAACAGCAGATTTTGGGGAACAAACTGTTCAACACGTCCGCTTACAGCCGAGTGTTCCTGAGCCCATGCAGAGATCTCCACTGATTCCTCTTCTCGACAGTGAGCGGGGCGTGTTGTTGTGTTAGAGAAGCTTGTTGCCATGGCGTCACAGCTCAGGACAGACTAAAATACAGCAGGGAGGGAAGGACAACGAGGGATGAATGAAACTAATCAGGGGGCGGGGCCAACAATCATACAAAGGACAGGAAGTAAAACAAGGACAGACAGCAAGAGGGGAGTCATTTCAAAATCCAACAGGAAGTACCAAACCCAGACTGACCTGAAGACTACGAAGCAGAAAAGAAGTCAGAACCAGAACAGAACCTCAGAAGGTCCCGGTGGAACTCGTGTTGACAGTCTGACTCTGGGGGACCAATTCACGGTGACACAAAGAAAACCCACCTGGTGTCTCCTGACCTGACGATCCTTCTTCGGTCTCGGACGGTGAAGCTCCGCCCCTCTTGAAACGTGATGTCATCAGAACACCTCGCCCGGCTCGTCGTTTCATCCCCGTAGACTTTCTGAACATTTCAAGTGTCTCTGTTGACCGTTTACACAGTTTGACCCAAAATCTGATGTTTTTCTGGATCCTCAGGCGACACCGCTATAAAAACAACCACGATTCTTTATGGAAATCACTGCACGGGCTCAGGAACACCCGGCTGTTAGCTCCTCTGCTCCACTTTCAGGTCCATGTACTCGACACAAATAGTCCGAAATATAGAGCCCATATAAACATTTACACTTTTTGTTATTCTTATCGATAGGACGACTTTATGCACTGTCACCGAGGACAGAGGTGATACAACCAGTCCGTCTGTCCTCCCGTCCATACGGCTCACATTAAAGTGAGTTCACGAGTCCAAAAGCACATGACAACACCAGAAACTGAACCCCGGGGGGCTGAATTACAAATGCAGGAGGACCGTGAACGGTGACATCAGAGTTCAGATTCGACCTTCTTCTTAGCCACTCAAATATCAGATATTATTGATGGATCCCTCAATCCGACAACAGTCGGTCAGAGGATGGTCTCTGATTGGTTGTTCGGGTACTTTCACTGCTGCTCCTCAGTGATGAAGCAAGGCGGCAGGTGTCGTCGGTATTTTAGGACCTTCGGAGTCCGTTTATTGGGAGTTTGTAGGAGCGGCTGGTTTAGTTGTTATTGAATATAGATTTTTTTTTTGCACGCTCATACAGGAAGGAAGAAGAGAGAATAAGATAGTTGTCCTTTTTGAATTTCCTCCGACTGCGTCTATAAAAGTGAGATCTTTTGAAATGTAATCCTTTAAAATCTTTCACTTAAAAATGTCCCAAAAAAAATGTGTAAAATGAAAAAGAAGATGTCCGTGTATCTCACCCTCCTGCATCCCATCAAAGAAATCAATTATCCACCCTAGATGGTAAACTGTATGGAGCAGCGCTGCTTTTCTTTACCGGAGAGAGGGGAAGTGAATGGATCAGCCGGGAGGGCGGGGGGAGGTGGGGGGTTGTATTGTGTGTCTTTATTCGGCGTCTGCTTGTAAACAACTTTATTAGATTCTCCCGCGGGACCCAGACGAAAGCAAACCTCCGACTCCATTGTGGAGACGCTTCGCACGTGTTTTTCGGGGCCTCCGGTCGGCCGGGCGATCCGAACGCCCGCGAGCTTAATTCTTCAGCGTTAACGACGCGGCCGTCGTCCGCTGACGCGAACGAGCTCGGACAGGTCTTTTGTTGTACGCTTCAGCCGACTGAAAGGTTTTCCTCTCTCCAACGGAGGAGGAGGGAGGGTGGGGGGGCGGGGCTAATTTGATTACAGGGTTTTCCTCTGTCTGTTTTTCATTTCCTGTTTATCTCTCAGATGAACATGTAATTATGTGCAGGATGTATGTTCACTAGAATTTGCGACTTAAACTGGACGCGTCTTTTTTTTATTAGATTTTTTTTATTGTTCGTTGTCTTTCAGTCGCAGGAAAACTTTTTGTCGTGTTTCCTGCCAGCCTGAAGGCCGTTTTTTTTTTTTTTATCTCCGACTTTGTCCTCCCCGTTGAACTCGAGCAGCTCGGCTCCTCTGTGACCTCATCAGCCATCGACCTGCTTCACCCCCCTCCCCCCTCCACCAACAACTCTGATATAAATTACTGCTGAGATTTTGATCTCGACACAAAAATGCTCCTCTGATTCAGAATAAAAGGAAAATTGTGTCAGTGAAATAACAGGAAGCTGCAGTGTTGGAAGTTGTTAAAAAAAAAAAAAAAGGATCCAAAATGTGTCATTTTCCGCATTTTCTATCTTTTAATTTCAAAATCTGTAGAGATTAAAATGCTCTGAAAAATTATATTTCAACCTGAAGTGAGCAAATGAACTGTATTTGAATCCCACGTTGAAAAAAAGGGAATTTAGTCTGAACGGAGTCGAAATAAATTGTTACTGATATTGATTTTAATTTTGTTCACATAAAACAAAACTTTCACAATATTAGAGACGAACACAATAATTCAACAATTCCCACGTGAGTGAGAGCTGGAAGGGAAAATGTGTCTTTTAAAAGGAATAAAAACCTCTGATGGAACCAGACTCTTGTCGGGCGGCCGAGGGGAGAGCAGAGCAAGAGAAGGACAGCATAGAGCATGTTGGACCGGCTTCTTTTTGCAATTCCACATTCAGCATTTCCTCCGCTAAAGAATCGCTGCAGAAGAGTAGAAAACTTTATAATTGTAATCCAAAAACAGAAGAAAACCCTCGAGAGAAAACCACAAACACGTTCTTTTTAACATGCTAACTTGTGCCACCTTCAAAATGACCTTGTAGTTACAGCATGGGAAGTCGTGCAAGATATGCTCGGAGTTGCTAGGCAACGGCAACATAAACGCCATCTCGAACAGTTGAGGAAGCTAGCAGGTGGGGTAACGTAACGCAGGAAATAAAAGGCATGATAACAGAGGGAGAAGATGAGGCCACGGGAACGGCAACGTCTTCCTCGGACGTGTTATTAGATTACAAAGAAAAACAGGAACTTTCATAACTTCTGACATTTCTGAGAAATCCCCGAAATACATCGCAGCTCGCGTTTACACGGATTCTTCTCGTGAACACAGGAAACACGACACGAACGTCTGAAGTCCTGTTTTTTCAACTTTCTACTTTTGGAACCTTTGAAGTCTCTCAGCTTCTCCAGAGCTCGCTCACCTGCTTCTGATTTCATCTGTAATTTAATCATAAGATGGAGATCTCATTTCCATAAAAGACTCAAGAATGGGAAAAACATTCATAATCAGGCAAACATACAATAAACAAACGGAGTTAACACACCAGGGACACGTCTAATAAACACAATAAGGTAAATAAAGACATGAAATGATGGAGCTTTTAAATCTGTAGTTTGAGGGTGGCTTGCTTTTTATTTCTTTTAAAAGTTGAGTTTTGTTTTTATTGTATTTTATTTGTATTTTAAAAGTTGCAGAGCACCTAAAACTTAGAAAAATGAGGAACATCTGAGGTCCTGCTGTTCTGCAGTTAAAGTGCTTTAAGCTTTAAAACAAACATCATGAGATGAACCAGATTCACAGTTTGAAAAAGGACAAACAGCTTTTTAATTCTGTAGAATAAATTCTGCGTCGTCCATAGAGATGGACGTTGACCTGCTGAGTGGGAGCAATTCTTTTTTTATTTATGTGCAGTGTGTGTGTGTGTGTGTGAGTGTGTGAGTGTGTGTGTGTGTGTGTGTGTGTGTGTGTGTGTGTGTGAGTGTGAGTGTGTGTGTGTGTGTGTGTGTGTGTGTGAGTGTGAGTGTGTGAGTGTGAGTGTGTGTGTGTGTGAGTGTGAGTGTGTGAGTGTGTGTGTGTGTGTGTGTGTGTGTGAGTGTGAGTGTGTGTGTGTGTGTGTGTGTGTGTGTGTGAGTGTGAGTGTGTGAGTGTGTGTGTGTGAGTGTGAGTGTGTGAGTGTGTGTGTGTGTGTGTGTGTGTGTGTGTGTGTGTGTGAGTGTGAGAGTGTGTGTGTGTGTATGTGAGTGTGAGTGTGTGAGTGTGTGTGTGTGTGTGTGTGTGTGTGTGTGAGTGTGAGTGTGTGAGTGTGTGTGTGTGTGTGTGTGTGTGTGTGTGTGTGTGTGTGTGTGTGTGTGTGAGTGTGAGTGTGTGAGTGTGTGTGTGTGAGTGTGAGTGTGTGAGTGTGTGTGTGTGTGTGTGTGTGTGTGTGTGTGTGAGTGTGAGAGTGTGTGTGTGTGTATGTGAGTGTGAGTGTGTGAGTGTGTGTGTGTGTGTGTGTGTGTGTGTGTGTGAGTGTGAGTGTGTGAGTGTGTGTGTGTGTGTGTGTGTGTGTGTGTGTGTGTGTGTGTGTGATTTTGGGGTGAAATGATACACAAAAATTCAGTTTGGTGGGTTTTCAGAACAGCGGAGAAACAAACAGAAATGCATTGGTTCAAATTTTTTGTCATTTATTTGCAAGAATTGAAAAAAACCATGAAAAAGTGTCTGATTGTCTGTAAACTCAAACGGAAACGCTGCTTCAACATAGAAAGTTCTGGCAGTGAGACGTTACGGTTAAAACATGTCGTAATTTCTATAGTTACAAATGTCCATAGAGTTTTTAATTACGTTATTAGGAGCAGCTTTTTTTTATGATTTGTAAAGTGATTTGTGGATGTTCATCTTTGATGCCGATGACTTGATTTCATTTGGTCTTCATTCCTGCTCCTGTTATATCTGGTTACATCCCTGATGCAGCATTTCTTTTAATCTGATCTATCATTCAGAAACATTGAAAAAGGAGCATTAACATGTCCGCAGCACAAGAGGAGAGATATTAAAACTCTTTCTCCGTCTCCCGGCGATGTCGTGATCCGCCTCTCCGACAGGTTTAGCGGGCGATCCGACGCCGGAGGAAGACGTCAAGTGTGCCTTTAAAACTTGAAGTCCCGGCGCTGCTCGTTGTGCTCTCGGTCCTCCGATCCAGAGACTCAAGGGCACTAAAGTCTGCTTCGGCGTGCCGAGACAATAGCCCGGATTTAGGTAGTGATTATTTAATTTGATATCTATTAATCTTGTTGTAGCCGTTTCTGATGTAATCCTCCGTGTTGCCGTTTCTGCTCCGATCCGCAGGATGAAAGGATTAGACGCCCCTTTAAAGATTTATCAGCTCTCCTTGAGGATTACAGGAGCATGTGTCTCCGGCTCTCTTATTAAAATCTGCGCCCGTGTTTGCAATGCGTTTTGTCTCGCACGGACAATCTGCCGGAGAGCATAAAAGAGTCCATTCAGACGTTTATAGAGTAGTTTATACAAAAGCTGCGCACTTAAGTTAACTTTTATTTAACGAATACAGAAAATCTTTCACTTTACTTTTTATGTGTTTCCAGTTTGAACGGTTTCAGTATGTAGAATTTAGACAGGAGATCTTCGTTTTCACACCCGTTTGCTTTGTTAAAGCTGTGCTAGCCGGCGGCTACCACTTAAATATGTGTTCACATAAAAGAAGCTTATTCACCTGGTTTGGGTGGAGCTCAGCTATGTGAATAAATGTTTCTAAACACGAGTAGCTCCTGGACGCTTTCATTTTGTCAAAGTAGCTCTCGGAGGTAAAAATATTGGAGAAAAACAGTATCGGGGCAAAGGGTGAAATAGACACGCTGGCTCAGTGCAGCAAAACGTGAGATAGCCACGCTTTGCGCTCTCCAGGCGTGAAAGTTACACGTTTTCCTGTGAAGGACGGAAATGAAATCTGCTGCAAGCCGTGTGACTTATGGAAAAATGAAGCTTTTAGAAAACAAACAAACAACTTGAGACACATATTGTCACCTCCTGGATTCAAACTATGGATGTTACATTTATTCATCAAAATAATTAAGAGATTTTTTAATGTCATGTACTTTGCCCGTCCTCCTTTAACCTTCAACAAAATAAGAAAAAAATTATCTCAAAACTTTAAAATTAATTTAGAAAAGAAAAGAATAAGAATAGAAAAAACTGTCATCTTGTCAATTCTCTCGTTTTTGTTGCCGAAGCAACAGCAGATGTGAAAGTGTTCGTATGTTTCTGAAACATATTTGTGATTTTAGAAAACTTTTTTTTATTTCTGACGACTGTATCAGTAAACTAATCGTGAACAGGCTTTTAATTCAGCTGCTCTTATTGGATTTTTGTCTTTTTGAAAACAAAACAAAGGTTCATCAGACTGGAACACGAAGCAGAGTGCTGAAGATGTCTGTGTTTTTTTGAATCTGTATTAGAGGCAGCAGCTCGTCTCCGGCCGCTCAGTAGAAATCTTTACTCTGCGTTCGGTGCCGAGTGCCCGAGGCCGCGAGGGCTTCTGTCCTAATGCACGGAAAAAAAAAGCTGTAAAATGTTAACGCGCTGCCGCAATAAATTTAGCGAGGACGACCCCTCCGTGACTGAGATACTGTAAAACCCACCTTCGCCGGGCTCGGTCTAACTCCTGCACTTACCTCCTTCCTGCTCGCGGACTTTCTCCAAACTCAGCACTTCACTTTCCCAACGCCGCGCTCATTTTTAATAACACCCCCCCCCCCCACACCTCCCCGCAAGCCCTTAAAAAACAGGTCGGCTCGTTGCACACATGCAGGTCCTATCAAATCAAAGAAAAAGCTTCTTCTTTCATTTATGTGATGCTCATTTGTTTCCCGTCCACATTCATGGCGTCATATCTGTGTGATGGAGGAGCCGACGTCTCCGAGCTGTCAGCCCGTCTTCCAGCGGCGCCATCCCTATCTGATGCTGCATGCAGTATTTATTCTCTGATACACAAGTGAGGCTCACACAATGAGTTGGATGGAGGGGGAGGGGGGTTAGACGAAGTTCAGCCTTTCATTTTTTAACAAGTTTCACAGATGATAATAAAGACGCTTCTGCTTTGATTTTTCACTCCATTAAGCGACATGAAGTTTTTTTTTACTATGATAGGTTCAATTACCATTTTTACACCTTTTTTTAATTTAATTTTTTATTTTGAAACTATGGGACTCTTTGTGTGTGTGTGTGTGTGTGTGTGTGTGTGTGTGTGTGTGTGTGTGTGTGTGTGTGTGTGAGCACTAATTATAATGTAGAAAGAGGTGTCAATGTCCTCCGTTGCCAATACAAAAAGGGAGCAATTACCGCCTCTCCCACAATGCACTGGGCACTGGGTACACTGCGGACACATCGCCACTTCACACCCATTCACACCCTCCGCTGGTTGCCAGGCAACCCCAAAATTAGAGACTGCAAAAAAGTCGCCGCGTCTGACCGACAAATTGTTGTGACAAATCACACGAAAAACAGCAAATTTTTCTTTTTAACAGTCGTGTTAACGGGTCTGACTCTCAGCCACACGCCTCTGATCAAATCAAATGTCTTTATTATCCAGATTTACACAAGTTATCTGTGAAAAAAGTTCAACGCTGCGTCAAAAAATGCTTTTTAAAACTCCACAATGCAAAGAAGAAACCAGATAGAAACATGATCCACAAACACCGCCGCCTTCTCTGGACCGAGATCATTGAAGATGGACTGAGGTGAAGTGGACAACTGTCCTGAGGTCTGATGGATCACAATCTGAGATTCTGTTTGGAAATCATGGACGCTGCATCCTCCAGGTTAAAGAGGAGAGGGACCATCCAGCTTGTTATCAGCTCAGTTCTAAAGCCAGCATCTGTGATGGTACAGGGATGCATTAGTGCACATGGCATGGGTAGCTTGAACATCTGGAAGGAAGCATTCATGCTGAATGATATATTCAGGTTTTGGAGCAATTATTAGCATATTTACAGAGTGTTGTTAAAACAAGAGGTGATGTAGCTCAGTGGTGAACATGAACCTGTTCCAACTTTTTTGACACATGTTTTACCGGCATCAAATTCAAAATGAGCAGATATTTTTCATGAAATAATACAATTTCTCAGTTTAAAAAATGTTGCCTTTGGTCTTTTTTCAGCGTCCCAACTTTTTTGGAAACATTATTGTAGTTTTCTCGATCATAGTTCTTTTTTTATTCCAGTATATAAACATGGACATGGACGTTGCAGACTGTAGCAGGACACTAATATAGCTAAAAAACATACATTTGCAGATTTTATAAGTAGGTTTTGTACATATTTAAGCGTAAAAATATCCTTATTTATGAATAAGTAATTCATAGTCTATCACTTAAAAAACATTCCTATTTTAAAAACGGCTTTGAATTCAGTGTAAAAACAATGAACTCCACTTTTTTTTGTTTTTGCTTGTGGAACAACAAAAGCTGAAGGAAGTTATTATAGATACAAACATGCTAGATTATATTGTACAGTATAAAAGCCTCGAGGGGGTTTCAACACAAACATCCCGCGTGATGCAACGACTTCATAACTGCAAGTGAAAAAAGTTGCGTTTATATTATTAAAAGTCATTTTGATGTGTTCCTCTTTGAAGTCAGCAGGAGGGACGTTTTCATGATGAAGAGTCCTCCTGCCTGTCTCTGTTCCTTTTACTCCCCTTTCGCTTCTGACTGTCTCTCTATCATTATTTCCCTTCCTCCTTCTCCTCCTCCTCCTCCTCCTCCTCCTCCTTCTCCTCCTCCTCCTCCTACTCCTCGTCCTCCTCCTCCGGCCTCTGGAGCTAATCGCTGTGCCGGATAATGACAGAGTGACATGCGGCGGCCCTGTGAAAAAACAGAGCTCCATTTCTTACGTTGTGATGAGCCATTCGTTTTGAACCTGCAGATATCGCTCGGCGGCTCTCTGCTGTAAAGGTGGTGTCATCATGAAATATTACAGCGGTCGGAGAAGCTTGAGGTTGAAAATGAAGATGTCAGAGACGCCTTATCTGTTTGCTGTATAATGCCGATAAAGAGCTATCGGGATACTCGGTGGAAACATAAATATTAACCCGCCAGTCATAATTTGTACTCTTGATAGATTCATCTGCGTCTGGTTGATATATTAATACGTCAAACAGGAGAGCTGAGACTCGATAACAGAGGAACACTAATAATGTCAGACACGGGGTTGAAGCCTTTAAATGGAAAGTCAGGAATTTGTTATTTTTTTTTAGATCTGAAAAACCACTGAGTCAGACGTGTTTTCATCAGACGTGTTTTCATGACTCGTCACATTTTCGTAATGTCCCAGAGATACGTCACTAAAACGTCAAGATTTGGCACAAATGTTCACTCGGTCCAAAGGATGAATTGATTCCATTTCGGAGGTCAAAGGTCACTGCGTCCTTTATTTTGTCCAATGCAAAAAAATTCTCAAATTGTTTTGAAAAAACATTTTATTGAAATTTTATATATTCTAAAGAAAATTACAATTCTAAATCTAAAATAAAATTTAGCAGAAATTATTGTAAAAACCTTTTTTCTAAATGTTTTCTTGTCAGTGTGTCACGGCCTTGATCTCTTGACTGGCAGCTTAAAGACAGACAGTCAGACAGATTTACTTTCTTACTTTATTGATCACATGAAGGGAAATTGTTTAAAGTCAGTGTAAACTCATTTTATAAACTTTTTAGCTGCACAAAATTTTACAGTTTGTGTCGTTACTGTTTGGATTTTACTGGACTTAACAAAAAGGAGATTCAGCTCAAGTTTGTCAAAAGGGCCAAAACAAAGCAAATGAGGACCCAACCTCGGCCCGCGGGCCCCTAATTGGGCCGCTCTTGGCTAGTAGAATAAAACGATGAAGCGGGTTCCTCTTAGCAGCGATGAAGCTGTGACCAGCTGCAAAGAGAGAACTAATAATAAAACACTAGAAAACACAAACATAAAGAGCAGCGGTCAGTAAAATGTCGTCCAGAAGTCCTCGTCCTCGTCCTGCTGTCTTCAGGAGTCCATCTGTCCAGCATGAGTTCAGCCGCTGGTTTATGAGGACAGAGAGAGAAAAACAGAGTGGAAACCATAAAACCTGAGCTAATTATCGTTTTATATCCGAAGGGTCAAAGGTCAACATCGACGTGACATCATAATGTTCTGAAAAAAAAACCTTTTCTGTCCGTTATTCGTGTCCGTTACGGAGGACGAGGAGGACGAGGAGGACGAGGAGGACGAGGAGGACGAGGCACGTGGTCAGACACTGAGTCAGCGACAGACGCGTGTGAAAAGCTTCCACGTTTTAGAATCTGTTGTTTATTTCTGCAGCGACATCCCAGATTTGAAAGCTTCCGTCTGTTGTCATGGCAACAACTCCTGTTTTTTTTTTCTATCTGGAATCAGATTTACTGGTGAAAAGTCCTTCCACGGCGTCCCTACATATATTCTATGAGCGTGGACAGACGTGGATAAAAAAACAAAACTGCAACTTCATTCTACTTTTTTTTTTTTTTTTTTTTCACGACTTCTTTAGAAGTTGCACTGTGAAACTAGACGGCGGCCCGAAGCACAATCGAACAGAGACGTTATACACGATCCTACAAACGCGTTTATGTGCCGCAGAGGAGGCGACGGGAAGGAACTCGTTTTGGAAGGTTTTCGACTCGATCTGATAAAGTTTTGGGTTTTAATTTTGTGCAGAGTGAGGATGAGGACATGTTGTGTTGTGTTGACGTTGTTTGTGTTGACGTTGTTTTGGTTCTTCCTGTCTGTCTGCAGCGTTGTGTACTGAAGAGTGCGCCCACGGACGCTGCGTGTCTCCTGATACCTGCCAGTGTGAGCCCGGCTGGGGAGGACTGGACTGCTCCAGCGGTGAGTCCCAGAAAATCATCCTCAAAGTGTCGCTCTGCTTTTATTCAACCTGCGTCGTCTTTTCTCTCATATACGAACATCAAAAATGATCAAAACTTCCAGGCATATTTCTCTATTTACTTATCGGCTGACGTGCAGGTGTCGATCAAAAAACCCTTCAGAGATTTGTGCTGTTGAACGCAGCGCAGCGACCAACCGGAGCAGCAGGAAGCAACGACCTTCATCAGGAAGTATTCAGAGTTCAGCATCATCATCACTGAGTTCAGCGGTCACCTGAACGTTTGTGATGTCACCTGAAACGTCAGCAGATTTTGGAGAACCAAACTGCTCGCTTACAGCCGAGTGTTCCTGAGCCCGTGCAGTGATTTCCATAAAGAATCGTGGTTGTTTTTATAGCGGTGTCGCCTGAGGATCCAGAAAAACATCAGATTTTGGGTCAAACTGTGTAAACGGTCAACAGAGACACTTGAAATGTTCAGAAAGTCTACGGCGATGAAACGAGGAGTTGGGCGAGGTGTTCTGATGACATCACATTTCAAGAGGGGCGGAGCTTCACCGTCCGAGACGCCCGTGTTGAAATCACAAACACCAGCGGTCACGTGAACGTG